>NC_092211.1:65953793-65964370 GCF_043381705.1 Parasteatoda tepidariorum | reverse complement strand
GCGGCAGATCATTGCTATTTTACCTATCTTAAGAATTTTCTATTGAAGTTAATAGTACCTATAATAAATACCTATTTTTAGACCTGATATAAAATTCTATTCCGAATTAGTATACTGTAAGAAAAATTCATGATAAAATTTCAGTAAATATTTAATCACTCAGGGGGCAGTACTTCATACCGTAAATTCTATTTTTATCTTTAAAAAATAGTGCGTGGAGTCCCTCCGCGCGGAAGAAGTTAAACTTCGCAACATGTGACGTTAATTGTAGAAGAATCAGCAGTCGAAGAAGGATCACTAGTTCTATTCAACGACTCTTTTTCCTGCTCCGCTCGCTTCCGTGCTCTGTAATCACGGTAATATTGTGCATTTTTCCCTCGTGGACCTCTTGAAAAAGTGCAAGTGCTTGTGATTGCCTCATCGTCTCGCCCTGGAAAATGTATTTGTATTAATAATGTATGTGTATGTTCATAATGTAATTTCAGAAGAGAAACAATCAATTGATATTCACAAGAGACGTACCTTGAATTAATTTTCAAATTTTCNACTTTTATTATGGAAATAATCTCTATACTTTTATAACTTTTATTATTTTTATGCTAGTGAGAACCAAAACAATATGCAAATGAATGAGGGAAAACTGGATCCTACCACGTGATTTCCCGGCTAATAAAAATGTAGCGTTAAACGTTTAACACAGCCTTGTTGGAAGTCGCATAAGAAGTATAACTTCAAAAATTTCACGAGCGAAAAACACTGGTTTATTATACGTTTTATAGTAATATTTACTAAATCACTGTAATTAAATGAAAATTACTGTAAAAATAACAGTAGGAAATTTACAGTAAATAGCGCTGGTTTCCTGAGTGTTGGTATTCTTACCACAGTTTTATCGGGATTTTTTTTTACTATGACACATTTTTTTCTACTAATAGTTGAATAGTTGTTCTTCTCGCAGCCTATACAGAATAATATTTACAAATATGTGGTGCAGAATGACATTGTAAACAAATAATAAAATCAATAATAAAATAAAATCAATTGTTGAAATCAATAAAACTGAAATTATTTTCAGCACTGCTACAAAATATCACATTGAATTGGCACTTACAAAGGAAAAACGAAACTCGAAAATTCCTATTAAATACAAAGTTAAGCTTAAATTAAAACGTTTTGTTGAAAGCTTTTGTCTGGATACAAATTAGATCTGCCCCTAGGGTGAAATATGCATCATTAAGGTTTCAGTTCATTTACTTTCAGACCAACAAAATGCTTACTATTGGTGTGTATTCGTGGTAAAATGGCTAGGCTATCCACCTTTTTGTCAGAAAAGTCATGCGTTCAAATCCCATCTGAAGCAATTGCATTTTATCTCTAATTTTTTTTCTAAAAAGATTGATAGAACATTAGTTCTTTAATATGTTTAATTGACCTATAAACTATTATTCTTTGATTTAAATTAATTTTTTAAAAAAATTTAAAAATCCATGGGTATCTATTTTTTTTAATTAAAATATGTGGATTATTAAAAATTTTTGTAACTTAGAATTTAAATTAAAATTTAAATTTAAATTTTGTAATTAAAATTTTCTAAGTCTTTCAAAATTACAAAACTAAGTTTAAAAATTTTTTTTAAATAATTTACATGTTTTAATAAAAATTTGAAAAATACTGAACATCGATTAATTTTTCTTGTTTTTAAAAATTTTAATATAAAAAAAAGAATCTTAATTGAAAAAGAATTTAATTTTTAAAAAAAATTTATTAAAAAATAATTTTATTTAAAGAAAAACTTTTTTTAAAAAATTAAATAAAACATGAAAATAGTTTTAAACCTTTCTAAAGAGGAAAAGCAGATGTAAAATTCAATAGTCCCAGCTGGGATTAGAACCCTTGATTTCCTTGAGGATAGCCTAACTACTAATACATCTTCTCCAAACACACTGGATAATTTTTTTTTTTTTTTGCTGGACAAGTATTTTTCCCTCTTCCATAATAAAAAAGTGAAATATGCTGAAAATTCTGCTTTTCACTTTTCACGTTAAAGTCTGTTTTACAAAGGCTCCGTCGTAATATGAAATGATACGTTTTTGCGAATAATATGTTATTTTTATAACTGCTGTGAGTTTGCAAATGTTACCAAGGGTCAGCTCCCACGCCTTTGGACAGCTTGTAAAACTACCCACTTTTCTTTTGAAATGTAAACCGCTTATTCAAAAATAGACCGAGTCTAAAGAACTTTTTTTTTTAAATAATCCTATATTTTTATAATTTAAAAACAGATCCAAGTACACTGCTGAAAGTTTTGGCAGTAGTTGAAGCATAATATCTTCCCATTTTCCTGAAACTTTAAAATAGTGTTAAATTGAGTCATAATATCTTTCAAATTTTTCTGTAAGCTTACTTTGAAAGTGACACAAAATGTCAATACGGAGAAAAGCCATAGTTTTGTAAAAAAGGAAAACATTTGTGGTCTGATATTTTAATATTTGAAAACTTACTCCAATGCTGCATTACCTGGAATCATTAAAATATTCAAAAACTGAGAATGAAGCAGTTGATTTTGATAATTTAAATCTAAGTGGAAAAATGTCACCAAATAGGCAATTCTTTAAAAAGTTTAATAATATTTAAAATATTTAACTTATTTATTTGTTCTAAAGCCCAGATAATTCTTCAGGGGCAACATTATATAGTTATATATATTAAAATCATCGCATTGCTTCAAGTGTAAGAGAATTAAACTATGGCTTTTTAGTTTTTCTCGACGACAAAGCTTTGAAAAACAGCGTTAAGATGGACAACAACCAAAAACTTAGAATCAATCGAACTTTTTGCTAGCAAGCGTTGCTGTATCAGCTGCCAATGATTACGCGGCTTATACACGGTTATTCATAATACCCTCCCCCTGTAAACGCCATTTTTCTTTACTACAATCGGCTTCAGTGGTACATGTTACTGCCATCTACCGGCCACTGTTTAAATTAAAACTTGAATACTTTCGGAATAATATCATATGTTCTTTTTTGCCATATTCGTCTTCGTTTTTTTACTATAACGCTTCGAAACCCCGGAGGGAATTATGAATAACCCTGTATATTATGACAATAATATATAATGATTACGCCGCTTATATAATGACAATAATACATAATGATTACGCGGCTTAAGTGTGGAGCTGGCCGTAAAAAATGTAATTGAGTCCTTTGTTAGGAAAAAAGGAAATTACTTTCCGAACAACTCAATATTAATAGTTAAAACGTAACTATTAATTTTTAAATGTATGATTACTTCCCGAATATCATTTCCAAATATAAATTTATATAATATATATATCTTTCGCAATTACTAAGGATCTAATTAAATTTCATGATTTTAAGAAATCCGATTATGGCAACCATACTCTCAAAAGATCACAACTTCAAAATAAGTCTAGAAGTCTTGAATCCTAAAATCCACTAAATCCATTCATTACACTTTGCAGTTGATTGATTCTGCTTGCGAAAACATAGCGAGTAACCGCAAGCAGGTTCAAAGGAGGCACTTAGAGTTACTTAGACAAAGTTAGAATTTCCAGTATCTGTTCGAGATGTCATCGAGTGCATCATTCAAATTAGAATACTTGTTAAGTTTCAGTTAATTTCGTCGAAGAAGGATTTAAATGCTCACAAAGCATCCGTAATATTAATTCAAAATTGTAATTTGCATACACTTAGGAATTAACTCAACCTAGAATTTTGAAAGGGTGCATAGTTAGTATTATGATAGAATATTGATAGCGAATTACTATTTCAACGACTTGAACTCTTGAAAATACTTTGTAAATCATGTATGAGTGTTGGCAGGCTTCGAAATTTGATATACAGAGGATATAAGTTTAAATTTATGGTATTGTGAATAAAAAATGAAATGATACTTCAAATTTTCATATAAATTAGAGTTAAATCATTTGCTTACAAAATATTCCCATAAGATTTTTATCGGTTATGTCTCATGACAAAGTTGAATAATAAATTATTTGAATTTAATGTAAATGATTTAGTAGTTAGTTCTAACATATGTATAATCATACTGTAATAAATTAAGGTAACTTTTGACGTAAATATTACTGTAAAATTTAGTCTCCTTAGTACTATTTAATAGTTTTTTTTTTTAATTTTACATTAAAATTAACTTTATATTTGACAATGAATATTTAAGGGAGATGAATCTTGATTTTTGTCAGTAGAAGATCAGGGCAGTTTTCAATTCATCTGTAATAGTTATTCATCTGTATTACTTCTGGTTTTCATGCATATTTCATGAAATTTTAAAACCATTGAAGTTACACGAAGGTATGATACAGAGATAAGTGCACTTTTGATTGTATACTATCATCTTCTTCGTCTTATCTCCAACCTAATCTGGCTTTGTCATGCCAGGTTGAATAAACCGCTGTCTTAAAGCATGTCAATGACAAAGAGAAAAGAGGAGTAGATTTCTCTTCTGCTGAGTATAAGACAGTTCAAGATATGTTTGAGAGCGACCTGATGAAACTGGCATTTAGGACAAAGGGGATCACTCCGTCAGAGAATGACACTTTAGGTGACCACTCGAGAGGAGCGATAGGGGACTTTGGGTAGATCTGTCTCCCGAAAAGAAAATAGAGAATCCTAGTTCAGTAGCCATGTACCAGTTGTTGGTGGGGGGAAGTAGCCAGTTAATGTTAATTTGATGGTATTAGAAGTCTGTTGACAGTAACCTTCTTTGGCGAGTTTGTCTGATATTTCGTTGCCATAAATATCCACGTGTGATTTTGTATTTTGTGGTGTTACGAAGTGGTTCTTAGTTAATTGTACGGTCACCAATATTTAAACTGTCTTTAACCCCTTAACGATCGGGTAATTTTCAAGAAAACGGTCATAAAAGTGCCTGTTTTGCCAAATACATGCATTTGATTAGTGCTGACATGTAGTTTAAAATAAACTAACTATCTAAAATTACCTTAAAAAATTACCTGCCATCTGGTGTGTAAAATGAGAAATAAAATGTTTTCCGGCCAAAAGAAATGAATTTGTTTTCTTCTTATAGGCGCGTTGTACTGAACACTCCTGTCCGGAAATTTCACGGGAGCGAAAAATAATGGGCGAAACATCACCCCGTCATTTTCACGGGAGCGAGAAGAAGGGGTTAAGATGCTGGAGTGCTCTGCGGCTATCTATCTAGAGCCATATGTCTTAAAAGTTGTTCTCTTCAATGATCGCTTCAAGTCCAACCTCAATTGCAAGTAGTTCACTACTGAAGACAGAGCAAAAGTTGGGGTAAAAGCAAAAATTTTGCGTTGAGGTGTTTCTATGTAAATTCCATTCTCTGCCGAGTCCTCAGTTTTACTGCTATCATAATATCTATTTTATAAATGTCATTAATGACTTCCAAAGCCAATCGCTCAAGATAATCTGGGATGAAGTCTTTTTTTGCTTACAGGATCTGATAGAAACGGACACCAGGAACTTCTTTAAAAAGACTTGTTTGGCAAAAGAAAGACTTTTTGGTGCAAAAGTTGTTGAGATGTGACTTCACTGAAAGGGCTGTTTTTCTTTAGATTTTGACTGTACTTCCACGAATTTAGGTACTTTGAAGTGTTGTTCAGTTTACCATAGCTGGTGAACTTGCTGTAATATTTTACGAGGTTAGCCTATCTTCTGAGTTGCAGAGGTTGCAGGGTCGGCTTCAAAGAGAACGATATCTGATGAACAACTGCGCTTGAGTCCAGCTATAATGCGGGCTTAGCTGGACTTATTCTAATTTTTTCAAGTTAGTGTCAGAGGCGAAACAGTAGATTGGAAAGCCGAATTCGAGAAGAGGCCTAATGAGGGTATTGCAAGTAGTTCTAAGTGTAACCGCATCAGCACCCCACTGCTATCATTAATAATCATTAATTTAAAATCTAAAAAACATCTAAAAGATATCTGGCTAACAAAAGCATGAATGAAAACAAAATATATAACGAGATGAACTAAAAATAAAAGAACGAGAAAATTTATGGAACATCAGAGACTGTTGTTGACTTTTGATGAGAATAAATTTTGTTTTAAATTTAAGGTTCATACTAACCGGTTACGGGTTTTTCAATTTATTTTGAAAGGTTATTGCTCACCCGTTAAGGGTATTTTAATTTAATTTTGTTGAGTTTATGCGTTGTTATCAAATAAATGTGATTTTATAAAAAAGAACTGTTTTTTATGGTAGCTTGATTCGTTGCATTACTATCCTTAATAACATTAAATAAATTGCTGACAGTATAGTATTTCAAGATTATTGCAATTTAATTCACATACTAAGTAAATTTAAGTAGAGAATACTTTGAATTTGATGAATATTACTTATTCATTGATTCCAATTTATGTACAGTCATGCGGTAATACATTAAGGTAACTTTTCTATCAAATATTGCTGCAAAATGTAGTCTGAATACTATTTAACAGTAAATTTTAGAGTAATTTTAGATTATTTACTTTATATTGTATAGTAAATTTTAAATGAAGATGAATCCAGATTTATTTCAGTAGAGTGTCAGGAGATCTTTCAACTCATCTGCTATGACGTCGCTACCGATTTTCTAACATATTTTATCTAATTTTGAAACCATTAAACCATAGTTTTAAAACCATAGTTCCTTAGAAATTGAATTTCAAAAAAGTCAGATACTTAAAATTCGATTTCTCAGAAACTATTCAGCCGATTTTGCTCAAATTTTGTATTTTTCTATAAAATAATTGGCATTCTTAAAAATTATGCAAAAACTTTTATACCTTACAATTCAAATTTTTTTTCGAGAATTCTTGAATAAAATAATAAAAAATAATAAATGTTTACTAAAAAATTATCTTTGCATGGAATTATCTTTGGATAAAAAAATTTTATGATTGTAGGTAAAAAAATGTTAAATTCGCTTAAAAAGTTCTCGAAATATAGCAAAATACGCTAAAAGTAAAATTAACATTAAAGAATCCAAACTTTGAGGCACTCTTCTGACCAAACTATTGGGACCATATTTGTTCAAATTGCGGCTACCCCCTATATTTTGGAGGTTAGAAATCCAAATCCGTTGAAAAAAAAGGCATGTTTATTCTGAGAAAGTAAGTTTTTGTGTCTGATTTCATACTTTAAATATCGTCTGCACTTATTAATAAGCATATTTCAGGTTATCCTTTTGAGTCATTAAAACTGAGTCCTAGAACGTGAAAATCCGATCATTAGATAAAAAGTTATTCAGATTGGTTCGTTTTTTTAGCACTCTACATTTCTCTTCTCTGACGCCATAAGCTCGGGTATTTCTCCATCTCTTGGCAACACTATAGTTATTATTAATTTGTTTTAAGTTGACTTAAATAATTTTTTAAGTAGTGTTAAAAAATAAGTTATACGTTAAGTATTTATTTCGTATCACTTTGTTAGGGTGCCTTAAGTAATAATTTAAGTGGTGTAAAATAATTAGTTACACGGTAAGCATTTATTTAAAGCAATTTTGTGTTTTTATAGATGTAAAAATTTATTAACGAACAAATTACTTAATTTTATTTTTGATCATTTCCAAAATGACAGTAGAAATTTTAAACATAAACCGTTTAATGGTGCCGTATACTACCACACCAACTATTAGTGACGGAGCTTTCCCTTTTGTTATGACTACTATGACACTGTCATTATAGTTATTAGAGATGGAACTTGTCTTATTAGAACAATGGCACATACATATTAAGTTCCCAAGTTTTGGATCGAGAGGTGAGTAAGGAAGTAGTACAGTAAGTAATGGTGCATTGGAATGAGTTTTTTTTTATCTTATCTCATGACAGAGAGGAGAATACTTCTTCTGCTACAATGTTCAATGTATTGAACGTATACTTACGGTTGTTTGAGTGATTTCATGGCGACCGGACAGATTTTAAACTATTACTAAAATTCAATACATGAAGAACTTTGCCAATATCGTGAACATGAGCCGCGAGGGCTCAGGGGAGAGAGCGTTCACCTTCCAATGCGGCGAACCGGGTTCGAATCCCAGTCGATACGAATTCCGCATCCGACTTACACCGACCACAGTGCTGACGTCAAAATATCCTCAGTGGTAGACGGATCATAGGTTAAAGTCCACTTGCTATCCGGCTAACCGTGGGAGGTTCTCGTGGTCTTCCTCTCCATGTACCGCAAATGCGGGTTAGTTCCATCAAGAAGTCCTCCACGAAGACAAATTTCTCCCAGTGCTGGATCCAGGAGTTCCCTTGTCTTCTAGATTGGGTTCAAAATTAAAAGACTGCGGAGTTGAACATTAGCAGTCGTAAACCCATTAAATTGGGTCGACTGTTCAACGACGGTTATAAAATATTAAAAAATATAGTGAACATCTCTTGAAAATAGTTAAAATTTAAGTAAAAGTAATTCCGCACGGGCAACAACTAAACAGTGAAAACATTTCGTTAATATATTGTTTAAAACTAGTTAAGGTGTTCTAGTTTGAGGAGAGGTTGGAGAATTAGAGTATTTAAGTACAACTATGCAGTGCATTCGGCTTGGTTACTATTAAAGTTATATATTGAGCAGATAAGATTGAAAAGTAAACAAGCTGGTAACCAAAGTCGGCTAGCATCATAATAATTAGATATATTTCGAAGGAAAATTGTGAATTTATTCCAATTTATGTAACAAAAATATTTAAACAACTATTTTATAACTTCATGAAAGTTATAAAATAGTGGACAATCTTGTAATGTTTCAATACTAATGATTTTGTTTTATTGCCAAAATTTTCCAGATGAAAAATATAAGCCGTAACATTTTTTAAACAAGCATAACTTAAACTATTCAATTTTAAAATCCAAAATACTGCATAAAAGTATACATAAAAATCGTTCTCTTTACGTAAAACAATTCAGAAATCCTTACAGAAAATGTAATAGTTTTTGTAGTTAAACCAAATCTTGGCTTTACGTTATCCTCTAACTTGCTATTTTAGTGTTTTACTTGTAGTTTTAAGGACATTTCAACTAACATAAGCTTTCATTTCAAAGCATTTTTAGTGAAACAAGACGGAGAGTTAAAAGTTTGAAAGCGTTATGCCCGAATATCTTTGTTTTATTTTAAATTAGTGTGTCGTTTTTAAACTTATTGCTTTCTTACTTATTTACGATATTTTTAAATTTGCTCTTGAATTTAAAAATGAATTTAGATGGGATGGTTTGAAAATTATAAAGTTTCATTTTACTTATTAGATATATAGTTTACTTATTAGATATTTACCGAATAAATGATATATTCTTAAACTCATAGGAATACACAGAAATCCAAACGATTAAAAAATTACGGCTCTTAAATTTATTATTTTTTAATTCTTATTTAATATTTGTTCATTAAAAAATGTGTTTTCGGCAGAGATATTATTTAAAGATAGTGTGAAAATAATTAATAATTAATTCCTCATTTGCATTAACTACGAAGAATTGAAATATCAAAAATATCAAGCATGTGAACTGTCATAAACACGAAAGCGCAAACTTACGTATCTACAATTTTCTGAATAAAAATTCTTTTCTCGCCTGAATTATAAATTGAAAAGAATTGAAACGTTAGAAACGAACAGTTCATATCAACAGTGTTTGATATTATTTTTATATTAAACTTATTCAGGCTCAATAATATTACTTTTATTCATTATTATTGATATTCATTAGTATCATTATTCATTACAATTCTTGTTCATTATTATTGCTATTTAGTGAAAAATGAATAGCAGTCGTGCTTTTACATATTTTAAGCATAATAAGAAAAAGCGTGCTCGAAGACGCCTAGAAAGAAGTTGATGACAGTTATGAAAAACGAAACATTTAAAAAAAATTAGTATACGTGCCGTCATACATGTTGTTCTTCAAAAGCAAAATTGTTCTTTTGTTTATGCAATTTTTCCTATTACATGTCAATTATTTCATAGCTCCTCATTGACTAAAATTTTAAATTTTTAACAAAAGGAATTTATTTATGAAGATTTCAATATTTGATTTAAATTAATTTTCCTCTAAAATACATTTCAAATAGATTTAATTTAGTAATCAACATAATTTGCAATAAAAATCAGTTAAAATTGCACAGCTATCTTCGGGGGTCATCGAACAGGAGGGCGGAACCAACTAGTGTAAAAGAAAAAGAGAACTAATACTAAAACTAATACTTTCTTTTTTTTTAATTTATTAATTTTTTTTATTTTAGATTCAAAATACAGAGTTCAAAATACAGAGAAAACATGGAAAAAATTACAGAATAAGGAAAAGAGAAGAAGAAAATTACTAAAGTAAAATACAATGAAATACATAAAAAATTTTAAGAAAGTTAATGAAAAATACGGGAGAAAAAATATATAATCGCTTCATCAGCTCACACGATTCTATCCGCAAAAAGAGTGCTTTCTTACATTATATCAATGTAGCCAAAACAAATTATATCTGTATAAAAGTGTAAGGAACTTATTGAACTTATTTTATGAGTTTTATATTGCAGCTTATGAGCAGTATATATGTGTATATATATAAAAAGTTATTCAGATTGGT
>NC_092211.1:65852656-65953263 GCF_043381705.1 Parasteatoda tepidariorum | reverse complement strand
TTTTTCTTTTTTAAACTGTTGTTTGTTATTTTTTTACTTATTATTTCCCCCCTTTTTTTCATATGTCTATTATTTTTCTTTGTTTTATTCTTCTTTTTGAACTTATATATATATATATAAAAGAGCATTTTTCTAACCATAGTTTAAGATATTTGTATTCAGAAATTCGCTTCTGCTTTTTTAGAATACGTTCTTGTCTTTGGAACATCATTTTAATCCAATAATAAATTCAAATAAATTATTTTGAAACAGGTCAATCTTTGTTGGCATTTTATATATTTTATTTATTAAATCTCAGTGAACGGTTTAAAGTAATTTTAACACGCATAATTTAACACTTAATAATCAGATTTCGTATTTTTAAGGCTTTTTCGAGTTCATCTTAATGCTATCTCTGTGCTTCTCGTATGCTTAAATTACAAACTAATTTTATTTCGAATATTAATCTATATATCAGCTCATGAATCAGAATAATTCATAAATAAAGTAATGTAAAATTTCAGAATAAGAGATGATATTTGAGTCAATTTACGTAAAGCATGAAGTTAAAACCAAATGGGGTCTAATTTCACCGTGCTCTAAAATACACGTTACCGCAATTTCTTTTCCATTCTATCCAAGCTAATCACCTTTCAAAACCATTTTTTTTCCTCTTAAATGACTCTTGATTTCTTTAAAGGACTTCTTTGATTGAGGTGAGAAAAAAAAGTTCTAAGAAAATGGTGGGCCCGGGTCATATCGTTTAAAGAAGTAATTGGGAAACTGAGAACGTAATGGGCAAGTACATTGTATGAAATTATTCTCTAATGAGCAAGAAAGATTCTATTTCTAGTCTTTTACTGAAAAGAAACTTCTTCAGGCTAAAGAGAAATTTTCTACAATGCTCGCTTATTTTTTACACTGTTCTCTTTTTTAGTATATTTGTATTACTATTTTTAATATATTATAAAATTTAGTGGCTTAAATTTTGTTAAAATCAGAAACTTAAACGCTAGTTTGGCAATCACTTAAAAAATGCTGTTTGGTGGTAAATGCCGCATTACAACTACATTAATGGGCTATTAGCAGCGGTTCGAAATTCTTTCTTATTGATTATACAAAGATGCTAAAAGTACCACTCTTTAGATTCGGAGAGAGAGTATTCGAGTTAGTATTATGAACTCGTAGTTTGTATTAAAATCTCCATTTATCTTTATTACATCAATTATCTCGTTATCTGTGAAAGTCGTGAGAGTGTTTAGTAGGATTAGTAAGAAAAGCTTTGCATCCTTCTCTGGATATTGTACACCAGTTTCCTGTAACGTGGCTTGAACTTTGTCCTTTTCTTGAGTATTATAGAATTTGAACTCTAGCATCTTGCTGTTTTTGTATACTTTTTTGATTGGTAATTTTGGTTGTTCCTGGATCAGCTTCTCTACAATCTCGTTAGTGGTGCTATCCTCTTGTGGTTTGACGATTATAGGTTTGGGTGGTAATTTTGTTTTTGTAACGTCAACTTTAACCATTGAACACATCTCTAATTTCTCAAGTCTTGTGTTGATGATTTTTAATTTCTCATCAATTTGGTTTAATGAATTGTAGGATTGATCGTTAGTTGAGTCATTGTCAAGTTTTCGTCTGATGTCATCAATTTTCTCTTCTATGGATGCTAGAGATTCTGTAGAAGTTGTCACGTCATGTGTGTCTTGTTCAGATGATATTTTCTTTATTTGTTAGATAGCATTTACACAGGCCATTCTTGGTTCATGAGGGAGAATGATTTTATTGCGATTGCTGTAATTTATGCTTTTTTCGATGATTTGAAGAAGGCGTTCGATATCTAACTTTGTCTGAGACATACTTGTAATATTTATGTTGGGATAAATTGAAGTACCAGCAGTGATGCAATCGCTAGGTACCATCGGAGTTTGGTCATATGCAGAAGTGAGATCAACAATAACTGACCGTGAGATTTGGCTGTCAGATCTTGGGATGGAGTATGGTTGTGTACGTTGAAATCTTGTTGATCTGGAAGGCGTGGCGAAAGTTTCGGCAAAAGTAAGATTGTCCATGTTAAAAGATATGCAAAGTTTGGATGAAGGCAGGAAGAAAAGTCAATAATAATCAATGGGAAAAAAATAAATAAAAGAAGGAAACTTAGTTTTGTTTCTTTTAACAATGAGTGGCGGGGATGAGTCCCCTCCAGTCACCCCAGGAGGAGTCATATCATACCCCATATAACATACCCCATAAAAGAGACAGCACAAAGCGTCATATCATCATCAGAGTAAACCACAGACTTTCCACAACACTTCTAAAACTTCATCATTTTTTCACGGGACTTCATAAGTGCACCATTAAAAAAAAACTAGTATTACTCAGATGCAGAAAATGCCAAACAATTGGGCACCATCAAAACCCTTGTACAGAGTCTCATTGTTATTGTGAGAAATTCGGCTACAAAGGCCATAGTATTGAAAACTGCACAGAAAGGGAAGAATATTGCATAAATTGCCATTCATCTAACCAAGACTTCAACCTAAATTTGGACTGTCACCACAGAGTCTCCTCATCATCCTGCCCAACTTACCTACATGACCTGAAGGAGTTTCGTCAATCAGAGTTGAGATTCCACTTTTTAATCGTCGTCAACCAGCTAGCAAACCAGGCAAACACTTGGAAATATACTTTATATAACTAAGAACAGATTTCTAACATCTTCGCCCTTGTTTCAAGGAACTTATTATAATTTTTTCCTTATTATTAGATAGTTCTAATTTTTTTTTTTACACATTAGACCGGGAAAATTCAATCTTTCTAGCCGAACAGTTGGCAATCCTTGAATGCATTAAATATATTAAGAGCACTGAAACCTTCAATAATAATGATAGTTATATCATCTGCTCAGACTCAAAAGCATCAATATCATCAATACTTGATTTTGGCACAAATAATAGAATTTCTTTTGATATTCAAGAAGAACTTCAACACACATTAATGCAAATTTCCTGGATTAAAGCACACAGCAATAGAGTAGATACCCGTTCCTAGGCTGGAGTGATCTGGACTAGTGGCCAAGTACTGGGCTATATGGTTAAGGGTTTTTCGTAACCTAGGTACATGCTCAGGGCTTGGAGGAAAGAAAAAAAAAGCAATATTCTAGTCTTTTACTGAAACAAAATAAACCTAAAATAAACTTTATGTTCAATAAATATAGTGAAAGTACCACCCGACCTTAATGAATTATACGAAGCCGTCTCATTGAGTTTTAGAGCTTGCCAATATCTCAACTTAACTTACGTCAACAGTTTTTGTTTAAACAGTAGATTTAAGCATAAAAGTCAACAACAATTTTATGCTGAATAAATATTCTCACAGAGTATTTACATAAATCTTGAAGTACCGCCGTATCGTGAAGAAATAAAAAAAGGTTGTCTCATTGATTCTTAAAACTTGTCGTTGTTTCCACTTAATTCAAATAGACATCTCATACTTAAGCAGCACATCTAAACTTAAAACTGGAAAAATAAAATTTATGTTGCTTAAACATGCACGTAGAATAAGTGCATGAATCTTGAAGTACCACCAAATCGTAAAGAATTGTAGAAAGCAGTTTCATTCGTTCAACTTTTTAATGTTTCTATTTAATTTTTAAAACAAACATTCCATGCTTTAGCTTCTCACCTAAAATACAAATACAAATTTTATGCTGTATAAGCATAAAGTAATTACATGAATCTTAAGAGTTCCACTAGATCGTAAATAAATGTGGGATGTAGTTTCATTGGTTCTTAGAGCTTGACGTTGCCAATTTTTCTACTTAACCTACAGAAACATTACATATTTAAGCCAAAACCAAAACTTAAAATTCAGAACCAAGCTTTATTTTATATAAAGTACCGCCTAAATAAAGTATAAAGTAATCTTAAAGTACCGCCAGATCATAAAGAAATGTTTGTGAGAATGTATGTAGTTTCATTTTTTCTTAGAACCTTTCCTATCGAAGATTTTTCTATTTAATTTATAGAAACATTCCATACCTAAACAGAAAAGCAAAACTTAAAAATCTAAAGCAAACTTCATTCTAAATAAACATAATCGTAGTGTAAATACATTAATCTTTTATCCATTCTACGATTAAGTACCAACAAATCATAGAAAATGAGGGAAGTACTCTCATTAACTCTTAGAACTTCGCAACGTTTTAACTAAATTTAAATAAACAATCAATATTTAAGCAGAGAACCAAAACTTAAAACTCGAAACCAAACTTTATGCTGTATAAACATATTCGTAGAGTAGATAAATGAATCTTAAAGTACCACCAGATCGTAAAATGTGGAAAGTAGTCACATTAATTCTTAGAACTGGCCAATGCCAATATTTCTAAACTTAAATAAACATTCTATGCTTAAGCAATACTCTTAAACCTAAAAATCTCAAACAAACTTTATATTATACCTTGTTGACTTACTCGTTGTAAAGTTACATGAACTTTGAAGTACCAATGTATAGAACAGTCTTATTGATTCTTATATAACTATTGAAAGCATTTTGAAGGTTTTTTCCTAAGTACAACGTTATCAAAGTTTATTTTTCGAAGACAGTAGAGATTATTTTATCTTATTACTTTTTTAAACAACAATGAAAAACTGTATTGACTCTTTTCAGAACTGTAATATTTTCTTTTTAACATTTCTGCGGAAAGCTTCTTTTATAGCGTTTATTGTGACAAAAAGTTTCGAAGCACATTTTTTGTGTAAATGCTAGGAACTTAAGATCTATTGTTCCATGAAGTGTCTTTCATGATAAAAGTAAAATTGCATCGACATCAAATGTTTGACTTGTTCGAAGAGTTGAAACTTAAAATTTAATGCAAGGTTGTTGGGAGCATTGACGTACAAACTGAGTAACAATTTAAGATATATTACTATTCTGAGCTATTTAATTTAAAATTGCAAACTAAATCACTTGAAGAAAGAAAATTCCGAATAAAAAGGACGTAATATTCTGTTTGTTTGAAAGTATATTGGACAAGTTTCCTTCAATCTTAAAATATAAAAGCATTTCGAAATTTATAATATCTTAAATATTTATTTACATGAATAACTTAAATAGAAAATTTAAATAAATTACTTCAAGACAAGCCCATCGTTGAACACTTTTTATCACTCTAACTTCCATCACTTTTTTTCAAATAATGTCATAAATCTATAGTAAAACATCAAAATAATGACGGAATAACATTTAAAACTGTGACCATAGCAGTGTTTTAAAATATCTTATGTATGCGAAAGTCATTTTAGAATTTTTTAGATACCCGCAAACGAGGAGTCGCAGAAAAAATTAATAGTTGGATTTAAAACTTAATCTACTATCCATTGGTGGTGACCATCTGGTTTTTAGTTTTCCTTCTATTTATCTAATAAGGAACGAATGGATCAAATTTGAGACTTCCATCTTGGTAAAAACGGGTTATTTAGCAATACTATAAATTTTGAGTCATTTGTCAGAAATTATCTCGATAGTTACAAAATATCTAAATGTAATAGAATAGTTGCATGTGACGTAGATTGGGTATTTTGATCCTGATTGGTTGTTGAAACGTGGCATTTGCTTACGTTGACAACTGTTCTTTCCATTCTAGTTCGAGTAAGCCAAGCCCGTCGAGTATCAATTCCCTTAAATGACACATACTATATTCTTTCACAAAGATTTTGAATTCTTTCACGATATATTTCTTACTTAACACAAAGACAGGCACGAAGCCGTGTAGAACATAAGCCAAATAATTGTGCCTCGAAGTTGCCAGGCACGAAAAACAAAAATATATCACGGTTACAATAAAATACATACACAAATAAAACATCTAAGTTAAGTAAAAGACTTAGACTAAAAGGAATTTTATTTCAAAAAATTTTTTGTGCACACAGAACTGTGTTTATTTAACTTCACGTAAATTCTAACTTGTGTGGAAAAACTTTGCTCAACTTTAGCACGCCATTTTACTTATATATGATTAGCTGGCGCTGACGTCATAGGTCACATGTGTGGGTATTAGTGATCTTTTTTTTTTTAGTTTTTCCATTTATATCATAAAGAATATATGATCCAAAGAATATATGACTCAATGGGAAGTAAGAGAATTAATGTTAAGTAGTGAATGAGGACTTAGCATTTTATGTATACAGATTTCAGCAGACGATGTATTTTAATACGCGATAATTTATTTAGCAGTCGTAATACGATCTAGTTTAGCAGATACTAGCAGACGATTTTTTAATTGACCAATTACTAATAGTTTAGCGTAAAATAAATTTTAAATAATTTAGAATAAATTTTAGAGGTGCGAGAACATTATCGTGCTATGATACTCTGTGATTTTAAACTGAGAATAAACAAAAGAAATATGTTTTACCATCTGCATTAGGAAATGAAGGTCTGTCTACTATTTTCAAATGATTTTCCGAATTTAACTGAGATATAAATTCTCTTTAGAAGGAAGTACACATAGGAAGACTGCTGCTTGCTGTAAAGCTTGTCAGACTCAGTACAGGAATACTCAAAATTAGTTAATAATTAGCTAAATTCGTTGAGTTAGTAATTCAGTTAGATAATTCTTAAATTACTTAATTTAATTACTTTATGACCATCCTATTATTTCAAAATCCTAACTAGGGATGAAGCGTACATGCCATTTTATGACGTTCCAACATGTCAAGAAAGTTAAGCATGGGATTTTGATGATAATCCCATGCCTGCTATGACAAGGTGCAAAGAAAAAAGTAATCTATATCACTCATAGGACTAATCAGAGCGAAGCAGGAAAAACAGAAAACAATCACAACTAATTTGTACACTTCTAAATGGGCTTCAAAACTTCTTCAAGAAGTGAACGTTCAGAGACTTATTCTCTAACGTGGCATCTTTTCATTCAGTAAGATTGGTAATCAAGTTTCTTGAACAAAAACAAATCGGAATGATAAATCACAAATCTTATTCGTCTGATCTGACTCCCTTTTAGTTATTTTTTGATCAAAAAAAACTTATTTTTGGGCTTGACTTTCTTTCCGAAAATGAGATTGACTGGACTATAAATGCATCGCTTTTTATTGATTCTAAGGACTAAATGATTTGGCTCTTTTAATTTTTAGAAAATTCACCTATGGAAGTGCATTGATGTTAGAGAAGGCTACCTTAACACTTTTAACAAGTCTTAAATAAACCTAAATGTTCCCCAAGACCTAAATGTTTACTTCTACTAAAAGTGTTACTTTTACTGAAAGTGTTACTTTTACTGAAAGTGTCACTTTTACTGAAAGTGTTACTTTTACTGAAAGTGTTACTTTTACCAAAAATGTTATTTTTACTGAAAGTGTTACTACTTAAGCCTTAAATGTTTCTCACAAATTTCCGAATGAACTTTGTATCCCTCTTGTGTTGAATGAAAAATACACAAAATAACAACATTCATGTTCATAACAATAATTATCTCATAATAATGAAAACAAAACATGGATTTTTCAGTTAAAATGTCTATAACATATTATTTGTTCGAAATCTTTTCTTATAAGATGTTAAGAATAGTTTCAATTCATGTGTGACTTTCGAAAAAGAAGAATGTATTTGCCAATCTGTAGGCTAGTTCGTTTATTTTTTTTTCCTGACTGAATTGATGTTTTATTCACACAAGACTAAGTAGTTTTATAACCCCACCCCTTAACATATATGTTTTGAAAGTTTAATTAAAGTTTCAATTGGGAACTCATTTTTCATTTAGAGTTGAACACGTCTTTTTTTATGAAACATATTTAAAATGTCATTCTTAAGCCTGGAATATATTTTAAGTATAGATGTTACAGCGAAAAACAAAGGGCTTTACAAAATTGTATCTTCTGTCGTAATTACGAAGAAAAACGTTTTGGTTCTAACAAAAAAAACTTTTAATAATTTTTCATATAACTTTTCCTTTTTAGTTGTATTAAACTATTCTTCTTAAACTAAATACTAAAAACTCTTGATTTATAGAGAACTAATGACCACATTCCTAAATGTAATGAAACAAAATAAAAAGAAACCTTCATTTTCTTTTAAAAATATGTGTTCGACTTAATGGCTACTTCCACATAAAAAGGTTTTTCTTCTAAAATGATTGCAGTAATAGTTAGAGTTTTTTGGGGTTAAAATTAATCGCAAATATATATCACAAGATGTGCGGATTCTTTTATTCTTTTTCATCGATAAAGTGTTGAGTTATATTTCTTACAACCTTACTTATTTTTGCTACTTATTTTTACTATTTACTTACTTAATTACTTATTGTTTGAGCATATTTTCGTAATTTCTAAATTATATGCGATGCTTTAATTGATCATAATGTATTTCATAAGAATTTTTTCGGCTCATGATAAAGTTCTTGCAAATGTTGTCGCTATAAAAAACGTGATACATACTATTCCATTTTGTCATTCTGTTTTATTGTTTCCGAGATACGTTTATTTCATCTACATTTAATTCTATTCACCGTTATACTGTTTTATTTTAAATCTAATGATCAAAATTAGGTAATAGCACTTCGAATAGCATTTCTTCAGGACAGTATCCTGCTTGTTTTAATCATTTTATTGCTTTTCTTAAAAAAAAACAATTTTTTTCTCACTTATTATTGTCTTTAAACAGAAAAAGAAATCTACTTCGTCCTACTGAGAATAAGATGAAATTAGTTTCGTTCCTGCGCCGTTGCAGTAGTTGTTGTTGTAGTAGTGGTTGTTGTTTTTGTTGTTCTAGTAGTAGTTGTTGTTTCTGTTATTCTAGTAGTAGTAGTACTTTATTTGCGTCAAACTAGGGCTGCACAATGGTTATTCTAGTAGTCGGCTTAGGAAATATCAATGAAGATGATCCGAAGACATGTCATCACAATTTTGATCTTTTTTAGAGAAGATAGCTCACCCACTTTGGTACACTGTAAAAAGTTCCTGATCAAATTACGGTATAAAGTACCGGCATTTTATCTTAAAATATTTTACCGTAATCTTCAAGGTTAGATTTATTTAATTAGAGTGATTTATTGGTTTTACGGTAATTATTACTGCGACAATTATGGTTTATCAGATTTTTTGTTCGTGACATGTTTCGATGGAAAAAAAATGGATTTTACATCTAAAAGCACCAGCACCCTGAGAGCCGAAAATTTTTATCGAAATTTGATCCGAAAATTTTTACAGTGTAGCTCGACTACCTACTCGTGAAGTCGAGCATTTTCCGGTAGAACAGTTTAATGGGGGCCGACACCGTCCACCTTTGGTTCCTTAGCAGGCTAATCAAATTTCTTAATTAGATTGAAAATTACAAAAAATAAGGTGAATGATAAGATAAAATAGATAAGTCATGATAATACCACAAAAGAATAATTATATAAAATCGAATTGATATTGTTCGTCAAGGAAATTTCTATGCTGCAACATAAGACAAAAATGACTACAAAGTAATAATAGAGTAATCAAAGTAATTAGGGGGCGAAGCAAGCAGGACGGAGTATAATCCATATATGTATGTTCAATCTTTTGGAGCTCCTCACACAATTGCATTAATATATTTTGCTTTATCTACATTAACGCAATATTAGTAAACCCTCCTTTTTGACGACATAATTGTGTGTGCTGTCGACGAGATTATATCTTTTCCTTATTTTGCTTTCCGGCTTTTAAAAAAATTGAATTTTAATTTTTTTAAATTTTTAAAACCAATTTATAAATTAATATTTTTTTCTAGTTTTCTTTGTATTTTNACGACATTGGTAGTAATAATATTATTGCTTCTGCTGCCTACTCAGAAATGTCCTAAACTCATACTTACAGTGGTTTTCTGACTTGATGGCTGCCAGGCACATTTTAAGTTATTACTTAAATTCAATACATAAAATAACAAACGTTCACAATATTGAAATTAAAATAGAATCTAAAGTATTTCCGAGTGAGCAACACGATGGAAAGAGTTAGCTAATATATTGTTTAAAACTAATTGAGGTGTAAGGATTAGAGGTGTATTTGAAGAATTGGAAAATTTGAATCGTTTTGTGTGCAATCAGCTAATTTACCAATAAAGATAATCTGTTCTAAAAACAAGATAATTTTAAAAGGCTACCAAATTGGTCACCAAAGGCGGATGGCAGTTGCAATAAACTTTATTATATAAAAATAGTAAATGTTTGTTAGATTTTTGCTTTCAGTTATAAAATCAATTTACTAACATTTCATTTATTATAAAAGTTATTTTTATCTAATAAAAATAAAAATGCCATATCTAAAAACTTTAAAGTAGTTATAAAAACTTTAAAACTATAAGTTTTCTTGAAAGTAATGTCTCTTTTTATGAGAACAACTATTCCCTAGTTAAGCTCTATTAATCTAAGGATTTGGGATCTAAAGCATTAAGAGCTCAAGAAAAGATAAATATAGCTTTAATACTCATAGCAAATAATGAAATCCACTTGCTTCATACACGATATTTTTTGTTCACTTTCTTAGAGATATTTCTACTTAGATTTTTCCTTACATTTCTCTGGCATTTATTTTCTTCGAATTGTGAACACATGTTTTAAACTGCGAAGATGTACAGTAGATTCATCGAAAAGAATTTTCTGGGACAATTTCGAACAATCTTCTTTTCCCTTGTGTTTATTGAGACAAAAGTTTCCATTTCAGTAAATATTGAGAATTTCAGAGTTTTAGAATCAAGGACTTAAGAAAACTTACAGTATCGTGACTATAAATATTTTACTTTTTAAAAAGTTGATCGTTTATTCTATAAAAGGAGAATTTCTTTTTAACTTTTTTTTCGAAGCAAACTTTCAAAGATGTTTCGCTAACTTAAACTGTTATTTTGAAATTATGACTTATGTGACTAAATTATGATCTTTCTAATTCGAGCTAAAAACTAGTTTTCGACTGCGTTCTAATTCCATGTAACTGATTTGCAGTAAAATTTGCTAACTGATACTTCTGAAGATCGAAAAAAAAACTATCGATATTGCACAGTTAGAATTTTCATTCTAAAATAACGGTAAAAGAACTGGTAGTAGTCTCTCCATTCAACTAACTATAAAGTTTACGGTGAAGAACATTTTTTACCTGTACGGTTTTAAAATCGTTTGCCACTAGTATGGTTAAGAAACCATAAATTCAAAATTATATGGTTTTTTAACCATTTACAACTAGCATGGTTTTAAAACCATAAATAAATATTTATCAGGCCATTGGAGTTAGGCTTTTTGTTCGGTAATGAGCATTGGAGTGAGGTTGTGGTTGAGTTGTGTTTTAACAAATGATTCGTGGAATGCGATTTAAATAGTTTGTCTGGTAATTTCACCGATTGTAAGAGATGATAAATACTAGATTTTTTTTGTGTTAGACAGATTTATTCGTATTAGGTGAAAACAGTTAATAAAAGGTTAGTAAACGGTTTTTATCACAGTTAACGGTTTGAATACCATTTTATTTATAGTTATTTAAGTGTTTCGTTTGAATATGGATAAGTAGTAATTAAATAAATTGTTATTTAACCTTTTTTTTTGAGGAATTTCTTACAGTGTGGAACATTTTATTTCTAGCTATTCTAACCGGGTCTGTGTAATTCTCTTATTAGATTAACATGAATTGGTTTAATTTAAATTCCTTTTTACTCTTTTACCCTTTTTATTATTTTTTTCCTTTATTCTCGAAATTTAAAATGTAAATTCTATCACTTCTGCTAGCTTATAGGCCTAATTTAACAAAAATGAGCTTCACTGATTTTAGAAACTGTTGAATATCTTGATATAAAATGCATTTTCTTAGATGATATAAACATGCTTATTTAAAATACGCAAACCATTTCTCTTTATCCACAGTAATATTAACAAAATCATTAAAACTAATGTTACGGCAAAATAGTTGCAAAACAAAATTTTAAAAAAAACGTTAATGCGGAATAAAATTAGAATAATGAAGAGATCAACAGATGAACAATTAAAACGAAAAATTGTCTATGGAAAACTCATTAACGATTATGCAAATTTCAAATGAAACATTATTTTATTGGCATTATTTAGCATATTAGCATTATTTTTCAATAGAAAAATAGGGCGAAAATAAAATTAGAATTGATAAAATATTTCTTCTTTCATAATTAACGAATAAACTAGCAAAGTTTTACTTTTATTTGCTGTACAGTTAGTAACTATTTATTTTAGCTAGTACACGGAAAAAACTTTGTTCAGCAAAAAGTTCCCTAATCAAAACTGATTAGAGGTTCAGGTTTGATCTTCTGTTTATGTCATTTTAGATTATTTGCGTGATCTGTACAATTTTTTTTTCCTTTTCAGATCTCATGATCTCAGATCAGATACATGAAATTTAAATGGTTTTACTGGTGGTGCCCTTTAACTTTCTCAAACAAAATTAGAAACGTTTCTGAAGAAAAGCCATCTTCTTATTGCAGCTGTAACAAAAATATGAGACTTTATTTTTATTCAGAAGATCAGCATCCAATATTTATTAACTAAATTGATTAAATCTTAATTATTGGTTTTCATTTAGTTTGTTTTTATATTTAAAGTAGCATTTTTTATTGAGGGGAAAATATTTATAACTATATCTTGTTATTTGGTTTATAAATGAGGTTTTTATCAGTTTTCAGGATACCAGACAAAGCTGGCAAAATTCATCAACGTTATTTATTAGGAACCGAGTCATCTTGCGCCAGAGGAAAATATTTGAATTGAGTAAAGCAGATTAAAATTAATAACTTTAAACAAAATAGAATATGCAGACGATTCTAGTATGTTGTTGTTTTCTGTTTTCAAGTGGGTTTCATTATTTTTACATATGGCATCATGCATATGGGCCTCATATGAAAACGCATATATATATCTATATAAATAAAAATGAATGTGTGTCTGTCTGTTTGTCCTTTATAGACTCCTAAACCATCCGAACAAATGCTATGAAACTTGGCATACAGATAGTTCAAAGCAGGAGGAAGGTCACTGTTAACATTAGAGCATTCTGCAACAAACCGTTCCAGCGGTATCAGTGGAAATCGAAATGGAATTTTCTGATTGGTTGAAAGTTAGCCATTGTTTTAAATTTTGCTATAAGCGATTCAGTTTTCAAATATCTTGAAGATAACAATAGTGATATTTTCCATCTTATAGCTCTATTCCTTTAGAAAAGTAAATTATATATTCAAATTGCACGTTTTATATAATTATTTATATTTAGTATGCAATTTTAGGTTTGCACAATTCGCGATCGCAACGAACTATAGGGGGCGTTGTTGTATGAGACGCTTACCTGCGATTTCTATATGAACCGTCATTCAGTTACTCTGGAGACGTCGTTAATGTAGCGTGTAGCATTGCAACGTTCCTTCTTTAATGTGGCTTATTAAATTTAAAAAAGAAAAATGCTTGATCTTCTTTCTTGTACAACCGAAAACAAAATGGTATCTCTTTTTATTAGAGAAGGAATATCCAAAACACATCGGAAAAATATTTGTACATTAACAGAAAAAAATATGTATATTCTTATAAGAGTTAAAACCTAATGCCCGAGAAATAGTATTACTAAATTTAATGATATAACATGAAAGGCCCATTTAAACTTTACATTCTATAGTTTTAAGAATCATATTAGTTCAAAAATTAAAATGAACAAAAAGTATACATAAGCCTCATAATTTTATGAAATTTAATTTTGTAAACAACGTTTTTTGACAACAATTTTTATCAAAAAATTTCAAGTTTCAATAAAAATCATTATTTAGAAACTAAGAAACGTAAAATAAAGAATGCTGACGAAACAAAAACAAAAAAAAAAAACAATTCTTTTTTGTCGCCATTTTTAGTGCTACGAATATTCGTCTTTGGGATTTGCCAAAAACAAAACAAGATGCAATTTTATTTTTTCAGGAGGGAAATATTTTACCGAAAAAACGAAAATGTACCAATTCCCACAACATAAAACTTTATCTTGGTAAACGTACGTTTTGGAAATGTTATTTCATTTGGAATCTTATTTATCAGAGTTCATATGGCGATATGATTGTTTTGAATCTATGCTAAACTCTATATCGGCTCATTTTCCACCGAAATCCGATTAACTATTTTGATTTTAAATAAAGTGTTTTATTTTATGAATTGTCGCAAAAATTTTAAGTGTAGATTGGCGGCACTTAAAAACCGCCAAATCTGTAGCGGCGGTGGCGTTAATACGTAAGTACCGAATTTTTATTCCATACTTTTCTGAATCATATTACTTCAAACATTGGAATATACAAGAAGTATACATAAACACATAATGTTATACCATTTAATTTTTCAAAAAAAGTATTTTGAGAACAATTTTTATCAAAAAATTATAAACTAAAAAACGGAAAATAAAGAATTCTTAGGATAAAAAAAAGATTTTAAGAATTCTTTACATTGAAATAAAAACTTTCATATTGTTTCTTTTTTTATTATTCTTATAGTTCTTAATCAGACGTAAAAAACCATTCTGTAGAGAACCATCATCAAATGAAAAAAAAATATTTACAAGCAAATTTTTTATTGTAAAAATCATTGCACTTACCTGATTTATGATTCCCGGAGAATTCCAAAATGATAAGTTCCTTGTTTGAAAACTTTATTCTCAAATAATAGATACATAGTTTATACCTTCATTACTTTTAGATAACATACTACACAGCAAAATTTTATAATTGATATGAATTTGAATATGTAGCTAAAAACAGAATAGCTGAATTCTAGTTGAACTTATTCTTTCAAAATTAAAAAAAACTTACCAAGAAAACGATTTAAATTAATTAAGAATCAGCACAAATGGCACTATTTCAAGTAACTTGGATAATTTTTTATTGTTGTTTTCCGAATTATATGGATACAGAAATATATACTATTCTATAACGAAGAAGAATATGCTATAACTATTACAATTCTGTATGTTCTGAATTCATATTTATTCACTGGAATGACGAAAGCAATGTTGACTTCACTTTAATTCGTAATGAATTGAAGACAGAAGAAATGCATTTTACCTTAATACACACATCTGTAACAGTATCCGAAATCGGAAGTCATCAGTTGCAAGTTTGTTGATAATAGAAATTAAAAATTATTGAGGAATTTTTCTTCAAATGTTTGGCGTGTTCTGTTCCTGAAAGATTTACTAATATTCTGGAGATTTTTTTCAAGTTCTTCGGCCTTTTCCTTAGGGAAATTTTGTTTCTTATTTGCTGCTAAAAAATGGCGTCTGATTCAGTCAATGACTTTGATGGCAGAAAATGTGATTGTATTAAGTTAATGTCCGATATTTACAGGCTCCCGCTAGACGGCGTACTCGAGCGTTGCGATCGCGAATTAAATATAGTTTTTGAAGGTTTCATTGCTGACAGTTGTCATTTGAAAACTATTAGATTGTTTATTATTACAAAGTTTTCGAGATCACATTCATTTTATTTCTTTCATTTAAAAAAAAATTGCTTTAAATTTTATCATTTTTATATTTCTTATTTATTTCATTTTTATTACTCTTTTTATAATTTGAAATATATATGTGATTTTTCGATTTAGCAAATTTGCGACCACTGTCAACTTTTACATTTCTTTTTGTTTGAGAGAGAATATTTGCAAAAATATGCCGCCTAAACAAATCGCTCTTAGTCGATCGACATCTCAAGCATGCAAAAAGAGAACCACCCGTGTTTCAGAAACATTGGAGCAACGGGGAAAAAGACTTGCAACTAAGCGAGAACACAATGCTTTTGCCCGTTCCTTAGAAACGTCTGAGCAACAGGAAAAAAGACTGTTAACGAATCAACTACGCATTACTCAAGCCCGTTCCTTAGAAACATCAGAGCAACAGGAAAGAAGACTGTTAACAAATCAACTACGCACTATTCAAGCCCGTTCGTCGGAAACATCAGAGCAACGGGATGCAAGAATGAAAATCAATCAAGAACGCACTTCGCTATTCAGACGCTGCCAATACTCTGATTTGAATCTCAGTGAATTTCACTATGATCCGACAACCAACTATAGTAACCCAAGCGTCATCATCGGAAAAATGAATCAATTATGTATGTTTTGTAGTGCTCTCAAATTTAAGCTGGAATTTGCTGTTCTGGAGACAAAGTGAGACTATCAGATTTAACGTCTCTAGCTGAGCCATTAATAACGTTCTTATCAGGTCAAACAAACCAATAGAAGCATTTTTTGGTGAATATACGCCGGTACAATTCGTGTTTTCAAATGACTTCATTCGGTGGTACACGTATCGTGAACGAGAATTACATGCCAACATTCAAAGTGCGAGGACAAATTTATCATCGTACTGGATCACTTCTGCCATTGCCTTGTTCAGATCATAAATTTCTACAGATTTATTTCATGGGTAACACAAATGATCAATTCAATCAACGTTGCCAGGTAAACAATGGCACTAAACGAGAAATTGTTACCGCATTACAAAATTTTTTCGATCAACATAAACAGTTAATTAGGCTGTTCTGAACTGTCCTTGACAAAATGCCATCCGGTAATTACAAAGTTGTTATTAGAGCTGACAAAACACCTGTAGGCCACCCACAAAGGTAAATACAATGCACCAACATTGGATGAGGTGGCTATTGTTATAGTTGGCGAAGAATTTACCTCCCGTGATATAGTTCTTTTTCGCAGAAATGGTGACGTTCAAAGAGTCTCAGAAACGCATCGATCCTATGATGCATTGCAATATCCTATTTTATTTTGGCAAGGAGAGGATGGATTTCATTTTAACATAAAATTGAGAAAATCACAAACAGGCGAGGAAACCAATAAGAAAGTAAGTGCCATGAGTTTTTATGCATATAGATTAATGATTCGCCAAAACACTGATAATCATATTTTAAAATGTCGACAATTATTTCATCAATACATTGTCGATATGCATGCAAAATTTGAAACCGAACGCCTACTGTATATTAAATTAAATCAAACCAAATTACGTTCAGAAGAATAAAATTCATTGACGGGATACAATAATTAATGATGGTAACGTTAGTACTAATGATGTGGGGAAAATGATTATACTGCCGGCTATATTTACAGGGAGTCCAAGGCACATGTATGAATACTCACAGGATGCAATGACATAAGTTCGCGGATATGGGCGCCCGGATTTATTTATTGCATTTACATGCAATCCCGCTTGGTTGAAATTAAAGAACTTTTGTTACCAGGACAATCCTCATCGGATTGTCATGATATTACCGCACGTGTGTTCAAACAAAATTTAAAATCATTACTTGATTTCATTGTGAAGCTCCATGTTTTTTATGAGACACGGTGTTGGATGTACTCTATTGAATGGCAAAATAGAGGATTGCCACATGCACACATTCTGATTTGGCTTATTGAAAAAAATCACACCGTGCCAAATTGCATAATCATATCAGCAGAAATACCTGATGTCGCCATTGATCCAGACTTATTGCACATCATCATCCAAAATATGTTTCATGGTCCGTGTGCATCACCATACACGTCTGTATGAAAATGCACTAATGAATCCTAGAGCAGGGATGGCGAACCAATGGCACGCGTGCCATTTATGGCACATGACACAATATTCTGGGCACGCCACCGATCACAAAGTTCAATATGAAACATATTAACAAATAAAATTATAATTCACAAAAAAAAACAATTATTAACAAAAAAATTGACTATTAATGTCAAATAAACAATAACCATAAAAAACAAGCTAACAATAAATAATTAGCAAAAAAAATGTACAGTCCTGCTTAAACTAACATCTTACAACCTAATATAAGTTGTTTGTCATCTAATCTGCAACAACAGGAGTCATGTTACTTTAACACGTTCACGCCGGGGTGACCCACCGGTGGGTCACGCTAGATTGTCTCATCTTGGCGGCGCACCGGAGTAGGAACTGGTAACAATAAATTTCATTTTTTAGTTTTTTCCGGGAATAATAAAAATCCATAACTACCAATTGTTTTTAACGAATGCAATTTTTATATTGAATTGCTTCTTCGCCGTGATAAATTTCCTTAGAGTGAATTGTTATTGTTGAGAATAGATTAACTTCTCCCGAATATTATCTAATATTGAAATAGTTCTTCAACCAGTATTTTCTCTTTTCCCGTACCAGTATTTTCACTTTTCCCGGCGTGAACGTGTTAAGTTGAATGGCGCGTATAACTGAGACATTGCAAAATGTATTCTTTTTTCATAGTGAATAAAGAGTTTTGAGCTGTCATTGTTTTCCCAAGTAATATTGTTTAATATTGTTTTTATTTAGAGTATTTTATTTAGTGTATTTTTAAGAGTTTGTTTAATATTGTTTTCCCAACATCAAGTCAAAATTATTTGACGACACGTCTATGACTTCAATAAACAATTTTTTTGAAAAAATGGCACGTTGGTGCATAAAGGTTCGCCACCCCTGTCCTGGAGAATTAACTGCTGAGACTATCACTGGTTTTTTCACCATTAAATAAAATTCTCATTTCAAATCATGATCACAAATCTTATTTACACACTTAAATACAAAATTAATATTCAAACTGAAAGCGTTGCAATGCACGCAGGGTACAGCTAGTATATAATAACAATAATAATAATAATAATATTCATATTTGCATTTGTGTTCTAACTAAACTTGCATATAGTCCTCGTTTGGAGACTCCAAACAGTTCTTGAAAACCACACCAGGTGGCAGGCCATTCAAGATATTTAAAAGAATATGATCTCTTTGAAAGTCGATGGAAGACTCAAGAAAGAAGCAAAAATCTGATATTTTATTTGTTCATTTTGGAGGGTATATTGCAATACTGGAATTGTTTTTATTATTTTATATCTTCTTATACCTTATAAATGATGTATGAATATTCTGCTTTCCTATATTTAAAATTATGATAATAAAAAGCTCCACAAAAGCATGTCTTTAGTTGGAGACAAAAAAGGCCAATTTTTTTCTGTTGTTGTTGTTTCTAATGCTACTTGCCACACGGGCAAGTCTGTTTTCTGAAACCGAGCAAATTTAAGGCAGAGTGTGCGATTCTTGTTTTTCAGTGGCACCATCTATGGCCAAGAATTCCACTTCTGCCGCATCATACGTCGCACCCGTTTATAGGGTGGACCCATTCATACATCCATTCATCCACAGATAGTAATTTTAACCTGAATCAGAAAACAATCGATCTCCAATCGAGTGAACCCAGAGGTATTGATTTGTTATGGGAACATGGAGGACTTTTGCGACTCGACAGATTTAACGTGCATCAGTCACTTTACTACACGGGGAGTCTTCGGCAGGCAGGGTTCGAACCCTCGAACTCTCGGACATGGGCCCAGCGCCCTATCGACTTGGCTATCCCGGCCTCCAATTTTTTTTACTAAACGGAACAAAATTTTTAAAAAATAACTTTTTAGACCATAATCTTGAAATATAAATAGGTTTGTAACATATCTAAACATTTTTTTAATCAAATGAAAAATTCATGCATGATAGGGCAAAAAGCTTTTTGAGCATTTTCTTATACTTGGTGTCAAATCGCTCAGAATAATTTCTTCCTTTGTTTNAGTCTTCGGCCGGCGGGGTTCGAACCCTCGAACTCTCGGACATGGGCCCAGCGCCCTATCGGCATAGCTATCCCGTCCTCCAATTTTTTTTACTAAACGGAACAAAATTTTTAAAAAATAACTTTTTGGACCATAATCTTGAAATATAAATAGGTTTGTAACATATCTAAATATTTTTATAAATCAAATGAAAAATCCATGCATGATAGGGCAAAAAGCTTTTTGAGTATTTTCTTATACTTGGTGTCAAATCGCTCAGAATAATTTCTTCCTTTTTTTAATAAAAAATCGAAAATTGTGTTAGAAAAAACCTTTTAAACCGCTAATATTCATATTAACATTAAATAGTTTTAAAAGTTATTTTATCACATTAGAAATTCCAGACATATGTAAAATTGTATACAATTGAATGACTTAAACTTATGATAAGCCACATTTTTATCTTGTGCAGTAGAGCGATTTCGGTGAAAACCATCTCGAATGTCATGCAAACAATACGATGTTTTTTGTGTCTAGCATTGTTATTCCGTTCAAATTCCAGAAATTTGTGAAGTATCTAGTATGAAACAGTGCTAATGAACACTGTGCTGTAAAAATTTTATAATTGCAGAAAAATGAAGTATATAAAAAAATTACCTCAAATTCTTCAATTAAAATGTATTAAGATTAAAATTAAAAAATACCTTTATAATATGATTCATTTAAAATTTAAATATAGATTAATTAAAAAAGAAGATTTCCTTTTAGACACGAGATCCTTTCAAAATTAAAACTATGAATTTTTTAATGTTTACAAAAACATACGTATCATCAAAACTAATTTTTAATGGTACTTGAAGAAAATTGCTTTTTAAATAATGCAGAAAAAAATCATTTTATTTCTAAATATTTGTTAACAAAGATTTGAACATAGCAAACATTTAACGCTTCTTTATTTTAAAAAAAAAATCGGAAACAAACTTGTTTCGCTACTAAAATAAAGTACTAAAAGAAATACTCATTACAAGGTAGTTGCTTCCATTAAGCTTAAGGTAACGTTATAATTAATTTCTTTCTCACAAACAAACTAAAAGTACTTTCTCAAAAAAATGATAACGTATCGTCTTTGTAAATATGAAAAAAATTAAGTAATTGTTTTTTTAATTATATCTTGTTTAAAACTTTGAACTAATCTTCTTTCCTATTATTTTTTTTTTCATGCTTGATTCATAAATTTTGTCTTAGATTTAAAACTTTTTTAAACTAATGGAAAAAATTTCTTTTGGTTAGACTTTTTTCTTTTCAAAGTTCGCCTTACTTATTTTGTAATTCTTATAAATAAGTAATGCACTTCTCAAATTATGCATTTAGGAAAATAAAAAAAGAAGAAAAAGCAAATTAAAATAACACAAAAAATTTTTTGAAAAAAGCATGTATATTAGTATAAAAGTATATATATCCTTATATAATGTAAGAGAGTGAAATGATAATTTTATGATAATTTTATGTTTATTAAATACTTGTGTTCCGTCTTCTATATTTATGTTTCTGTTTCATATCACAGTTTTAACCTTAATATAGTATAATTTAAAATCGATAAATTCAAAACAGATTTAATAAATAATCATTTTCCTTATTCAACCCTTCAGTTTCATTTTAAGAAAATTTTAAACCACTTAGAGCACTAATTTATTTTTTTTCTGAATTTAAGATTAGCTCCGATTTAACTTCAAGGTAGGAACTTATTATAATAAACTATTTCTAAAGCTACTAGACAGAATAGTTTGGATGTATAACCTTTTATACTGGATCAATTAATTTATAAAGTAAGCTGCTGAATTGTAGCCTTTGTATCATTATTTTAAATTTCAATTGTCCAGTGTAATAAGCAGTTTCTTTTAACAAATATGAATGGGACTCTGACCTATAAACGGACACTCCTAATGAATGTTGGTAATGCGTGTAGACTTTATTGTTATGAAAAATGTATGAATAAAGGATTAAGTCTATAAAAAGCTTTCTATCCATGTACGTAGGCTCGGACTTGTAAGCAATCATTCTATGAAAGAACTAGTAAAAAGTTTTATTCTTAGTTTACGTTTGTATGTGAAGCACTACAAATATTACCTATTAATGTTTTTTATCCTTTTCTTTCAATAATATTAAAATTTAAATGCCTTTTTTATTATTTTTAATAACTTCTTAACCTATTATGTATTTTGTTGATTAAATTTCCAATTATTATTATCATTAAAGTGTTTTTTTCATAGATGGCAGCACTGAATTGTAATTTACTTCATATATTTTTAACCAATTATTTTTCATGATAAAGCTAAAAGCTCATTGCTTTCTTAATATTACTATTCTCAACAATTTTTGTTAAATGTTTGATTAATATATCCAATTTTTACACATGTTTATTTTATTTTACTTCATATTGGCAAGTTTATTTTCTGCTTTTCTTCTTTCATTAATATTACATTAATATTACATTAATATTACATTACATTAATATTACATATTATCTCAATTAATATTACATTTTTTTTAATTTATGTATATTGTATAATTATGTATATATTTATAAACTAATATTGTATAATTATGTATAATAAAATATTAGATAAGCATTAATCAAAAAAATGGTAGTTACCCTTTGGCAATTATTACCCTATGAATTATTTAAATTATTTAAATTTGTGGGTGGGGAGACTTTTAATCAAAAATAAATTTATTAAAGAACTGATTCATTATTTTTACTTACTGTTGTGAAATAATAAAATTTACCCAATCTTGATAGCACAATTTTAATTCAAATACTTTTATCTTCTTGTACTTTTCGTAAGGAACTTCAAGACTTTTACGTTGCGATTGCAACACAACAAATTGTTAGTGCTATAACTGTCAAGCCGACTGGAAAAAAAACTGGACGCAATGACCTGTGCTCTGAAGTTGTTTCAAAACATAAAAGATAAATAGTTTCTGTCTTATTTTCGTTGCAACTCTTAAAAAGCCACCAATTGCTGTTGATGTATCGATCAAGTAGGGCTTGTTAAAAGTTTTCTAAACTATTTCTCCAAAATAAAAGAAGATGTAAACAAAAAAAATTTAAAAAACACTGTTTTAGTTCTCCAAACTAGACGCGAAATTGAAATTTTGGCTAATTGTAAAATCTTGTTGTGGAAAAAAATTTCTGAATTTTAAATCTTAATATGAACAGATTAAATACTTAAAAAGTTATTAAACTTTCTGTAGGACATTTATAGTTCAACAAAATTTTCCACGGCATAAAGATACTTGGAGACGAACGTCTATTTTCTTGGAGGCTCTACGCTGATTGTTTGGTCGGCTGACAGGATCAAACTCACTACTCCTAGCTTTCCACCCAGTGTGAACGTCGCCTTAACCAACTGATAAGCAGAATGTATTTACTTACATACTTAAATGATGATTTATTCTTTCTGATGTTTCTCTGAAGTTGATATGTGTTGTCTTAATATTTTCTTTTATTAACTTAATTACTCGTCAATTTTGCTTGCTTGGCATGTTCCACTATTCCATACACCTTGGTCCCGCAGTGGATTGATCATTAAGGCACGGTTCCCAGCAGATCACCGAAGTCAAGTATCACTGGCTACGGTCAGTGAGCGGATGGATGACCACTTGGATTAGTCTGCATGGGGACCGAGGGTGTGCAGTATTGGTCCTCGTTAAATTGTTCTACCGTAAAGTGCTCGACTTCACGTGCAAGTTGTCGGGCAACCGAAGCGGGGGTGCCATCCCCTCTTCAGAGGATCAAAATTGTGATGGCATGTCTTCGGATCATCCTCAGGGATGTTTCCCAGACAGTTACCAATAGCCCATTGTGCAGCTCTAGTACAACGTAAATGAGCTACAGCAACATCCATACACCTTGCTAGAGCATCACAGGTGGCCGAGAGGTCAACGTGCCTGGTTGCAAGTCCAATGGTTGCTGGTTCAAATCCCTTGCAGGGCATGATCTTTTTCTCTGAGCTGTTCTCTGTTGTGTGATGTGTGAATGTGGCCCACCCTAGGAACAGGTTTTGAGACAATGTAGCATGGGTAATGCTGCTCTGTATATTTCTCCTCTGTATGTTCGCCTCTATGATTTAGGTTCACAAGAGCCCACTATTAAAGAGCAGCACTTCCAGCATCTTTCGATACAAAGAACGAGGGCTCAGTGCCTGCCTTTAAAAAAAAGTATATCGCATCGCTTTTCAGTTTTATTAAACTTGGGGTTTTCTTCTTAATGCCATTTTGTGCTTAACCATAATTATCAAGGAGGGCACTGCCTTAAGATAGCTTATGATTAGTCATAAAGACAATAGCATATGAGCAATGATAATAGCAATTAGTTATAATAGCGCATGAGCAAGTCATAAATTATTTCAACAAGATCACATCAATCATAAAAAAAGTTGCCTACTATACGTTAAGAAAATGTAATTTCATGTGACGATCGGATATTTAAAGAAAAACCCTAATCTTTAAGTATTAGAAATTAGATACTTTTCTGAAAACATTGAAAGAAATGCTTCAGGAGTATATAAAAACAAGGAAATTGTCTGTTTAGCAATCGATAGAAAAACGCATTAAATATCATATTAAATTTTTAAAAAAGAAAAGGAAAGGAACAAGAAAACGATACAATTGTCTTTTTGAGCTGCATTTCACAAAATTGAGGAAAGTTTTGTAAAAAAAATAGCTCCAAAAGAAATAATAGTTGAATTTGAAAACCCCACGAACTCAAAACTACAACAGCATATGTTCATTTTTGAGCATAATGAAGAGTCTCAAAAGGAATGTGGAGGGAGGAATGAGTTGGAAAGATGCTCATTGATTGCCGGCAGTATTCGAACCAAGGACCTGCAGGATCGCATCGGATCGTAGGATGCACTAGCCACCGTAATCTTACAAACCAAAATTTCCAATTTCAATTATACAAAGGACTTCAATTTGGAAAATATTGTCCCGATAGCTGAGTCATGAGATCGGTGATTTTAATTTCACTTATTGCTTATTTCGTTATATCTTAACGTTTATATAAATTGAATGTAAATGGTAATACTGCGGCAACCACTATATGAAGCTTCCTAACTCTTCATGGGCTGTACAAAGCGTGGCAATAGCAGGTTCAAATCCTGCTGTTACCCTGGCTGTCTCTCCGTGCTGTCCTTTGTATTGCGCTATATGTCCTCCTTTTTGACAAAGGTTAATAAGCCTAAATTGAGCAAACAAACCCAAAAATGTATGCAATTCCAATAAATAAATAAATAAACTTGGGCTGTACAACTACGGTGGAGTAGTGTATCCTATTATGATTCCAGAAGTCCTTAGTTTGAATTCTGCCGGACGCCAACGGTCCCGCAGTGGACTGATCATTAAGACACGGTTACCAGCAGATCACCGAAGTCAAGCATCAAAGGCTGTGGTCAGTGTGTGGGTGGGTGATCACTTGGTCTGCGTAAGGACCGAAGGTGTGCGGTATTGGTCCTCGTTAAACTATTCTACCATGAAGTGCTCGACTTCGCGTGCAGCTCATCGGGCTAACGAAGCTGGGGTGCCATCCCCTCTGCAGAGGATCAAAATTGTGATAGCATATCATCGGATTATCCACAGGGATGTTTCAGACCGTCGCCAATAGCCCATTGTGCAGCTCTAGTGCGACGTAAATGAACTACTACAACAACAACAGCCGGACGCCAACGAGCATCTCTTTCACACATTTCTCTCTTCACATAACTTTTGAGGCAATACATTTTGTTCAAAACTGACTGCTCGCTGTTTCAATTTTGAATGTATAGGGTTTTCAAATTCGACTATGTTTGTTTTAATATTGAGCTATCTTGGCACATTTTTGCTAAATTTTTGCAAAACCCTTTTTTTTACAGTGTAGAAATATGCCTTTGACGGTTCATTAGTGCAATAAATATTTTTAAGTACTTTTATTTGTAGAAATTAAATTTTAAAAATAAAACTCTAATTGAAGCAAGCTATTTTAAATTTTCCTTATTTTTAGTTGAAAATAGTTCTTTTCAGATCGTATTATGTAAAAATATTGTTCAAAAAAATTTACTTCAGATAGATCTATCTTGAATTGCAAAGACTTAATAAAATTCAATGCTGCAGTTCTACGTGCTTAATATATGTAAACTTTTAAAATATATTCTACTCAGCATTCAATGCTCAGAGAACATGACAATTTTTGAAATTATAATAACCCATATTTTCCGTGAAATTTAAAATATGCATCTGAACTGCTTGAATGTAATCCCCCAAACACATATAATTCTTAACAAATATTTTATTCTGAATTTTTCTGGCGTGTTGCGTATTGTTAAAGTTGTGTACGAATGCGATATTAACTCTAGCGCAATGCATATTCTTTGTCAATATTTTAGAACTTGAAATGAATATTATGCAAACATATTCAAGAAATTTTCGAGTAAGTAAATTTTGTCAATGTATTGCAGTATACATCTGAATTATTTAGTTGTATAATACAAAATATAAGAAAATTAAACTACTAGCACTGAAAACATTCATTTTGAAATCTGAAATTCCTTTTCTCAAAACAAGATAAAAGATGGCTTCATTTCATTAATACGTATTGTAATAACGTAGCAAGGATCGTAGGGTCCTTAAGAAAAATTTTGAAATATGTAGCAAAACTAAGAAACTACAATACATTTTAGAGCTTAAGTCAGAATAGAATTTCTATTAATGATTTTTGTTTGTTTTCGTTTCGTTTCATAATTTTAAGCCGAAAGTTAAAAAGAGAAATCAGCACCACTTTTATTACAATGTTGAAATCACTTTTTTAAATTTTTGAGGACTTTACGAACCCTGCATATTACATTCCGATTCTATGGACCTAACATATTATCTGATAGAACTCTATAACCTACTCGATAGAACCCTACATATTATCTGATAGAACCCGATAACCTACTCGATAGAACCCTACATATTATCTGATAGAACCTTATAACCTACTCGATAGAACCCTACATATTATCCTACTCTACACACTCAGAATTTGATAATTATCAGTGTGTTAGCTGTAGAGAAAATACAATATCGCAACTAAAAATGATGATTGAATGATATGTGGATCCATAAAACATGTACAAACTTAGAAATTTCTTTGCCAAAAAGGTAATTTTTTTAAGTGATTAAATAATTTCATACAGTAGATTTTGTTTATTAGATTCTTTTTACTTATTTTCCAAGACAAAATTCCTTACATACAGCTAATATTTTTTTATGGCTAACAGTACGAAATGTGTTATTTTGCACATTTTAACCTAGCTTTTCCTAAACTCTATTAAATAGCCATACCACCTCGACATAAGGGAGAAATAACCACGTGATAGTTTAATTTCAAACGATTTCTTTCATTTTTTGTTCAAAAAATTCCATTAGTGTTTGCTCAAAACATGTTGAGTACATTTAATATGTATAAACATTTCTTGTATCATTATTCTTAGAGCTTTTATTTCCATTTGATAAAACTATGGCTCTCTATCCAAAACTAACCCTAAAAGTTTTTGCGTTAAGAGAAAAAGAATTGGATGTACTGAAAATTTTCTGAAATACCGGCTGCAGCTTTGACTTTATTTTCTTATTTTATTTATTTTCGTTCTATTACTTTTGATTATTAATTAACTTTATATTTAAATCCACTTAATTGATTTTTACTTTTATTGAAAAAACCTAATTTGTTCCAGTAACTTTATCTTTAACAAATACTCCTTATTTGTCCAGTTATATCGTATCCATTACCAGTAACTGTACATCTGGGTCTCATTATTTTGAAGATAACTTTTTACTTGAAAGATTTCTCAAGTTTAAGATGCTGTTAGTTTTTATGAGAACAAGCTCAGAATGAAAATAAACTCTTCTTTGATACTTTCGTGCTTGTAAAAAAAAAGCTGAATTTAGAGCATTGCCATCATTTTTATAAAATAAATTTATAACCTGAAGCAAGCAAAATGGCGTTAAATTTAATCTCGGTCTACCTTTTTTATCCTTCTACTCAAATTTTTTTCTTGGTGGAACATTTTGAAGTATAATTTTTTAGAATTACTCTCTTTTAAGAGATGCTGAAGCTATAAATTAATAACTTTTTTTTACCGGAATATAGAATGCACTTTGTGTTTGCTTTAAAAATTATTTCTCTGCCGTACCAGAAAAGAAATTTATTTGAAAAACGATAGCAAAAAAGAAGGTTAATAAAAAATATCTCCATGACGTAAAGAATTTTAGTAAAATATTTTTCAGAATAATTTTTAGTCATTTCTTCAATTATTATTTCTGCGTCTATTTCAGAAAATCAAAGACAAGTATGAACCAAATTTTATCGTAAAAAATGTATCGCGAAATTTACAACTTTTCTTTTGCAATTTTTATTAAAAACTAAAATTTTTTGAAAAGTCATCTTTTCCATCATCCAAAGCCAGAAACGCTTTCGAAACAATCATTTTTCCACAGAATCTACTCAGAACGAAGTTTTGTATTTTCTGATATTTCATCATACATTTGTTTTCAAGTCAAATTGTTTTTCTTCGTAAGACCAAAATATTCGCATAAAAGCTCATTTTCCAAAAAAAAACAGAAGTAACAAATTAAAGCTTTTAAGGATATTGCACATTTAAAATTAATTAAATAATTCAAATTTGTGAACCTTTGTGTTATAATTTATATTTTAGTTTGATTCCGTTGTAGAAACTATTGAACTTTCCAAAAATGACAGACTATTTCCAAAAATCATCAAAAGAAAAGAGGAAAAATATACTGTTTGCTTAAGAAACTAAAGATATCAAAATATTAATTACAGAATGCTTCAACAGATGATCTAAAAAGTATAAAATATTCTTTTCTGCATTCATCTTTGACCATTCCAGCTGAAGTATTTGCATGAGTGATTGCTATTTTTGTCCTAGGCCAGGGATGGCGAACCAATGAAATGCATGCCATTTATGGCACCCGACACAATATTTTGGGCACGCCACCGATCACATTTGTTATTACACTATGAATTGTTATTACTCAAATGCTATTACACTATGAAGCATATGTAACAATTAAATTAAAATTCACGAAGAACACGCAAAATAATAAACAATTATTAATGAAAAAATTAACAATTAATGATAAAAAAGCAATTAATTACCATAAAAAAACAAGCTAACAATAAATAACTAACAAGAAAAATAAATAGTCCTGCTTAAATTAACATCTTACAACCTAATATAAGCTATTTGTCATCTAATCTGCAACAACAGAAGTCACACTGATGTTACTTTAAGTTGAATTGCGCGTATAACTGAGACATTGCAAAGTATTTTTTTTTTTTCAATGTAATGAAAGAGTTTTGAGTTGATAATATTTAGTAGTATTATTTTCCCAATAATCATGAAGGCAAAATTATTTGACGCCACGTCTATGACCTCATTAAACAATTTTTTGGAAAAAATGGCACGTTGGTGTACAAAGGTTCGCCACACCTGTCCTAGGCCATAGCCACTCTCTTGCTGTTCATTGCTGTACATTGCAACTAATGATGGCTATTTTAAAAGTTTTTCTCACTTAGCAGCGCCATCTGATGAAAGAATATGTATCCAATTTTAAAATTTGTTCAAAAAAATTTATATTTTCTTATTAACTCTCAGCAAATCGAATATTTCTATTTGTTTCTGCTTTTGTTAGCAATGGATTTCTCAAGCTTATAATTTTTGAGGTTTATGGTATGAACTATCATCCATGCTACATCGCTTAAGGTTTGCAAACTCGAATAATAATAAAATTTATCATACACTAAAGAAACAGCATAACAGCAACTAATTATTTTTACATAGTTAAAATAAACAATTAACAATTTTTCACTCTTGCAGAAAAAATAATAAAATGATAAAAATTGAAGATTGCAATTTTACGCTTTATATCACAGTCAACCTTGAACATCATAAATATCAATTTCTTTACCCAGTTAAAGTGGAATGAAAGTTTTATAAAAAAGCAAAAACATTTGTAATTACTTTGCCTTTCCTGTCAGTCTTTGTTCCGATACACCATAAGTGCTACTTTCATTACACTATTAGAATTTCCATCCTAAAATAACCATAAAAGAACCTACAGCAACCTGTCCATCCAATTAACCTTAAAGTTTACGGACAAGAACATTATTTTAGCCTTACAGTTTTTTAACCATTTACACCTAGTATGGTTTCAAAACCGTAAGAAAGATATCTGAACATTGGAACTAGGCCTTTTTCTAGATAATGAGTTATGTTGTGGTTGAGTTGTGCTGTATCAAATGAACCATTGTATGTGGTTTAATTTATTTGGTTGTTTCTCATCTATCGCAAGAGATAGGAAATAAAAAATTTTGCGTTAAGCAGCCTTATGGTGCTGCCATCTATGCCAGAGCCGACCTGCCTGTGTAGGGGGCAGGGAACTGTCCTTGCATCAGAAAGGTCCTGGGTTCGAATCTTGGTCAAGACACGGATGTTTCTTTCTCTCTCTCTGTGTTCTATGTCCTTACTCCTTCGTGTGTGAATGTGACCCGTCCTATAAGCGGGTTGTGGGAATGGCGTAGCAGAAGTCGAATTTCTGGCAATAGATGGCGCCACTGAAAAACAGGAACAATCACACCCCCACTGCCTAAACTGGCATGCGACAAAAAAAAATCTATGCGAGAAGGAGAGTATCGGATTTTAATAGTCCTGGGGTTCAAATTGGAAGTGTAGGACACTGGAAACTCTCCATGCGGAAGAAATATAGTGGTACTAAAGCTGGGACTCGAACCCCCGTTCTGTCGGTCATGAGATTGACTTATTTGCCCTCTGGCAATAATATGTACTACAAGGAACTAATTGACTTCATTAGGTTGGCCTAGTTGGTGCAATTGAATTCTTGTTGTTTTGTCGTATTAGGTGAAAACAGTTAATAAACTATTTTTTCTCAGAGTTAACAGTTTCAATGTTTTCTCATTTAAGTTTTTTTTTAATATATTAAAATAACAATTAAATAAATTTTTATTTAAGCACTTTTTCTGGAAGAACAGTGAATTACAAACTAGCATTTACATTGCGCGATTAACGTGTGGGGAGAGTAGTTATCGACCATGTCAACCGTCATCTATGAAAAGGTACCCCGACATAGAGTCGAGTTAAGATGTCTTATATACTAGTGAATTGTAGTTGTAATTTTGTAGTGGTAGATGCGCTACAGTACTCCCTCACCAGAATTTTAGCTGTGATAGAATTCGATGAATGGATACCACTAGTTGAGTCGTTGCCGTTTCGTGTGAAGCTGGGAGAGCTGTATTAAGGTCACCGTGCTTTTTGAGTGCTGAATGTGAGAGGTGTATTAACTTCACGGTCGTAGTCCTTCCTGTGTTGCCTTTAGCAGTCGAGTATATGCAGGCCGACATTGCGTTGAATCGAGACTGAGTAGCAACAGTGAGAGGAGGTGGATAATGTCGCAGTCACAAGTAGCAAGTCAACTGTTCAATGTAGACCATCCATTGAAGTAGGCGTTTCCAGATTGAAGTGGGCTGTCAGGATAGGCGTGTTCATTTAGAAGTGGGAGTTTCTGCCAAGGTAGGCATGTTCACATCACGTCCGAAGTTCACCAATTGAGGGGGAGGACCCCTCTCATATTAAGTTGAAGACAACTATGACAAAAATCAACTAAACATTTATTAACAACTGAAACATAGCAAGCTAAAACAGAAACATAAAATTAAGTAAGACTGTGTGGGATAGAGACTGAGTAAAGTTCGAAGCTTCTTAAATACTGGGGAAGTTCCAATGTTGCCGATCGTGTGTTTGTCGTCCCGTTGATTCTTTTGGCGCCTACGCACCATGCCTGGCGCCAGGCATGGTGCGTAGGCGCCAAAAACGAAATAAAATAAATAATAATTTTAGCTATAAAATAAGAAATAAAACATCCATTTTAGAAAGTTTGATTAAATATATAACTATGCAGCAAAAATAAAAGTAAAATACAACCTTTTATTATTTTTGCATCATTAAACTTTCAGTCATTCCGTGNTAATTTTAGCTATAAAATAAGAAATAAAACATCCACTTTAGAAAGTTTGATTAAATATATAACGTTTGATTAAATATATAACTATGCAGCAAAAATAAAAGTAAAATACAACCTTTTATTATTTTTGCATCATTAAACTTTCAGTCATTCCGTGCTTTCTATAAAAACTTAATGCAAATGAGAATGCTTTAAACTTTCAATTACTTTATAAATATTTAAAATATTATTTATTCCAGAACAAAAAAAAATTGAAACTACATAAATAATGATTAGATAAGTGGAGAATATTCAAAAGAGAAATCTTGCTTTTATTTCGAGGAGTATAATTATGCAAATGCGCTGCTCAAATATTCATTCAAATTTAAAGTTATAGTTATAAGAAAATTTCAGGGGAAGAAAAAAAAGAAACTATTTGTTTTGAATTATTATTATTCCTCCGAGCAATTTCCATTCATAATTCTCTTAAGTGTTTTGTAAAGTAATTCACGCGTGAAAAAAACTTATCGATCATGACATTAAATAAACTTTAGCATTTTTGTAAATAAATATAATTTAATTAAATTTGTACATTAAATAAATTATTTATCAAAATCCCAAATTAGCGTAGGAATTTTTCTATTTTTGCTAGGGTTTTTTTTAAATCAGAAACAAAGTCATTCTTTTTTCTATTTTTTCTCGTAATCTATAATTAATATAATTATTTGAATTAAAATAGGGATTTTACAACGAAAATTTATTATTCAAAGAGCGTTGCTTTCTAATGATTTTCACTCATAACTTTTGATCTAATAATCGGATTCGCATTCGAGGAATTAATCTTAATGGTTCAAGAGAGTGGCCTCAAGTATACTAATTAATTGGCGCAAACGATATTTTAAGATAAGAAATTATGCACAGAAACGTACTTTCTCTGAATAAAAATACCATTTTTTTCGACGGATTCCGATTTCTGAAATCAAAAATATAGGGGTTAGCTGCAATCTGGAAACGCTAATCCCATTAGTTGGGTCAGAAAAGTGGTAGTTCAGTGTTTAGACCCCCTTAACGTTAATTTTACTTATGCGTATTTCGCTATATCTCCAGAAGCGAATTGAAAACTTTTTGCGCTCGATTATAAAATATGTTTAGTCGAAAGAATTTGAGTTGTAAGGCATATAATTTTTTCATATCATTTTTAGGAATGCAATTTTACATGGCAATGCATTTTTGCAAAATTTGAGCCAAATCGGTTGAGTAGTTCCTGAGAAATCAAATTTTAAGAAATTGATATTTTTAAAATGTGATGGAGAATCAGATTGTGTCCTAGAAAGCGAATATCCGACCATTAGATCGAAAGTTATTCAAGGTGGGTATGTATATATATATATATATATATATATATAGTATAAAATTTAAGTAGCTTCTTTCTCGCAAATTTTCACTCATTTTATTTCTTTCTTACAAAAAATGATTGTCACCTCTCATCCAAAGTCAGCTGTCAAGGCGTCTTGTCTCCACTTTTGTTCCATTCATTTTCTTCTAAGGACATCTCTAGGAGACCAACTTTCCGTTAGCGATGGCATCTTGTCAATTCCAGTTTCTTTACCTAATTCACTGTCCTTGTCTCAAACACATGTTTAAGATGTCGTTTAGAAAAGAAACATACCTAAACAACCATAAAATAAAGATTTACCAATGCTTCATAATAGAACATAAATATCTATATTTTGATCTAAATATGATGATTTCTTTCCAAATATCTCTTGCTACTAGCTTTGTATTGAATCAGAAAATAAGTTTCTACCTTATTNATATATATATATATATATATATATATATATATATATAACACAATAACACAATAAAGACAAAAAGGATCAAAAGAAAGAAAAAAAGTATTAAAAATAAAATATTTTTTTAAAAATTTGAAAAAAATAAATAAAATAAAAAGCCAGAAAACAATTTTAGAGAAAGATATAATCTCGTCTTCAGCTCGAACGATTATATCCGCAAAAAAAGTGCTTTACAATATTGTATTAATATAGTCAAAGCAATACATATCAATATTGTATTGTATTGTCTTGCAGTTTGAAATATGAGTTAAATATAAGTGCATTTCTTACATTTACTTATTATAAAATACAAAGTTTTAGTATAAAATTCTCTTTCAACAACATAGAAATGTAACTTTTGATGAAAATATCAAACTAAAGTTTGAAAAAAAGACTCTCTAAATTACAAAATGTTATGATACAAACTAAATAAATTAAGATAATTAAATATTTTGTGCATTTATGAATAAACTTTCTCTTAGATACTCTTTTGCTAAATGAAAGTTTGATTTCCATGTGGAGTTTAATTTATAAGAATCTTTATCTAAGCTCATTTAATTGGAGATTTGTGATAGTATATTCTAAACAATGTATCTTATTTGCTGTAAATTTACTTTCACTAAAGCTCTATTTTACTCAGAGAATAAAAAGTATTCTAAACGAAGGGGATGGTATTATTTCTTTATGAAAAAGATAATTTAAATATATCTAACAAATACCAAGCTTTTATTTTGTGTTCATACGAGCATTTCAAATTTCTCTTTACTTTAAAAGCTGTTTTCTTGAAAAATTTGAAGAATACTTTGTACGACTTTTAAATAAAATGCGAATATAAGCATCTTTGAAACTTTATTTTTTGAAAACTCTTTTAATATATATTTTAGTGAAAACATATGGTAATGAAATATGATTTTAACTTAGAATTGAATTATTGATCTTTGTAATTCAAAATTCAACTAAATTAAATCAATAAATCGATTCACAAATCAATCAATTTAACAAATTAATTAGCTTAATGAATTAATTTATCAAGTCAATAAATCAATTAACCAGTTCAATAAATTAATTAATACAATCAATCAATCAATCGATTTAATAAATTAATTAATATTATAAAGCAATCACTTAATTCAATGAATCAATCAATGCAATAAATCATTCAATCAATTTAATAAATAAAATATACTTAATTAGTGATGAAATTTAAATATATTTTAATATTGAAATATTTATCTTCAAGATCTAAATTTGCTTAATTATTCTCAATGAAAACAAAATAAACCAAAAGAAGCGTTTGATTCATATTTATAAACGACCTGATATAGGGTTTTATATTTTTTTTAACAATAATGCTGAGTAAAATCATTAAAGGTAAGTGCATTTAACATTTAACATACACTTTTTAATTGCCGTTTTATTTATTTAACAGTAGCTAAAATTAAACTCAATCAATCGATTCAACACATCAATCAATTTAATAAATTAATTATTTTAATGAATTCCCCTTCAATCAATAAATCAATCAATTTAATAAAATAAATATTTTAATTAATTTATCAATTCAATAAATTAATCAATCAATTCAATAAATAAAATCTACTTGATAATGTAATTTAACTTTACTTTCGAATTTAAATATCGAACCTTAAAATTTTAAATCGTTTAAAAATTCTCTATGATAACAAAATAAACTAAAAGAAGCGTTAATTTTTATTTATAAAACGACATAGTTTAGAGTTTTATATTTATTTAGCAATAATTCTCAATAATATCATTAAAGGTAACTGCATTTGACTTTTAATGTATATTTTCTAATTTCCCTTTTTTTCTTTAACAATAGCTAATATTTATTGCTTTTACTTATGGTGGAATATAAAGTTTTAACATTCGAATCTATTTCAGCAATATATACACAAATCTTCCATTGAAAATATATATTTTATTTCGAAACTAGGATCTCAATCCTAAATAAGTAACGAAACTCATAGTTGAATATTTTGTGCATCATTTATAAATAACATTTCTCTAAAATGCTCCTTTTCTCAATAAAATTTTGAGTTTTATGCTGATTTTAATATCTAAGAATCATGATTTAAATACTCAATCTCTGCAACGGATGTCAGTAAATCGCAATAGTTCTGATCTAAGCGCATTAAATTGGAGATTTGTGATTGTATGTTCTTAACAATGTATCTCATTTCTAGTAATTTACTTGCACGAAAGCTCTTTTGTACTCATAGGATGAAATCTATTCCAAAGCGAAAGAGATAGAATTTCTAAGAATGAAGCAATTTAAATAATTCAATCAAATAGTAAGCTTTTACGTCCATGAAAGCACTCTTAAATTTATTTTTTACTTTAAAATTCGTTTTAACTTAAGAAACTTAAAGAATGGTTGTGTTTTGTAAATGAAACAGGAATCTAAGCATCTTTATAATGTCCCTTTTAGGAATCGCTTTTATTTATTGTAAGGAAATTTCAATAGTTTAGAGCTGAAACATCTATGTTTAAAATCAAAAATTATTAGAATACTTTTTGTGAAGCAGAATGAACTTTAATAATATATAAAATATGCTATTACCCACCGGTTTTTTTTTTTTGTATTATTATTATTATTTATATTTATTATTGAGCGCTATTACGAGCCCCACAAACTACAGGACGTTATCACTCCAGGTCATTGAATCGTGACTAAAAAAAAACATAATAAATATTTACTGAGAATTAAAAAATGTTTGTTACATTTTTGTATTATGAATGATTTAATGAGAATTTAAAAAATTAATAGAACAATTAATAATAAAGCGAACTTTTTTTAGCTCATAAAAGTACTTTTTAAAATATTACACTTTATATACGTCAAAGATAATAATACATAAAAAGCAATAGGTACTCAAGGTGAAAGTAATATAACAAAAAAAAATGAAATCAATATAGGTGATAAATAAATAAAAACCAATGCCTTGGTTACGGACGCAAATTAACCAAACAGCAAGCATACAGAACTAATCCTTCAATTCCAAGCTTCATATTTTTTGCCGGTGGGGAAAGGTAAAAGATACATCGCATTCCCTATAGTTTGTCTACAGTAAGAACTCCCCCCTTCCACCACAAAGTCAGAGGCCGTCTGCTGCTATGGAAACAAGAATAGCGCATTTCAGAGAGGGTAGGTTCTCTTCACCTTATGGCTAAAACAATAGACTGGAAGAAAAGATTACCTTTCTCTCGACGACACGAGACAAAACCTGTCCTAAACAGTGACCACACACCCCTGCTTGAAATAGTTATGCCTCGTTACCATTGTCATAGCCACGGCCCCAGACGAATGGCTAAGAGAGTTCTTACATTAGACAAACTATAACTAGTTCTTATTTCAAACCCTTTGCGTTCATATTAAGTTTATACATGGGATGTCATACTGGTCGGAATTAATTTTCGCGGAACGAACAGTAATACATAATATGCAAGATTATGAAGGAAAAATAAAATTTATTTATTCTTTTTTAAACTTTTGATATACGCAACACAATAATAAGTTTTAATTTCATGTAAAAATTATATTTTATAGTTCTCCCTCGTGTGGTATCTTTCAAAGCAGTCTCTAGTATGAAGACTTGGTTTTCCATAATATGTGTCACAAAAACAATTTAGTTCGGCTTCTTCGGCCTTTCATTTTTCTGTTTGAACATACAGAACTATCTTTACTCTTTACAACTTCACAGTGCCGCAATATATGTAGTTTGCCATTAAGCTGTGGATAACATCTTTGCTGTGGTGGCTGAGAGCAGATATACGACTGGAACGGTAAAAAAGCGTTGGTGACTGAGAGTAGACATGCGACTGGAACGGTAAAAAAGCGTTGGTGACTGAGAGTAGACATGTGACTGGAACGGTAAAAAAGCGTTGGTGGCTGAGAGCAGACATGTAACTGCAAAGGATTAAGTGAAGAGCCATTGCCCATTTTACACATGCCCAAAATAACCGATATACTATTGTTATTTTAAGAAAGAGGACCATCACGCGGTATTTTCCTCATTGACATTCTTTCGAATCTTTGTTAGTCACACAGTGGCAGTGATTGTTAGATATGGTTCCCAGTGAATCATCAAAGTCAAACATCACTGCTGGCGGTCACTGAGCGAGTAGCTGACCACTTTGATAGGCCTCCGAAAGTAACGAGGAAGTAGGATATCAGTCCTTGTTAAACTGTTCTACCTTAAAGTGCTCGAATTCGCGTGCAGGTCGTCGGACAGCCAAGGAGAGGAATCCATCCCCTCTGCAGGGGATCAAAATTATGACGATAGGTGCATCCTCGGGGATGTTCCCCTGACCATCGCCAATATCTCCTTGAACAACAGCAATAGTGAGATTTAACTAAGTTTACAGCTGATAATAATGATAAAAATAATCTTGTTCGTGAAAATGAATGAATAAAATCTATATAAATAAAGCAGAATGTTTATATGTATGTGTATGTGTATGTACCTTTCACAAATCCATAATTCTGAGCCAATCAGCACTGAATTTTATGAATATAACTTCGAAGATACCACGGACTTCGAAGTTACCTTCTATCTATTTTGAAACACCCTCTGACCACCGGTTTGAGCTCTTTATTCCAAAGAAAGAGTTTTTTTATAGATTTTGGTAAATATTTTATAATATAAGTTATTTACTAGCTTACAGCTTTTATCAATCAGAAATTAGTTATATCACTCGTTTTTATGAATTATTAATTTTTAGTTACTTATGATAGGCTATCTAAAGTAAAATCAACGTTAATAATTTCGTGAAGTATAGGGATGACGTCACCGAATCAATATTTTAAAGTTGTTGTTGTTGTTTCTCATCCCCACTGGTCTAGCGGAGCTAGACCAGATCCATGAGTCCATTCACCCTCAGGAAATCAAAAAACAAGACCGGGTCGAGCAGAAAATCCTCCTTTTCAAAATCCACACAGCTAAGGAGGTGGGCTGGGCTGGCTGCGCTGGCTGCGCTTTAGAAACATTTGTTGCAGGTGGGATAGATCTTTCGCTGCTGTTCCTACCTCATGCATTTTATGTGACCACTGATGAATCTAGTGAACGTGGTCTGATTTCCTCCATTACCTCTGAAGGTCAAAGCACGACCCGGCTAATCAAAAGAGTACCAGATATTTACGGAGGAGTATTCCAGACTAGCTGGACACCTTTCTTTCTAATGGAGTGAATTTCCGAGTATGTGTGTACCAAACTTTCCGGCAGAGGTTCATTTGTGCCAAGTTTTGCCAGCGAGTCAGCGATCACATTCCCGTATAGACCAACGTGGGACGGAATCCACTGCAAATAGATATCCCGCCTCACGGAAAGTTTACTGAAAAGTTATAGGATTGCCGTTCCAGCCCTATCGCCCACTCTGGGCCATGCACACAAATATTGGATAGAGCTTCTACTATCCGTTAGGATCCAGATAGGGTCTAGCAGCGAATCCTCTTCAATTACGTGCAGTCCTGCCTCAATAACAAGAAGCTCCGATCGGAAAACAGAACAAGAATCGGGGTTTCTCATTTTAATGTTGATATCGCCATCAGGTCTCACGCCTCAGGTAATATTTTAAAGTAAGGCTCCTATACTATGAGAGCTGACCTATCACTCGCTTATGTGAGGTAAATACTCATTTATTTTTAACTTATTAGACTTATTCACTTATATATGTACTATATAAACAGAATTTGTTTTTGAATGCTTGTTTTCGTTTATTTATTTATTTTAAAAAATAAGTGAATAACTTTCAGTGTTACTTGAATTGTGCAGTTTTAACAATGTACCAAATATAAGAATTTTCATTGAAAATTTGCATTTATTAAGTATATATTTATTTAAAATATGACTTTTAAGCAGCATTTACTGATTTATTTAACAATTTTAAATACTTATGTGCAATAAAACCAATAAATAAAGGCAAGAGATTGGCTGAATAAGTATCCGCCAAACTTATTTCATGATCCCCAAGTTTCGTATTCACTTTTAAGTATTTCTTTTTGTTAAAAACAAATATTTACCTGCTTTTTTATTGTATTACTTTTTATTTCACTAAGATCAAGTAGTTACTTTCTTAAACCTGCCTCACTTAAGTTTGTTTTTTAGTTATTTATGATAATATGTCGCCTAAAGTTCAAACGATTTGTTTACATTCATCATAAGAAATCTATTTAATATGCGATCTTTCATATATTTTTGGATCTATCAATGTTATTTTTTTCATTGAAATTCTTTTGTTAAATTGCTGAAATAATTAGTTTCTGTGTTAGAAAATTTCATGGGAGTACATTTAAAAATCGTAAGCTCTAATTTTTTTTTAATGTGATTTAGTTTAAGTATGAAAATAAAAATTAAAAAGTATTTCAAATACTTTTGCAGGTTCATTTTGAAGAGTCTCAACTAGAAATAAATAGAAAAGATGGTAACAATAAATTAATACCAGATATTCCAACAATTTTCAATGTTCCAAATTCCTTAAAAATTCCTCAAAAAAATACTGAAAGGAATAGCCAGTCCAAAACCTGGATCAATTTTAGATAAGCTTAAATCTAATCCAAGTATAAATTTACTAATTCCTCTCCCTTTGCTTAATTTTTATTATTTTTTGATTATTAAAAAATCAAAAATGTGTAAAAAAGCTATTTCTATCTAGTAATAAATAATATATAGATCTATTTTTTTAAATTATATTCCTTATTTAAATAAATGTTATGAAAATGTGATTAGAAATAAGATGTTTATTTAAATAAATTATTTAAAAATTTATCATNATTCGAACCCAGAACCTTTCTGATGCAAGGACAGTTCCCTGCCCCCTACACAGACTGGTCGGCTGGTTCAATTTTAGATAAGCTTAAATCTAATCCAAGTATAAATTTACTAATTCCTCTCCATTTGCTTAATTTTTATTATTTTTTGATTATTAAAAAATTAAAAATGTGTAAAAAAGCTATTTCTATCTGGTAATAAATAATATATAGATCTATTTTTTTCAATTATATTCCTTATTTAAATAAATGTCATGAAAATGTGATTAGAAATAAGATGTTTATTTAAATAAATTATTTAAAAATTTATCATGTGTCGTTTCTACCCCTCCCCATAAAACTCTAGTTTCTATTTATTCTATTAATTTTATTTATATAATAATAATGGCTAAAAATATTAATTCTTCTTGCCCTTTTATGTTTCAAAGAAAATCCAACGTCTCAATTTCAAATGAATTCTTGATTTTAAAGCAAAATTTATTACTTCTCATAATTGCAGACATTTACATTTAGAATATTGCATTATAAATTTTAATTATTTCGATTGTAAAACATTTCAGGCCAAAACATGTTTTTTTTTCTATTTTAATTTTGTTAAAAAAATCTGGAAAAAAAATTGGAAAAACCCGGATCTAACAGAAATATAAAATTTTGTGCCAAATTTACTTTGAAATCATTTATAAAAAGATTGATATAATTGGCGTGTAGCACATGCATAATTTTTTTATTTAAAACCTTTAACCGGTAATAAAATTTACAGTTAATTTGTATAAGCATTAGAAAAAGTTTCCGAAAAACAATGTTAAACGATGCACGCTTTTCTTTACTGATAATCCTATACTTGAGGTTAACGTCGTCTGTAGCGACAAGTTGCCAAATCTTGTAGCTCTTCATTATTAAAGGAAAAGCTTTTGCTCCCAAATGGATGATAAGTCGGCCTATTTTAAAGGTTTTGTGAAAACACGTGTTTCTTATATTGATACTTGTGTTTTTAAATCTCTGTAAATATAAGTAATTGAATAATTTAAGTTAGAAATAAATCCCCAAGAAAACTAGCATTTCATCAATAGAATGAATAAAATTTTCAAGCAAGAATAGAATGATTAAAAAGAAATTTGCACCTATTAAAAAGAAATTTACAAAAAATGTGACTGAATACTTTTAATCGGAATTATTGCTAATCTAATGAATGTATATCGGACTTATTGCTGATCTTCCGCACGACAATGAAGTATTCACTAAGTGAATAATACAAATTTATCTGTATGAATAATCCAAATTTTAAGTAACATTTTGCTCATGAATCCCGAAAGCCTAGAATAAGAATTTTAGAATTTCGTCCTAAGAATTTCAGGAATTCCTTTTTCTAGGAATTTCATTTCTAAGAATAGAATTTCATTCTTCCTTTTTATTAAAAAAGAGATCCAGATGTTTCACATTTTATAAGCGGTCGAAAAGAAATAATGGCTTAGATCTTTTTTTTTAAAACTTTTGTTAAATCTTCACTTACTGTACATGAAAACGTTAATTTTTTTAAAAAAGAGAAAAATGTTTAACACTTATTTGCAAAGTGTTTTTCTTTTCATGATATTAAAAAACAGGAAATAAACTTCGGTGATTATATTAGAATGAATGGTTTAGGGCTAAATATGAAGGAATTCAGTTCTAATGGATGTTAAAATAAAATTACGTCTATGGAATTACCAACGGAAATTAAAGTATCGGTTTCAATAAAGGAAAAATATCACTAATAGGGAAGGTATCAGATTAAAAAGCGTTGACTGTATTAAGTTCAATATTCCATACAAGCTGTAAAAGTAATGGTACGGGCACTCGTACCATTACTTTTAACCATAAAATCCATTTTTATGGTTAGTTAAGTTTTACGCAAGAATTTTTTGTTATGCTTAGCTTATCAGATTTTTTTGTCACGTTAGGTTTTATGTAACAAAAACTCTGATCTAACATAATCTCTGATCTAACATAATCTGATATAATGGTAATATTGGCTGCCAAAACACTGAATCATTGTTATTAAATAAATACCAATGACACAGCTTTTATCGTAAAATTCATTTTTACCGTTAGTAAAGTTTTACGTACTGATTTCTTACGCTACATTTTACGTAACAAGGAATCTTATATAACGGTAACATTTACTGTAAAATCACTGAATCATTAAATAAATGACACAGCAAACTTTTAATCGTAAAATCCATTTTATCGGTTAGTAAAGTTTTACGTAAGAATTTTTTACTTAACGTTTTATGCAACAAAAAATCTGCTGTAACATAATTTTTATATATACTGTAATTTTACTGCGAAATTACTGAATCATTGTAATTAAATAAATACCACTCCAAAAATTACGATATAAAATTTTACAGTAAAAATGGATTTTTATAGATGCTGCACTCAGGGTGTCAATACTTTTTACGGTAAAATTCTCTTTTATCGCAAAATTTTACGAAACAAAACATCTGATATAACATAATTTTTACTGAAATATTTACTGCAAGATCACTGAACTACTGCAATAAATAAATATTACTGTTAAAATTATGGTTTAATATTTTACGGTAAAAATGGTTTTTATGGCTGCTGTACTCAAGGTGCCATTACTTTTTACCATAATTTCTGGAATTTTTTACAGTGTTTTCTAATTTTGCCTCATAATTTAACATAATTTTAAAGCAATTATTTTTCCTTTACAGATAATTCTCAAAAAGCAATAGAGATTTAAAACTATCCATCCAAAAACTGCGAAACAAAACAGATTCATTGCGGACAAATACCGCAAAACTTAACAAAGTCAGATGAAATTCCCGTATTCCAACCAACTTTACTCGTTAATAAAGGTCTTTATCTCGAGGCAAGCAACGTAAGACATCCAGAATCTCAGATTCTTAATGTTTGTTGTTCTGTGAAAGTTGTTCTTAAGAAACTCCCGAGGAGCTCATCTTGTTAGGATGACTGTAGTAAAGGGCTATAAAGCTTCCCTGTATGGACAGCATAACAAACGAGTGATTTGCGTTCATCTGCGAGTGCAAGTTCCATTTGCTGAGCGACTCTCAAGTGCTCATTTTGAAAGTAGTACTTTCACTTGGAAAAGTTTGGTTGGAATGAATTAATATGCAGCTTTTACGAACGGTTGCATGGTTTGAGTTATTGTAAGGTTTGTTTTAATATAAATGGCATGATAAGAATTGGGAACATTTTTAGGAAAAGTGATTATTAAATACTGCATTTTATTAATAAGTATTAGAATTAAAAATGTAAAAGGAATTTTTTCTTGCGCCCAGAACACATGTTTGGAACATTTTTTTTCAAAACATGCTTGCGTTGTTTTTAAAATTTTCTTACAGTTGTACCATACGAAATGTACCTAAATTATCGTCGTCACAAATCGTTCTTGAGCCATAATTTTTAAATTTAAAACTAAAATAATCTATGACTTTAATTTTATATATATAGGGGAGAGTTGGACAAAACGGGATACCATTATTGTTTTTATTTACTAAGGAATATCTGTTAAGGCAAACCATACATTACTTTTTTTGTAGCTATAGCATTTATTGAAGCACACAAAAAACATATTTTAAACTAATTTTAATGACTGTGAAATAGAAAAAAAAATTACTTTTCAAACTCTTACATATCCCGTTTTAGCATACCTGGGTTGGATAAAACGGGATAGGGTTTACAATGTTTAATTTTTTGCATAAAACTAAGTGAAAAGCATAATTAACTGACAGAGAACTGCAAAGCAAAATTTATATAAATTATATTCATGGGATTTCACTGTTCTAACACTTTTATATAGATTGTTGTTTTATAAGTAAGTACACAAAAAATAAGATGCTACATTTGTTTTTAAAGACTATAAGTTTTCTAACATGAAGGCTTATTTCCGCAATTTTCGTTGTCGAGATGTGCCTTGTGCTTTTAATAGAGATTTCTTAGCAGCCTTTTCTTCAGTTCTCTTGGTTCTTTTTTTGTAGTTTAATAATCCTTTCCTTTTCTTCCATTTCTAATTCACTTTTATTTCTATTTCACTCCATTGATGTCGTAAGATCCCTGAAAGACTCTTTAATAATCAAGTATTTAAATTCTTCATTAAACAAAGAGAAGAATTCTTTTTAGAATTGAATGTAGATTGAATTGAGCAATCCAGAAAATTAAGAAGTTTATATATAAAAAAGCTCAAGTCTTCATCAGAGAAATACATTACAATTAGTTCTAAAGAAAGATGTGAAATCCTAGAGTCGAAAATAAAATGCTTAATAATGAACGTTATTAAACAAATTTTGCATTACTATAAAAGGAGACTAAATTTTTAAAAAATATCTATAGCTAATATAAATAAGCTGTTCAAAAAGCCTAGGCCTACATTAATATATGGCTATTTTAAAAGGTAATAATCCAACAAATAAATAGGTGGATGAAACGGGACATAAAAATCTCTATCCCGTTTTATCCAACTCATAAGTGTCCCGTTTTGTCCGACTCCGACACTTTATGAAACAAACATGGCTGCTGCCTAAATGTGAAAAGAAAATAAGATAGACTGCACATAAAAATATTGGTAATTAACTGGTTAATCAAATTTAATACTAACCGGAATTTTATTTTCATATATATAGGCAGTACAATGTAAAAAACAACGTACGTAAATGTAGAAAATGGCAAGAAAATAGAATAAAAAAGTTCTGAGACCTACAACTTTCCATCAAATAGTGATCTCGAGACGGGACGCACCGAGAATGATATAATCACGGTCAAATAACACGTTTCTGTCGTTGTCCACTAGATAGCTGCAATAGTCTGGTCCCTAGGCGACGTANAAAAACATGCATTCTATGTTGTTATAGTGGGCAATTACCTGCATTGATTGTATGGGGTACCATTAGGTAAGCTTCTCTATCATCTTTTGTTAGCATTCAGGGCACTTCAAACAGAAATTGTTTCATTTCAGGCGCGTTAAAGGCCGTGGATCTGCTATGTCTTCGAAACCTCTCAATACTTTTAGCAACATAATGCACATTGCCATACTATCCTGATCTTCCTGAATACAAACCTCGATTGTTGCCCTGACCAGAACATTCTTTAGACAATTGAAAATGTACGGTTAATGGTTGCCGAATGATAGATGCACCACCACTCTTCCAGATCTACTTGCAACTAACTGTGCCATCGTGTTGAAACTGTATTGACTGGGTTCATCGATATTGGCTGACAATCTTTATTTTGTTTCATATCCATAATCCAAGTGGATAAATGCTGCCAAGATCGGCTAATTTGGTACTAATGTTTCATTATTACTCTTATGTTCACTCTTATCATTCCAATTTCCTGTAAATTTAATTGCTTGTTGTTTCAGTCATAAAGTATGTGTCCAACAAATACCATTCTGCTATATTCATTCTTTTCTGGTGCAATGGTTTTAATTATCATTCGTGTTTCGTTCCAAATTTTATGCAGTCATAAGTTTTAAAATTTATCGTTTTAAACTTGAAAAAAGAAACAAAAAAATGTCGTAATGGAGAAAATAAAATTCAGAGTTTCCGTATCGTTTGAAGTTCAAAATGGGAAGAAAACGAAACCAACGATTTTCCAATAGAAATAAAACGATATTTTTTTTAGCATTTGAAGGATTTAAGAACGCGTTATTGATATGGGTAGGCATTATTTATATATTATATGGGTCATGAATTTTATGGTGTTTTCAAAGTTGTTCACTACATATTATATTTTATATTTCAGAAGAACTTTTTACGAATGCTAAAATAATAACCAAATATTTAAGCTTTATATTCAAGCTAAAAATTTTATAACGATACTTCTCTGAATGGAACATCAATAAGGATCACAATTCATTGCATCATATTTCAATCTAAAGCATTTAGCTTTATTCCAAGAACATTTATTTCTCTCGAAATAGTTGCAGTATCACATTCTTCAATGACGCATTTTTGTTTAAACTCTTATGAAGAAAGAGGCTATTTTATGAATCCTAATTTACAAAAGTCATTTTTATAGGTATTTAATGTTCTAATTTAAGACGATTATCAATGTAAGAACAATTTATAACACATTGAATAAAATTTTCTACATGTTTCTTAAAAATTACCACAAAAAAAAACAATTCTATAACCATAGACTATGTATTTTTCTTAAATGTGTATGCCTAATATTAACCTAATTACAGAAATGAATCTCCATTATGTATAGACAGCAAAAATAAATAAATTTCAACCTGTACTCTAATGATTAGATTTTCACCTAATAAGCAGCAGATTTATTCTTTATCTAAGGTGAAACAAATGCTTATTAATACTAATTGTTAATTATTATGCGTAATTAGTTGCAAAAATACAATGTATCAGAACAGACATATTTTTCTCAAAGAACTTTTTGTGCTGGTAACTCAATTATCCTAAAATGAGTGAAAATTCGATAAAAATGCACATCACTCTCTATATAAAGATAAGGGTATCACTAATATTATTTTCTTACTTAGAGTTTTGAAATTAGCTGTGCAAGCGGAAAAATAAAAATAATAGTTTAATGTAATGTCAATTTTATCTAGAACAATTTTGTTATCGAGTAAAAAAGAACTTTAGTTTTTGATATTGCTTTTACTGAACTAGTGATTTATTATAAACATGATAGTATCTGCATACGAAAAATAGAATGAATGAAAAAATGGAACAAAAAATAGAATGTATACTAAAAATAGAACAGTGTCTGCGTACGAAAAATAGAAATATATTTGAACCAGGAAAGAAAGTAGAAAATATGAGTCATACAGATGAAGTAGGATCTCGTATTAAACTAATGAAGATAAACCCACTATGAAGAAATAACTCAAAATATTATATTTTCCTTCAGTAATCGAGTTAACCACTCTTTTCCTATTTTTTAGTAAAAAAGGGTATTTAGTTGCGGAAAAATATAAAATAGCTATATCTCTTTAGGTTTCAATATATAAACATTAACTGCGAAAAAATTAGAATATAAACTACCAGAATATATTAAATTTAACGTGTTTCTGGCACTATGGGAAGGACAGTTATTTTTACAGAAGCACTTTAGCTATGATTTGGGTAGTATTAACAATAAAATATGGTCTTATAAAGTGTGATAAAATTTGCTATAAAACTATATATTCGCTTAAATTCTCTTTTCAGTTTTCTTTATTTTTTCCTAAATGTGCGGTTATAAAAACTATGATTATGAATACCAGATTTTCCGGTAAAGTGCTTTATATGAACGGGAAAATTACAAAATTTAAAGTTTGAATAGTATATAATTTTGTTTTATTTACCAGAGTTATGTTGTTGTCTTTTTTGTCAGAAATGTCATTACATTACTGTTATTTTACCAGACTTTTCTCTTCGTGTTTCAACATATCTATTTTCTAGTAAGAGAATGATATGGCAAGGAAATAAATTAAAACTCAACGCATCCTTTTATATAATTTTTTTTAATTTTTTTCAATAATCATTTTCTAGTTAACAAAATAGCAAAAATAATAAGACAATAAAATAAAAAAATTAACGTTTCTCTTTACGTTTTTAAAAAAAAGAAAAAACAATTTTTTTCCAATCATAATTCGAAAAAAGAAGGATGTCAGTAACAGGATAGTAAAATAAAAAAATCTATGCATCTTTTTATGTATATCAGTATAAATTGAGTTTCTTTTTCAATATATACATTATATGTATTGAAAAAATACATTATTTCAATATATACATTCAATATGTACATTATACATTTTTTTTCAAAATATATACTATATATATACAATATATACAACATTTGAATATATCTATATTCTAGTTAAAAATGACTAAATTAATTGGATATTAAAATGAGAAATCAGCAAATCTTTTTCATAGATTTCATTTCTAAAATTTCAAAAAAACATGACAACGTTATTTTACTGGTCAATTTTATTTCAATTCTAAAAGACCCTGCTCGCCTCGTTCTTCAATCCCAAAATTAATTCACCCTCATGTATGTTCCTCGTTGCGTTTTAAATAAACATTTGAAAATGTTTATTTTTCATTAAAAAATGAAAAGAGTAACAGGATAATAAAATAAAAAATTGACTTATCTTTTTATACAGATTTCCTTGTAAAAAAATATTTCAATAAACAATGTCAACTTTGTTCTAATATTAGTTTTTTTTTCAATACTAGGTGGTCACCATTCACTGCTCACATCACACCGTAATTCCGTTTGCCTTCTTTCTTTCTTTCTTTTTTTCTTTCTCTTTTTTTTTGTAATTTTAAATTTAACATTGAAAACAATTATCGACAAAGGCACAAAGTATTTATTTTTTTAATAAACATTGCGTTTTAAGCAATCATTTTTTTTTCAATTAATACTTTTATTTTCTGAAACAAAAGACAATGGAACTAGGATCATATAAAATATCGGTATCGTTTACGTAGATTTTTTTTAAAAAATGTTTTGGTTTATTTTTTCCTATAAACATAGCAATGCTGTTTTATTGGTAAATTTTTTTTGTCAATAAAGACTTTTGTTTTTTGCGAAAAGATTAACAATAGTAAGTCGATCACATAAAATTTCGATGCAGATTTATTTTAAAAAAAAGTTTTGTTTTACCTTTCAAAATGAGCATAACAATAATTTTTTTTATCAAACATTTTTCAATCAACATTTTTATTTTAGTTATGGCGACATGAAAAACGCTGTATCTTTTTATGTAGATTTAATTTTAAAAAAAATATAATGTTTTATTTTTTTTTCAGTAAACGCAATGCTGATTTATGGATCAATTTTTTAATCAAAACTTTTGTTTTCTTTAAAATGAATAACAACAGTAACGGTATCATATAAAATTATGTTCATGTAAATTTATTTTTAGGAAAAGAAAGTCTTTTCGACGTCTATATTTTTAAATAAAAAGGAATTAAGTAACTAAATAATAGGAAATCACCCTTATTTAAAGCATATAATTTTTGAACAGATTTATTTTTAAAAAACATTGAATGAACATTTGAAAAAAAAAATGTCTACACTTTTGTTAACTAAATTTCTTTTTCAATTCCTTACGTTGTTTTATTGTTCATAAGTCACAAAAAAAGCGACATACACATATGTAATAAAATTTTCCACTAATCATTATTTATATTTTTCTTTATTGTTTTATTGATTCAACTCCTCGTTTCTAAAAGAGTTTTGGGAGTGAGGAAATTTATATTTCCTATCACAATATCGCGATAAACACCTTAATAAAAATACTTTTCTTACAGCAAGCACTTTCCAAGATTAAGCATTAAATTCTATCTTCATAAATCTTTTAAGCGCATTCGTTCATAAACTCAATATTTCCCCAACATAGTTTAAGTGCGCCTTTCTTAAAATGCATCGATACAGATTTGGATAAAACGTCAACAGACTGAACGAGAAAAACTAAAAAAACCACTTAAGTTTGCATTAGTGATTTTTACGGGTCATTTGAATAAGAGAAAATTGAATAAAAAAAAACGAAAAGTGAAATTGTTTTGCATTCAGAAGAGAATGAAACTAATAGCTGCGGGTTTGTATTTGTAGAAAATGATAATGCACGTCTCGAGAAGAAATATAATTTTCTGTCAATTTTCAAAGATGCATCCAATATTTTAAAAGCAAACGTATTTAAAGATTGAAACACATTATTGTAAAGTGTGTTTTAATGTGTTTTTTATTCGGAGTAAAAATTTAAAAGCATCTATGTATTTAAAATGTTATTAAAAAGGGGAATTTAAATGAATAATGATAAATGTTACAGATATTATTTTCCAGTAAGTTATTTTTTAATGATTTTTTTCGAGTTCAATTTCTTTTCAAACCTATGTTTAAATGAAGCACGCTTTTAATGATAACGATATAATAATTGTTCTGCAAAAAGTTTTAAATAAAGAAAAATGAGATTAAAACTATTAGGGTACATTTTCGTAATCTGTTTGCCATTTATAAGCTCATTTTGTGTTTCAAGACAGTGCTAAAGATATTTTGTGTTTTAAGTTTTTTGTTCACTCGTAAATAATTAAATCAACATATTATTTAATTTTATTTATTTATTTATTTATTTTTCAAATGACCGAAATTATTTTTACAGTGTAGTTCCTTTTTTCAGTATTCCGTTGGTCAAATGATCAGCGGGAACTAAAAAGGGAACTACACTGTAAAATATTCGGATTAAATTGCGGTGCCGGTACTTTTTACCATAAAATCTATTCATTTACCGCAAATTCCAATTCATACTGGAACATGTTACGAAATAAAAAATCTGCTATACCATAATTTTTACAGAAATAATTACCTTAAAATCACTGAATTTTAAATAAATATTACTTTTAAAATTACGGATAAAATTACGGTAGAATAAATATTAATAATTATTTTAAAATCACTGAATCACTCTAAATAAATATCACTGTAAAATTAACAGTTGAAATTACGCTAGTATAAATATTAATAATTACCTTAAAATCACTGATGTTCCTATGCAGCTTTAGTACTGATGATTTTCTGAAGTTTGCCGCATCACTTATACTACCTCCCTCCTTTATGTATAACGTTTTTAAACTTGAGCAAAAAATGGACTAAATTGTCATTTTAAAAAATCTATAGCTTTAAAAGCAAAACAAATCTGAGATTAGTAATCCACATACCTGAATAAGGCAAGATCAAGTCTTTGTATAAATGCAACAAAAATTTTCTTCCCCAGTATTATATGTAGTTATTTAAGAAACAAAGATTTATTTTAATGTTTAACAATAAAACAAAGTTATGTATTGCAAATGAACTCGATTAATATTTATATAATAATAAAAAGTTATTACAGCAATTTTTTACGATGAATGAATTACAGTATTAATTTAGCTCATAAAAAATAAAAATATATTATTTACTTCAAGGCAAAAAAGTTAAATAAATAATCTTTTTTTTAAATTGTTACAATAGTCCAAATCTATAACAATGTCTTTTTAAATCTATTTATTAACCTGAAAGATTATTTCAGATACGTTTAGATTAATAACACTCAAAAAAAAATTTTTTTTTATTTCTTAATTACTGCAATTATGCATTTCTAAAGTTATTTTGCTGGAGCATTACAAAAAAAAAATTTAAAAACTCGTTATTTTCTATCAATGTGACTGTATATTTTAAATTAAAAAAAAATATTAATTTTATCATTACATGTCGGTAATTAAGAAGATTAATTAGTTAAATGCATTCATTAAAAACAAATTATTTCGAATTTAATTAAGAGGTCTTAAATTAAATATTCATTGAAAAAAAAATTTATGCATTTTTCCTTTCGCTTAACAAAAAAATCTAATAACCAGTATATTGTGTAAAACAGTTGTTTGTTTATTAATTAAATTTTTGCTTCGTTACTTATACTTATGAGAGGCTTAAATTTATTTTACAGTATTAATTTTCAATTTATGACAACGATCTTTCTAGAAAAAAATATTACTTTGTAACGACTAACAAAATAATATTCTCATCTAGAATTCTCTCCTTATTCGTATTATTATTTCAATTTTAGTTTATTTTATATCTCTTCAATAAAAAGAAATTTGTAATTTGGAGCTTTTTAACTATAGTCTTGGAACTACCACACTACATGGTAGTGATATTTCCGGTTAAAAAAAATTTTAAAAACACCAACATAATTCTAATTAATAAAACTAACATATACGGTATTTAAACCATTAATTTGCTAATTTTTCCGTTCATATTATAACGGTTTACCGGAAATTCTGGTTTTCAAAACTACAGTTCTTACTATCACACATTTAGTAAAAAAATAAAACTAAATAAATTTAACCACATAAATGATTTTCATACCGTGCTCTAAGGTATCATGATAAAATTACCAAATTTTACCACATTTGCCAAATTTTATCTTGTCTTATAAAACTGCGTTTTATTGTTAATTTTGCTAAAATCATTACCAAATCACTTCGGTAAATATTCTCAGTCTTTCTGGTAATCCCATTGCGCCAGAAACACAGTACATTCTACCTTATTGTAGTAGTTTTAACCATACTTTTTTTTTATCAAAATAGTATTGCAGATTTATTTTTTTCCTTTTATTATTTATTTTACTTTTCCGAATAACAATATATTAGGATCACAGAAAAGTGTAATCATTTTTTTACACTAATTTGAAATACATTTTCAACATTCTATATATTAAATTTAAATGCATACATCATTTTTAACTATTGCATAATTGCAATATATAAACTCCTGTTTGTGAAAATTGCAACACCATGAAGGAATCGTCATAATTGAATGAAATTTAATACACAGTTGAGTGGTAGTGGTACAAATAAATGATTAAACTTTCAAAGCAAACAAACAATAACAAGAGATCGAAATCAGTATTTTGTGTAGCCACCACGCACCGCAATAAGCGCTGCTACACGACGTGGTATGGAGTCAAGTAAATTTTGAATGTCTCTCTGAGGAAGAATATTCCATATAGTTTGTATGCGTACCCAAAGTTCGTCTGTAGAAGCAACAGGAGACGAGGATCACGAGCGAGGCACCGACCAACGAAATGACACACATGTTCAATCGGCGGCAAATCCGGGGAATACGCAGGCCAAGAAAGAAGCTATACCTGCCGCGATGCAAGGAAGAATTGAACAGTCCTCAGCAATATGAGGGCGGGCATTGTCCTGTTGAAATTCAGCGCCTGTATAACTTCACTGATGAACCAGTTGCTGTCCAGATTACTTACAATTGGTAGCAATTGAGATCGCTCATTATATGCTATGGCACCCCAGACCATAACTCCGGGTGTTCGTCCACTGTGGCGTTCGATAATGCACTCCAGAATTTGGCGTTCACCGGCATAGCGTCTGACACGAATGCGGCCCTCATGGTATCACAGATTAAAGCGGGATTCATCAGAAAACACGACACGCTGCCAATCAGCACGGCAGTCAATATGCTGATTGGCCCGTTGTAGCCGCAGGCGGCGATGGTTTAGCATGAGGAGGATCTTGTATAAAGGAGTCCTTGCGCGCAGTTCACGCTGCAGCAGACGTCTACGAATTGATGAAGCACACAATGAAACACCTGTAGCTATTGACCACCGTGCTGCCAGTTGTCTAGAGGGAGTCGTACGGTCCGTTAGCGCAACTCGGAACAGGTGTCTATCATCGCGAGCTAACGTGACATTTCGGGGTTCACTCCCAGATTTCCGAGTTGTCCGACATTCGTCCATCCACTGCTTTCAAACACGCATCACTGTGCTGCTGTTACGCTGCACACGAGCGGCTACTGCACGATAAGATAATCCAGCTTCACGAAGGCCGATGATTCTCCCCCGTTTAAACTCCGTAAGTTGTTGAAATCTCGCTCTCTTTCGTCGAATAGGCATAAGTAATGACTAAGCTAACGTTTACCACTAGCAGATAACCACCGATAACCATACTCGCTTGGCTACAGCCGTCTATTTATTCGGATCCATCCGCCGTTCAGAGGGCGCTGCTCAGCATACGCATGCGCTACGGGTCTGAAATTCTAATCATTTGCATATCATGCTCTACTTTGCATTTCCTGAAAATTTCAGCTCACTCGCGTAAGTCCTTCATGGTGTTGCAATTTTCACAAACATGAGTTTACAATTTTAACATTGTAATTGAAATGTATGCATTTTGTTTTTAATTCATAAAGTAATCATCATCGTTATCAACATCGCTCTGCCATTTAGCGTAGGAATTTTTAATGTCAGAAAACCCATTGATTTTTTAATATATTACGTCATCCAAATTTTAAACTTTTTTACTCCATAAAATGTCATAGCTAACGGAATAAATTTAAATCTGATAGAGTAATATCAGGTATGTAAAGTGGATGAGGCAGTAAGTCCCACTCAATTCAATAATTTTTTTTTAATTAGGTTCAGAAGTCGGAAAAATCAAAATTACCGGATTTAAACTTAGAAAAGCATCTTTCACTTTTACGAAAGTCAAACTTTGCGAATGTTTAAGGTATTAGCTGCTGCTTTAATTATTAGCTGCCCTTGTGTGAAATTTAAGAAGCATAAAATTCCAGATATGTACCTCCTCTTTTATGCACCTCCTCTTTGGTTGACCAATTTACCGTAAATTGCTACAAAAAATAAATAAATAAATAAATTTAGTTATTTATGAGTAAACAAGTCCCTCTATCATTAAGATGTCTTTGTCACGACTTTAAGAAATTAGGTGTATCTTTTATACAGTGAAAGATTTCTACCTTTCGTGAAGATTACAAGAATTGCATAATGCTTTCTTAATTAAATTTAAGTTCATATCGTAAAAAAATAATAAAATTATTTTACGTTTTGGAATTTTAAATTATAATTTAGCACTTTAATCGCGGCAACGCAGCTTTTTTCTACCCTCTGCTCTACGAATTCCACTTTCAGCGCTAAAATTAAAAGAAAAGAGTACGAGATATCTCGTGCTAGCACATGAGTATTTCCCGTACAAGACGATATAATTCGTCTATAGAGATTAAAAGTGTTTATTACCCTTTTTTTTAATCATTAAAAAATATAAGATAAATCTTGTATTTAAGCCATAGAGCCGTAACAATAGTGAGAGCAAGCACACTGCTTTATTTTACAATCCCGAACAACTCTTATCACGTGACTTGAAGAGTATTGCAGAACTGTGAAATGGGATTGTTTTTCAACAAGACTGGATTAAAAATGATTTCAGAATTACAATTTTTTGATAATTATGTTTAAACGGAGCAAAATTGTTCACATTTTTTACAGAATTAAGAAAAATGTAATTTTTTGAATGATTTAAAAACTTTAAAAAAATGTATCTGTTGATAAATTTTATAACCATTTGATTCAGCAGTTTCGAGTAATAAGACTCGAAACGTTCGAAGTCATTTTCTAACAACTCTGCACAGTGTGCAAAATGAAAAACGAACCTCCCTAAATAACTTTTGGTCTAATGATCGGACCTTTACATCTTAACTCGACATCTACAGACTCGTTCTTAATGGTTTGAGAGGGTGACCTCAAATATGCCAATTGATTAGTGCAGACGACATTTTAAGTTATGAAATTAGACTCAAAAACGTACTTTCTCTGCATAAACATATCTTTCTTCCAACAGATTCGAATTTCTGACCCCTAATATGTAAGGGGTAGCCGCAATCTGGGAAATATGTTCACCATAATTTGGTCAGGAGGGCGGTTCGCAGTTCTGACCTCTTAATGTTAATTTTATTGTTTGCGTGTTTCCTATATCTCGAGAACTTTTAGTGCGAACTCAAAAATTCTTGCACACAATAATAAAATTTTTTCATTCGTAGATAATTCCATCCAAAATATAACTTTTAGTAAATATTTATTGATTGTTATTATTTTATGTAAAAACGGTCGAAAAAATTTTTAATTTGTAAGGCATACAATTTCTTACATCATTTTATTGTAATTTTACATGGCAAAATACAAAATGTGAGGGATATCGGTCGAATAGTTCCCGAGAAATCAAATTTTAAAAAAGCCATGTTTTTAAATTTCGATTTCTCAAGAACTATTTGTCCGATTTCGCTCAAATTTTGTAACTTGCCCTGTAAAATTGCTGTATTTAATTAACTTCCCATTAATTAATATTCTAACTTACGTGGAGAAACTTAGCTCAACTTAAACACGCCATTTTGCTTGGAAAAGATCGACTGGCGCTGACGCCAAATTACAACAAAAATTATCTCTGGTGCTTCACTACAACACTTTTAGTGTAAAATAGTTTGTTTTTGGAGTAATACTTTTTGGTGTAAAGTGTTAGGACCCACTAAAAGTTTCTACAATGTCACTTCTCAAAGATTAAAATTGTACTTTATTATGAAATCAAGCATGCACAATATAAAATTATTCTGTTAAAATGATGAATTGATTAATGTAAGTCCTATATAACTACTTTTTATACTAGTTTCCTGCTGCAAATCCAGGGTAAGCTTGGTAAGGTGAATGCCGTATTCCAAATGTGATTCTTGGTGTGCTGTATTTGTCGAATTTCACCTGAAATAAAATTAAAACTTTAGTTGGAGTAGAATAAAAGAAGTAAAACACTAGACATCATATTAAGCCTTTTCTCTTGTTGATATATTAATGAAATTTTAAGGTATAGTTTGTCTAAACTAAGAACTCCTCCCGAAACAAAGTCTAAGTCCGTCTGGTGCTATGGAAACAAGAATGGCGCATATTAAGGAGGGCAGCTTCACTCTAGGACTAACACAATAGACTGAATATATTCCCTTTCTCTAGCCGAACCAATCCGAAATCACTCTAAAACAGGGACACCGCACCCCTACTTGAAATAGTCATACCTCGTTGCCATAGTCACCGCCACAGGTCCAGACGAACGCCTGGAGAAGTTCTTATTTTTGACAAACTATATCTGACTAGCGCAAGAACACGATTCTGGGCAAAATTTTCGAAATTGAGTTAATTATAAATTTAGAATTCCTGTACTCTCAACTTTCTAAAAATTCTTTACTTCTGTTTGCATTCCAATCTATAACGGTTTTTGTGCTAGGTAATAACAGTTGATAGACTAATTCAAGTCTTTAAATGCGTTTTTATCTCAAAATCAAATTGTTTCACATTTTACACCACCATAAACACGATATCTCACTATAACTATAATCAAACACTATAAATTAACATTATAATTCAACTAATATAATATAAACTATAATTCAATTTTTTAATTATCTATAAATTGTAAATAAATGTTCAACTGACCAAATGAGAACTGTATGCAGCAGGCCCAGGTGAAGAACTGATTCCAGAAGGCAATGGAAATTTAACACCCATGTAAAATCCTGGACTCTTTGCCATATTAACATTAGTTGATGGTAACATATATGCAGCTGGTCCCGGATTCTAAAATTACAACAATCACAGCAATATTAATGACATTAAGAGTAAAGACATACATAGCAATGACAGTTGAAAAGTTTAGAGAATGAATATTTTAAAAAATACTTGAATGGATTTTTGTATATCTGTTTAAGGCTAATTTACGAAAGTTCTTTCGTTATTTTAAATAACGCTTTTTTAGTGAATTATAAGCTATTCTCATAAGTGTTGTGATTCTATGAGAGTTTTCCCTAACTGCTTGTTTAGATTTTGTTCATCTTTAAACAGCGCCATCTATTGCAACTGTGAATGTGCCTTGAAACGTTAGTAGGAAAAAAAAGCCACAGTCTTAAGAAAATTAAAAACGTTTATGATGTAATTTTTTTGCAATTGAAAAATGCTCTCAAATGCTGCGTAATTTGGACTAAAAGAATAAAATTTTCAAAAAAAAAAGAATTATTTGATTTTAATAAAATACATCTCTATGAAAAAATCCTGCCAAATTTGAAAATTTAAAAAAAAAAAACGTTTTTTGAAAACTTGCAAAATTTTAAAAAATATATATAGATAAATATTCTTTTTAATCTAATACAAATATTTGATCTTGTTTAATTCGCTTGTTTGGATTTCAAATATAGAATTAGCTTTGCTCTTAAACATATATATATATATTTTAATGACGTTTTAACTCTATTTTTTGTCGAAATGTACAAATTCAAAAACGTTATATATAACAGGGGGTCAGATAAATCTTGCGACAAGCTTTGAGAGAAATTAGAGCACATCATCAGGATAAAAATTGCATACAAATCCATGCTTGGAAATGTCATAGTACGTAGCTAGGGACACTTCCCTATTATTATCAGTTCAGGAGCACACGAAAAAACTGTTCATAATGAGGTTGATGCTTTCTTAACTCCCCTTGAAGTTTTTTTTAAAACATTTATGCGACCCCTTGTCTTACATAACATTTTTAACCCCCCTCCTTCTCGCTCCCGTGAAAATGACGGGGTGTGGTTTCGCCCTCTATTTCTCGCTCCCGTGAAATTTCCGAACTGGAGTGTTCAGTAGTAACGCGTCAATGTGAATAAAGCTATTTCATTCCTTTTGCCCCGGAAAACATTCTATTTCTCATTTTGCACACCAGATGGCAGAACCAGGATATTTTTAAGGTAATTGTAGATAGTTAGGTTATTTTAAACAAGATATCAGCACTAATCTATCAGCATCTACTATTAAAAATAGGCACTCTTATGACCGTTTTCTTGAATTGAAATTTTATTGATTTAACCGATCGTTAAGGGGTTGCTAGTAAATTTCTATGAAAAATAAATAAAAAATGCCATTACAAAACCAGCGACTTGGAACCGATTGTAAGTTTGAAATCAACGATAGAAAAGTATATACGATCTTTTAAATAAAAAAAAATCATGCAACACAAAACAAAGCAAAAAAATTGCTCCCCAGTGCCAAATTACCGAGCAATTATTTAATAACTTATAGAACAAAACTAGTTCAATAGAGATCAACGAATATAAATTGATTTTAAGCTAATATTGTTCTAAGATTTATTAAATAAATAAGAATACATAAAAAAACATTAAACTGTAAAAACGGTGGTGTTATATCGCTTCTAACACAATGTTAAACAACACAAAAAAATTGAATCAAGGAACACTTTATTCCGGGTTACAGTTCTGTTTTCTGTTGTGTAAGAAGGATAAATATATTATATTCTTTAAATCTCTGAGAACTGTATTAAATTATTTTATAATGTATAATTTCCAGTCACTTCCATTCAGTTAGGCTAAGTTTGTATTCATCTTAAGATTCTCTCAGTGTTTTTAACGGGTGTTTGATTTACAAACTAATTTTATTTCAAGAATTAGTGTATATATGCATTCTAAATTAATGATTCTTACCATTATATTGCAATACAAAAATAACTTTACTGACTCTAATGTGCATCTAATCTTACTGCAATCATAAATTTCAGTGTTATTAAACAACAAGAATGGTGGCATCTACTTTACAATAAGTGGTGTAAAAGGTCATTGGCTCAATAAAATACTAGATCCAAGAGTTATATATTGCGTTTCACTACAACATTTAGGTGTAAAGTAGATGTCCCCATTTTTGGCGTACACTAAATTTTTTTGCAGTGTACAGTGCACCAAAGAAGTTAACACCCTGAATAACTTTTGATCTAATAGGTTATTCACGTTCTCGGATTCCATCTTAATCGTTCGAGGGGGTGACTTCAAATATGCTACTTAATTAGTGTAGACGATATTTTAAGTCACGAAATCAGATGTAGAAATGCCCTTTCTCTGAATAAACATGCCTTTTTTTCGGTGGATTCGGATTTCTGACTCCCACAATATAGGGTGTAACCACAATTTGGAAAATATGGTCCTCATAGTCAGGTCAGGAGAGCTATTCAAAGTTTGAACCCCTTAATGTTAATTTTACTTTTTTGAGTATATAACCACATCGCGAGAGCTTTTTAAGCAAATTGAAAAATTAACATTAAGTAGTCCAAACTTTGGAGATCTCTCTTGACGAAACTATCGGAGCCCTATTTCCCAGATTGCGGCTACCCCTGATATTTTAGGGGTTAGAAATCCGAATCCGTCGAAAAAATGATATATTTATTCAGAGAAAGTACGTTTTCGTGTCTGATTTCGTAACTTAAAATGCCATCTGAGATTACTAGTTGGCATATTTGCAGTCACATCCTCGAGTCATTAAAATTGAATCCTGGAATGTGAAGATCCAATCATTAGATCAAAAGTTATTCAGGATGGTCCCTTTTTTTGCGCAGCAGTACAATGTAGTTAAAATGTAAATTAGGTGTAAATTAAATGAAATTAAAAACGAAAATTTAGATTAAAAAAATATCCTTATAATTATGTCGAAGAAAGCAAAAACAATCCATTTATCTCCCTCAAGGAAGTATTTCTAAACAAAGAATTAACACGATTTGCGAGTGACATTTCAGGTATTTGAAATGACATTTCAGGTACCTTTGTTCTAAGTTACTATCTAACATAGTAAAATTTCTAAGACATCTTAAAAAAGAAAACAACTAAGCCTTTCTAATGAATGAAAATAAAACTACGGAGCACGATAAATTAGAATGTGTTACTTAAGTTTGGCTCTCCTGATATCTAACGTGTTTGAAAAAAAAAATATGAAATACATTTGAATCAGCGCATTACACAGTCACAAAATTAATCACATTCAGCATAAATTTAAATATATATATATATATATGCATATTTATATATATATATATATATATATATATATGAAGCACAACGGACAAAAATTACTCACCCTTCAANTATATATATATATATATATATCGAAACATTGTATACAATGGTGTACCATATAAAATAAATCTATACCTGCATAATAGAGTATTAAAAATATCATCAAACCGTTAAAAAACCTATAACAAGTAAACGGGGGGAAATTTATATCAATGTGGCGGTTATAATTATATTTGTAATGTACACACCATGTAAAAAAAGACGTTAAAACGTTTGAGTTAAATTCTAAAATCTAGAATTGGGAAACTGCAACTCGAGAAGATGAAGTTAGCTGATATCAACTGGCTGTGTGTTAACAAGACGGCGTGTTAACGTTACAGTTATTAGGTTTGGTTGATTATAATAACGAATAAATTTTTGGATCAGAATTAATAGGATACCTTCAGGTGACGTTATGCGTAGGTGTCAAACCTGATTGGTTGCTAAATCGTTGCATAAACAAATGCCACGATTCAGCAACCAAACAGGATCGATATCCACGCATGACGTCGCTTGCAAGTACATGATTGCCAGTATCTTTAGAAAACAAACAGAGGAGAAAAAACCACGAAATATATTAAAATCATAAGTTGTTGTTTTTTTTTTTTTTAATTTACTTGATCTAGTTTGGCATCAGGTGTTCTTTCTGCTTTTCCCATTGAATATGCTGGGCCTGTGACGTAGGGAGATTTTCCAAAACCAATTGACGATGGAAGCATATAAGCATTTGGAGCTGGAAAAATAAACAAAAAATGTAGTCAACCTAACGATATTTATTCTACTGCAATATATAATCCATTTTTGGGCGGAAAAAAATTATGTTAAATTTGAAAAATTAAAAGTGATCATATAGAAGAATATAGATTTACGCTCAGAGAAAAAAATGTGGTCAAAATTTTCTAAATAAGGTAAAATTTGCAATCATGGCTCTATGAGAACACTGAAAAGCTCAGTAATTTTTATCGCAGCACTTTGGTAATGAGTTTAGTAATATTAACAATAAAATATGGTATTATAAAGTGTGATAAAATTTGGTAAATGTGATAAAATGTATGCATTTTATCATGATACCTTAAAGCATGGCATAAAAGACATTAATTCGGTTAAATTTAGTTTTCAGATTTGTATTTTTTATTTTATGTGTGGTAATAAGAACTGTAATTTCGAAAACCAGGATTTCCTGAAAACCGCTACTATATGAATGGAAAAATTACCAAATGAATGGATTAAATACCGCATATTTTGACTTTATTAATCAGAATTACGGTGGGTTATTGTACCAGAAATGCCATTATACACAGTACGGTAACTTTGTCAGATTTTTTTGCTCCGGACGAAATTAGAAATAAATTTATGCATTCTCATATCAAGATTTTGTTTTTCATTGTACGATCAGTTTTCTGACACTCTTACTATTATCACCAAACTAAAATGAGCCTTTAAATTTTTCTCACAAAAATTTCTCAAGAAAAATACTTTATTGTTTGTTTTAGTAAACAATTAATGCCAAAATAGTTTTTTTTTATTAATTTGCATTCCATTGTTTTTCCTTTCCAGTTTCATATACTGCTTGGCGAAATGGTGTAATTTGCTGCAGTTTTTATTTTATTTTATAACCGTCGTTGAACAGCCGACCCAATTTTATGGGTTTGCGTCTACTAATGTTCAACTCCGTAGCCTTGTGATTTTGAACCCAATCCTGAAGACAAGGGAACTCCTGGATCGAGTATGGAGAAATTTGCCTTCGTGGAGGACTTTTTGAATGAGCTAACCTACATTTGCGTTGCATGGAGAGGAAGATTACGAGAACCTCCCACTGTTAGCCTGGCGGCAAGGGGACTCCAGACCATGATCCATCTACAAATGAGGATATTTCACGGTAGCACTGAGGTCGGTGCATGCCGGATGCGGAATTCGTATCGACTGGGTTCGAACCCGTTTCGGCGCATTGGAAGGTGAACGCTCTATCCCCTGAGCCATCGCGGCTTTTGCTACAGTTTCTATAAAAGGGAAATTTTTTAGATCAAAATGTTCTGCATTGTTTCCAAACCCAAGCTTCTGAAATCCCTCCAAGATAATAGTACAGAGCCACGGTTGATCAGGAGATAGAGCTAGAGGGTTCGCTGTTCAATAAGGCCAATCAGGTTCAAATACCAGCGGTCTCTGGCTAATACGAATTCTACTCCCGGCTCGCACCGACCACGGTGCTGACGTAAGAATATCCTTCTATCTATGCTGGTAATTGTATGATAGGTTAGAATCCTTTTGCCATCGGGCTAACCAAGGGAGGTTTTGTGAAATTGAATCATATAAGGAATGGTGGCTGTCGATATTTACGGAGAAAAAAAAATTTAACACTGTTCGGATCGGAATAGTTTTAATTCTGAAACTTCGTTAGAGATAGAACAAGACGAACGAACGATAATATGAACGATGATATCTGTTACAATTAGGAATGGCTTGATTTTTGCTTTCAAAACTTTTTTTTAAAGTTAATAAAAATTGGACAGCCACGGTAGCTCAGGGGACAGAGCATACGCCTCTCAATGATGTGAGCCAAGCTTGAATCCCAGCCCGAATTTTGCTCCAGACTCGCACAAAACACTGAGCTGACGTAAAATATTCTTGAGTGTTTGGCAGATCGCGGGTTAGAATCTTCTTGCCGATTGGTTAATTGTGAGAGGTTTTCGTGGTTTTCCTCTCCATATAATGCAAATACGGGTTAGTTCCATCGTTAAAAGTCCTCCATGAAGACTAGTTAGTCCCAATGCTTGATCCAGGAGTTCCCTTGTCTTCTGGATTGGGCTCAAAATTACAAGGCTACGGACTTGAACATAGATAGTGGTAAACCCATAAAATTGGGTCGGCTGTTTCACGGCGGTTATTAAGTAAAATAAAATAAAGATAATAGTGCAATCACAAAAGACATCAAATTGCCTATATGGAAATCAGGGAGCTTATGACCCATAAGGAAATATTGACCCATTTGATAATATGGCTTACCATTATATTAGGGGGACTGGAAAGTAATGTCGTTTCGACGCATTTGATATTTGTTATCGAGATTTTATTTTTAATCAATAATGTATTCACCCTCGTTATCAACAACCTTTTAATTCCGGATCAAAAATGAATATAAATGGATCAGGGGAAAAATAAATTGGCTTTTAAGATTAACGAATATGTAATGCACCGAAACTACTTTACTTTCCGGTCCCTCTAATATTGCCTTTAAAACCAAAATATATAAACATTCAAATTCTATTCCAGGAAATTAAATATAGATTTACTCTCATCTTATCAGCCTACCCAACCTCTGCAGGACAATATACTACAAAAGTATAGTTTATTAAAATGAAAAATAAGAGCGATAGCATGATAGATAACAGAAAAGAAATGTTGAAACATTAGTTAAACCAATAATGCCTTAAACTTACATAAAAGAATTAAGGTGTAGATGTAAGAAGTTAAAACCCATAACCACGATATAATAGTTGAGTGCACATATTGATTTTCAAACTTAAAATGGAACCCGCATGCAAATTACATAACAATAAATTTAAGATTTATCTTCAGTGGATTGTATTATTTAAAATTTAAAGTAAATACTAAATTTCTTTTAACTTCATGTTATATCTGAGAACACTCTAACATTTATTTTAGTTAATCAGGCTGGGATGAGGGCTATATAACTAGTACAAATAAGCTACGTGATATTTAACCTTTTCCGGGGGGCTGTGACAGCAGTTGTCACATCTGATCTTGGGATCCTGTGGTGGGCATGTGACACTTTCAGCGAAAGAATAGGGGAAAAAATCTCCTCCTCAGTTAAGAGACAGGNTCAAATACGGGCTTGGGGAAATGCTATAATTTGCTACAGTTTTTATAAAAGGGACATTTTTTTGATCAAACTGTTCTGTATTGTTTCCAAACACAAACTTCCCACAAGATCCGCGATATGGAGCAGCAGTTCATCAGGAGATAGAGCGTTCGCTGTCCAATGAGGTCACTCAGTTTCAAATCCCAGCTGTGTCTGACTAATACAAATTCTGCTCCGGCTCACACCGACCGCAGTGCTGACGAAAGAATATCCTCCTATCTATCCTGGTAAATGGATTATTATGGGTTAGAACCCCTTCGCCGTCGAGTTAACCATGGGAGGTTTTGCGAAATTCAATCATATAAGGAACGGTGGCTACCGATTTTCGCGGTGAAAAAAAATTCTTTAACCTTATACGGAATAGTTTTAATTCTGAAATTTTGTTAGAGATTGTACAAGAGGAACGAACGATGGGAAGAATGATTAATATGACATATGAATATATGAGTAGTATTATAATTTATTTGTTATCAAGAAAAGAAAAGTTTTAGCGAGAATCAGACAGTTACAGGCGTAATGAATAGTGTTATATCTATTACAATTAGGAACGGCTTGATTTTTGTCTTCAAAACTTTTTTTAAAGTTATAAAAGTGTGTAAAAGTTAATAAAGATTGGCGAGCCACGATGGCTCAGGGGATAGAGCGTTCGCCTTCCAATGAATCCTAGCAATTCGAATCCTAGCAATGGCTGGTAGATACGAATCCGCATCCGGCTTGCAGCGATACAGTGCTGGCGTAAAATATCCTCAGTGGTAAACGGATCATGGGTTAGAGTCCTTTTGCCGTCAGGCTAACCGTTGGTGGTTCTCGTGGTCTTCCTCTCCGTGTAACGCAATTTCAGGTTATTTCCATCAAAAAGTCCTCCCCGAAGACAAATTTCTCTCAATACTTGATCTTTTAGTTCCTTTGTTTTCTGGATTAGGTTAAAAATTACAAGGCTACGGAGTTGAACCTAGATAGTCGTAAACTCAAAATTGAGTTAGCTGTTCAACGACAGTTATAAAGTTTTAAAAAAAAAGATAATAGTGCAATCACAGAAACATCTAATTGTCTATATGGAAATAGGGGAGCTTATCACCCATAAGGAGACATGTTCTATTTGAAAATATGACTTACCATTGTATTACCTTTAAAACCTAAATATATAAACATTAAAAAAAACAATCCTGGAAATTAAAAATTAAAGATAGATTTACTCTCAGCTTATCAGCCTACAAAATCTCTTCAGGACAATATACTGCAAAAGTTGTCTTTATTGAAATAAAAAGTAAGAGCTATAACATAATAGATCACAGAAAAGATAAAACATTAGTTAAACCAATAATGCCTTAAACTTACATAAAAAAATTAAGGTGCAGATGTAATAAGATAAAACCCATAACCACGATATAATAGTTGAGTGTGCATATTGATTCAAACTTAAAATGGAACCCGCATGCAAATTATTTAACAAAAAAATTAAGATTTATCTTCAGTAGATTGTATTATTTAAAATTTAAAGTAAATACTAAATTTCTTCTAACTTTATGTTATGTATGAGAACTCTCTAACATTTATTTGAGTTAATCAGGCTGGGATGAGGGTTATATAATTAGTACAAATAAACTACGTAATATTCAAGACAGATTTATTGAATTCTTACTAAATAAAAATGAACAAATTATCCAAAAGCACTATTAGTTACTCAACATATTACCAATCTGTAATTTTTTTTTTACAAACTATGTCAACATCTTTTCACCTATCTCTGCATCAACTATGTCTACATGTCGAACGTCAGATCACTAAACAATGTATGTCAAACTATGTCCACATCTTTTGTAGGAAAATATACTCTGCAGCAAGTTAAGAAAAAACCATTATCCCTATGGAGAGAGCCTGTTTTCATTTAAGTGTACGCCAAATCAATGCCAAGCTCCCAGCTCGAACGTATACTAACATCGCCAACTCTTGAAACGACGTGCACAGCCTTCTTTTTGCTCGCTTTCTTAAATCATGTGAAATGAGCACAACAAAACTAATTGAATAATCAATTAACAAATAATAAAAATTGTCAATTTATAAATGTAAAAATCACAACAAATATACGTCTTTCTATTCGCATTTTTTAAAAAATGATGAACGAATAATAAATATTGTTTTTTTGGAGACTATTTCTTCTATAGAACAAAAGTAAAAATTCCTTATCTCGCATTTGATTTGCTAAGGGCATGTGAGCATAAGAAGCGCCATTTGTTTCTTTTCTAGAACGTATGTTCTTATTTATCGAAATATGTCGCCAAGTCTAGGATTCCAATACGACTTCGAAACTTCAACCATTTTTTAATAATTCTGTGATATGTATCGTAAAAGATAACACGAATTAAATTTATGTCAGACGTGTTTAACTTAAAAGTTTCTTTTCTGATTTGAAAGCAGATTTGTATAATCTGATAAGGAAATAAAACAGAACTATACGCAGTCGATGGATGATTACTTATATCCTATTCAGCAATAGTCTTTTCTTAACCAGAGTGTAGAAGACTTAGCAAATTTACTTCATACCTATGCCTAACAAGAACATTGTTTTCCGTAATTATGGTCTAAATGCTTTAGTTTACTACCTGCTGAAAATCAAAATACAAATAACTTAAATGTCTTTTTAAAAAAATTCTAAAAATTGTACTTTTCTTCACTTAACGAAGATATTTCGTCACAGAAATTCTCTATAACCTTTATCTTTTTTATATAAATCTTTTTTTAGTTATATTTTGAGAAATTTTTGATTGATTTGACTTGTTTTAAACCAAACATCCTGCTCTTACTTACCATTCTTCAAACTTTGAATTTTATAATTATGTTTCAATATTTTTTTGTATACGTTTCCCTTCACGTGTATGTTTTTTATTTATTTTTCTAATTATTATTTATTAAAATATATAAATTCATTTCTGTAGTCACACTGACATGGACCTAATGATTCAAAAATAACTCATTCAATTTAGTTCTTCTTGTGTCCATTTGTTTCCTGTATTTTGTATTGTATTGAATTAATAAATGTGTTTCATTCATTCATACTCTGTGTTAAGTTCATTCAACTGGGGCCTAGGTAAAGTTGTTGTTAGGGTTATTAAGTTTGTACCAACAATCATTCTAAANTGCTCTTACTTACCATTCTTCAAACTTTGAATTTTATAATTATGTCTCAATATTTTTTTGTATACGTTTCCCTTCACGTGTATGTTTTTTATTTATTTTTCTTATTATTATTTATTAAAATATATAAATTCATTTCTGTAGTCACACTGACATGGACCTAATGATTCAAAAATAACTCATTCAATTTAGTTCTTCTTGTGTCTATTTGTTTCCTGTATTTTGATTTTTGTATCTGTTTCCTGTTTCCTGTATTGAATTAATAAATGTGTTTCATTCATTCAACTGGGGCCTAGGTAAAGTTGTTGTTAGGGTTATTAAGTTTGTACCAACAATCATTCTAAACTGTCAATAATAACAATCATGTTTGAAGCCTAGTGAGACATTTGAAAACTCAAATGTTGCAGTTATTAACAAACGAACAATTATTCTTAACTGTCAATAATAACACACAAGTTTGGAGCCTAGAGAGGCACTCACAAAATCAAATGTTGCAGCTATTAACAAATCAACAATCATTCTAAACTCTTAGCAATTGCACACAAGTTTGAAGCCTAGTGAGACATTTGCAAAATCAAATGCTGCTGCTATTAACCAATCAAAAGTACATTACCTGGAACAAACGGTATTTTCATTTTTCCTCGCTCTGATTGGCGCATGGTGTAAGCTGGTGATGCTGGAAAAACAAGTTTATCACCAGCATCTCGATTATAAGCTGCTGGACCGGGCGATCGATCGTCTACTTTATCATCAAATCTCTTTGCTGTCCCGATCTTCGGAGCCAAATTGCTGTCCTTCCCTTGATTAGTCACTTTGCAAATAGCGTTGATATCGTAGGCTCCTGGTCCCGGTCCAAAAGTTGTGTCTCTCCACTTCAACCTATCATAAAGCATATTAGTGTTACGATTTTAATTGACACCTCCTAAAAGAGAGAAAGGCTTACGCACGGATCAATTTAGTAAGCCGACGTAACGAACATAAACTGCGCAGTGGAGGTTGTAATAATAAGAAAAATTTCACCACGTTCGGACTACTAAGCTACGCAATGGAGGAAAATACAAAAGATGGCATTAAGTTTGGATTACTAAGGGATCGTATTTGAAGTTAATGGTAACCCGTGCAGAGGCCTTCTCTCTTCTGAGATGTATTACTTTAACTATCTGCCAAACACTTGTATCTTAGTGTTCCATTGCGTAAATCACAGTAGGAACAATGATACTTAATAGTTTCAACAATGCTTTCATTTTAATCATAAAGTTTGAAATCAGCTTCATGCAGGGCAGCTATTTTCAAACATTTTATTTGGTTGTTTCGAAAATTAATTTTATTTTAAGACTTGCTAGCGAAAAAGTTTCATTTATTCTGAGTAGTGATTTTTGTTCGGTGCCTTTTTAAGTATGGAAAGTAAAAAGCTGCACTTTAGGCTTATTTTACTTTTATACTATCATTAAGGTAAAAATAATGTTCAAGGAAGTACACCAAACCCAATTTGGTTTGCGATATTTCGATCCGGCAATTTTGATGTTGCAATCCACCACGTTCTGGAAGGCCAATTGAAATTGATGAAGACACAATAAAGGCATTATTTATGCAAATTAGTAAATAACAACTCGTGAGATTCCTAAAAGAATAAATTTATCGAATTTGACAATTCATGATCATTTGAAGCGCTTAAATTTAACATCAAATCACGACACATGGGTTTCTCAATGCTCTTACGATAAACAATTTGTGTCATCTTATTAACATATGGGATTTGCTTCTCAAACGTAAAGAAAATTGTCCATTTTTGAAGGGCATCACCACTGACCACGAAAAACAGGTTGTCTACAACAATCCAGTCTTTTAAAAAAAAAAAATTTGGACGGTAAAACTTTTCTATCGAAGGAAGAAGCCTGAAATCACCTAAATCTTTTTTTTTTTTTTTAAACAAGAAACAAATACTTTAAGAGCGTGAACTCACTCCACTACCAGAAGATAAGATGACAAAAGTCATTGGACCAGAATGGGCAATATATAGTTCAATAAAATATTTATTCACTATAAGAAAAAAAACATCGAAACACAAAACAAAAGGGAGATACTTCCGTATCGTGATCTGTTGAGGCCAACTACAATCGCCAAGATGCCAAATAGATTTTAAACTCGCAAATTTTTTTTAGAAAAACATGTAGATGTTTGCCCGGAAGTGGCTACAAGTTATACCTTACGAGTTGGTCCCTTTGTGGGATGTTTTTTTTTTCTTTTTTTTTTTTTAGTTTCTTGCCNCTGCCCTGAAGTTTCCAAGACTTGGCGATTATTCTGCCACAGATCACGATACGGAAATCTCCCCAAAAAAGCTTCATTCAGGTATTCAGGTTACAAAATAAACGATTTTGAAGTTCTTGAGGAAAAAAACAAGACTCGTGATTATTTTTCAATATTTCTCTTTGTCCAAAAAACGGTACTTTTTCATTGTCTGAGTACCAGATCAATGCTCCCTTGCGTATGTTCTCCGCAAGTTCTGTTCAGAACTGCTATGTGATTAGCCATGGTTGTGAGATGTGTGGGAAACTTAATATTATTCTGTAGCAACAGGTTATAATTGCGTTGAACATACACACCGGAACGTGTAGTATGGTGTACGGCAAGCTATTGTGCAAAATCTCTCTTATAATATTTCAACACTTTTAATCAATTTATTAACAGAAGTAGCATATGCGTAACTTCTATGTAATTTTCAATTCAAATTTCGCTTAACAAAGTTGTATTTTTCTCTCATTAAAAGTAAATCATTAATTTAAAATTCTCATACATACCTCTGACCCATTTTATAGCTGGGAGCTCTAGTTTTACTTGGATCATGCCCTTCACTTCCTACATTGAAAATAAATAGCATCAATTATAGATTATAGGAATTATTTTAAGTATGGCAATTTTTTAATATTTTTAAAGATTACTTTATACTATTAGTACTTTTATACTTACAATTAATACTTTGCAATTACAATTAGTACTTTTATACTTAACTTTGATAAACCGCTAGGGTAGTTAACTTTCATAAACAGCTAGGATTGTCTAGTTGGTAGGGTGTTGGGCCCATGTCCGAAATGTCGTGTGTTCGAATCATGTCTACCGAAGTCTCCCGTCTATCTTTTTTTTATATATACTAAGTTCAAACAGAAAAATTTTTGACAAGTTTTTATCCTAAAAAACAAGGATTTAAACAACGTTCTTTTTTCTTTTATTAATTGAATCAATTTTTTTTTTGCTATTAACGAACAGCTATTGTAAAAATTTTCGATGCTCTATCGATAAAAACTAATTGGTTTTGAGCAAAATATTTGCTGGGGGTATTTTGGACATCGTCAAAATTTCCAAGCTTTTCGAAACGATTTCTTTTAGCGATAGGAATAATTGGAAATCCGATGGCACAACATCGGATGTGTAAGACGGGTGCGGTGATACCTCCCACCATAAGAAATTAAATTTTATACAGGGTAGGCATACCTGGTCGATAAGATGTCAGGTGGATCAAAATTACCGAATTTCAACTTATAAAACGAACTTTGGCAATGTCCAATGCACTTGGATAAACATACACAAAGTTAGAAACTGTAACTGCTTACCCCAACAATACGAACAAANGTACTAGACCAATCAGCTTTTTGTCAAATTTCTTCAAAGGCATTTTTATAATTTTATGAAATAGTATTGCAATTGAAAGTCTAATAGCAGAGCTTTAGATCAGTATGCTATACATGTAAAAAGGTTTTAAAACTTTAGTGGTAAATGACTGCAAAAGTGATTCCTATACTTTTTGTTACCCTGTAGAAACTGCAACTGCTTACTCTAACAATACGAACATATCAAATAGGTAGTATAACACTGAACCGAGGAATCAGCAAAATCTAAATTAATCTAAATTAGATAAATAAAATAATACATGGAAAAATTATGCTTACATGAATTTAAATACCATAAGAAAAATTACAACTAACCTATTGTGGATGGTAAATTAACAATTGCTGGCCCTGGGCTGCCTGACATCGCTCCAATCGGACGTAAAGGCTTCGTTGGTCTCCACTCCCCTTGATACACATAATAACTCAGATAATCTTGATTTGAGGGCTGTCACGAAATAAGGAAAAATCAAAGGGGGAATTTAAAAATAGTAATAAAATTTTTTAAAAAATTTAAAAATGTATAAAAAAAGAGACATTAATTAGATTTTTGTTCCATCTAATACTAATAAGTCAATGGGGTACTCTCACCTCGACAAGAAAACAGCTGATGCTACAACCACCTAACCGGTAATCGCAGTGCCAGCCGGTTGCTTATAAAAAAAGGTGGCAGAATAACGTTACAGGCGTTAAATGATGTAAGTGGAATCTGTAGGGGTCACAAAGTCTTCCAAGTTTCCATACCTCTGAGGGTACTGATCTAGAAGTTCCCTTGTCTTCTGAATTGGATTCATAATTGCAAGGCAACTGAATTGAACATTGGTAATCTTAAACTTAAATTTGGGTCAACTATTCAACGATGGTTATAAAATAAAATGAAATAAAAAGTTTTCCCGTTAGTAGCCGGAAAACTTAGGTCATTGAAATTTAAATCTTCATCGGGTACGGAGCCCTAGTTGAAATGTAAACATTGTAACTTGTTGGAAAGTGGTCAAAATTACTGTTGGCGATAAATTCTACCTGTAGTGGATAAAAAAAAAACTCTAAAAACTTGTATTGTATTCAGACATAGAGCTCCAGTTGAAATTTGAGAACTCTAGCTAGACGGAAAGTGGCAGAAATTTTAATTACAAGATTCTACTCTCTCTCTGACAAGAAAATGAATTTGGTAAAGCGTGGTTATAAAAAGTGGCTTGAGAACGAATAAAATGCATGTTCCTAAAACATTGCCTTCGGAGGCTGCTTTCTAGAATCTTTGCAAAGATTGTTATCCTTTATAACTTCATCATCATTGGCACGACAGTCTGTGGTGGGCCTTGGCCTACACCAGAACATTTCTCCTGTGCAGTTTTGTCACCAGAACTTGCCAGTTCAATACTCTGGTCATTTTGAAATTCACGTCCAGCCATTGAAGTTTGGACTTCTTTTAGCTCTTTTACCAATTCGTTCGTTTTAAAATCTTGTGTTGGGTTAGTTGTATGATGTAAAAAAAAACCAGTGAATCTCATTCTGTTTTAATTAAATCAAATTTTGTTAAATAAATATTTATATGTAAAATACATAAAAAGGGAACACAATCCTGATTCGCCCTCCTCGGTCACAGTTCTTCTATTGGCTTTTCTTGCCCTGTTTTTATTCTTCTTCTTTTTTCTCTCTCGGCGACAGTGGTTTTTCTAGTTCTGTTTCTCATCTTCATTTTTCGTCTTTGCGTTTTATATTTCAAATCACTTTTGTTTCTTCTCATACGAGTCTAGTCGTGAAAATGAGCGTCCATTTTTGAAACGCTTGCAACATGTCGACTGTGACTTGTTAGTCACATATTTTTGAAGCGAATTAAGTTTTTAATCAGGTAATAACTTACTACTTCAGTATCTTGGGATTATTTATTTAACACTGAAGATAGTTTTATCTATTTTTATGCGTAAAAATTATTTTAAAAAAAAAAAAGAGGTGAATTGACATAGTTAATAAGACAGAATTTTCAAAATCAATTTTAATTGTCCACGTTAAGGATGTTCGTCTTTTCTTTACGCTGTTAAATATTAATTCAAAGACTTCAACTATGACTGAGAGTTATTTTACGATAAAAATTTTAAAAATATTTATTGTAAGCTCTCTGACAACGCAGGTTCGAATCCCAGCATTTGACATTCACGTTCACTTGCGAATATTCTGTGCAAAGCAAATAAAACGATTTCGGTCCTCTTTAGGACAGGCGCACGCAACCAAAAGGATGCCAAGAACTTTATAAACTATAATTCCAAATCTTTCTATTACGTATTGCTTATATGAATTATTCCTACTGGCCCATTTTTATCGGAGCAGTCATGAGAAATTTCTACGTGTAATGTTTGTTGTCAACGTATTATTTCTCAGGAGCTTTTCAACCGATTTCTTACTTTAAAGATTTTGTTATTGAAAATTACATAGCAAGATTTGGACAGGAATGTTATTTGGATACAGATATAAATGAGCCTATAGTTACTCATCCATAAACAGATGGAGTATCTCTCAAACAGAGCATGTCTAATGAGAGGAAAGTTTATCAGAGTTGACTGCTTATCAGTAAATTATTTTGATCAGTAAAAGAATTTTTTTTTTCTGATTTAAAAATTGTTGAAAAAACTTTTCCGTATTCAGGCATTTATAATTTTTAAACCTTAAATATTAGGTTTTTAGTCTAAATTTAAGATGTTTAGGGAATTAACCATATTCACTATCAAATAAATATTCAAAATATTATTAATCCTATGTTGAGCTAACGACAAAAGCCTTGACGAAAATTTAACTAATTGAAACATTACGGCACATTTACAGCTAACGTTTCTGTGTTATTCAATTGGCGAAATCTGCATCTTTGGAATACCAGAAAGTATGAACCTATACTGCCAAAGGAACTAGATTTACACTTATGAAAGAAAAACATCATATACCAGAGGATACTGTTCAATCTCACTAGCCAAAGACATCGGTTTTTCAGATGTTTCCTCCTCTTCTTTGTGAAATACAAATTTTACCTTTCCCTGCGCTTCCGTTTCAGATGCTTCTTTCCTTCCTGTTAGATGCTTCTTGCTAGCCAAAGTCATCTTTTTATCTTTTTCAAGTTTCGTTTCCTGTTCTCCCTTCTGATATACAAATTTTACCTTTTCCTTTTGGTCCATTCCGGAGCTTTCAGGTGCTTCTTTCTTTCCTGTTTTACCAGCAGAAGTCATCTTTTTATCTTTTTCAGATATCGTTTCCTGCTCTTCCTTCTCAAATACGAATTTTACCTTTTCCTTTTGGTCCATTTTAAAACTTAATTTAGAATTAAATTATATAAAAAAATTTTTGATTGATATCTAACACATAATCTGTTACTAGAGAATTTTGATTTGATGTTTTGTTTTTTCACGAGTTGAATTTGAATCAAATAAGATACGTAATTTTATAATTATACCTCATATTTTTTCTAGAAATTACATTATAGCTTGCATGTTAAATTATACTAACGCTTGAAACCAGCACAGCATTTTAAGAGATAATTTTCATGACGTATGGGGCAACGATCACCGAAACTGGGCTTCTTTTATTTATAGGTGCCCTTTTGAAACCTGGCATGAAAAATCTATTGTAATTTAATGGCTATTATCAACAAACGACTGAAATGATTGCATGTCTATGAATCTTGCCCATATCTTTCTGTCTATACTGATGTCCATTAACGACTAGAGTTGTGGTTTTCTATTATCTGAGAATAGGGTACCGGCGAATTACGTATTGTGGGTAGCTAGATCTTGATTGATTGTTGAAACATGACATTTGTTTACGTTAGCAGCTGCTCTTTCCATTCAAGTAAGCCAAGCCCGTCAAGTAATAATTATCTTAAATAACACATACTATATTCTTTCACAAAGATTTCAATTATTTCACCATATATTTCGTACACGCTTACAATAAAATACATAAACAAATTATAAATCTAAGTTAAGTAAAAGACGTAGACAAGAAAGAATTATAATTTAACAAATTCGATGTGCGATCAATTAACTTCTCGTTAACTAATAACATTCTAACTTAGGATGAGAAACTTAGTTCGACTTAAACACGCCATCTAGTTTATAAGCGATTAGCTGAGGTCATAGGTCACGTGTCTGTGTATCAGTGACCATCTTCTTCTCGAGTTGCACGTACCCAATTCAAAGTCCTACAGGAGAATGGAGTCAGTCTGATTGCACTTGGTTTTTTATGCAGATCCCTTGGCATCTTCAGAAAAAAGATTTTAGGATATGCTTTCCTGAACTCTCAGAAAAAAAGATAAATGTGTATTTTGAAAAAGTTCTTCACGATGTTCTTCAAGTAATCCTCGAAGTAAACATACGTCTGTCGAGAAATAATCAGTGTAAGTTTTAACCATAAATGGCGGAAAGAGCTGTTAAGGCATTGTTTCTGTTTGTGTTTTAAATTACCTTGACGAGACAGGTTTCTAAATTACTTAACAATAAAAAAGACGTAAAGGAATAGATAGTGAGTTGAAAATACCTTAGCAAGAGCGACTTCGTGCATCCAAGAATTAGCGAAGAAAAAACAATTACATACATACTATTAAGCAAAAAGTGAAAACAATATTTAAATTATATGTTTTCTAATAATTGCAGTATTTATATTTTGCTCAAGCAATTAGTTTATTGATTTAAAAAAAATAATTTTGAAACATTTAAAGAAACAACTTCTCTATTGTTCCGCATGAGAAAGTAAAAAATAAAGCACTTGGAGTAACTTAATTAATAGTATCAGTTATTTTTCCAGATATAATCTCCATTTAATGCAAAGTTTATCTCAAAATTTGTTGGTAAAGTTTTTAAGAACAGCAAATGAAAAGTCAGTGGTTTATTCATTGCTATTCTTGTTATTCGAAAATTGCCGATTTTTTGTCTGATTTTAGTTCAGAACTTATTACCCATTAGCAAAATGGGTGTTGTTTTGGGTTTGATGGGGTACGCACCATATTTGGACGTTATCACACTTTTCAACTACGTTCAAGAGTAAAAGTAAACAGCTCGCATGCGCCGTCATTGCATGCGTTGCTATAGCGACAGCTGCTGTTTGATGATTTATTTAGAATTCTTTTTTTTCACTTTTAATTTTGTTATGCATTAAGTTGAATTTATTTCTGATTACCAGAGATATCCCTTTAATACTTCTTCAGTTGTGAATAAAAGAGAATTTCATCATTTGAATGAAATATTTGCTTTTATTGTTTTAGTTAAGAATCAGAAATTCTAACCAACAGTTCAAGCTGAATCGTTTCCAATAATAATTCAGGTGAATATCCCAAAAAAAAGAGTGTCAAAAAAATTAGACAACAACCATTTTGCCAATGGGTAACCTGTGATCACCTTTCGGCGATCACAATTTTTTATTTTTCTTATTTTAACAAATATTTCAATTCACAATTATTTCAATTCTCCTTATTTCAATTACCGTTAATTTTAAATTATTTATTTCTATAGAGATGCCCAAGTCAGAGGCTGAATTAAATCAGCGTTCCAATATCATTCAATCAACATTCGTATTCCTTTCCCAATAGAATCGTATCCCAATTGGTTGCATTTGTAACTGATTGATCATTGATGGATTTTCAGTGGACAGGTAAGTGAAATGACGTCAGCTTAGACATCTCTATAGAAACATATTTTAAAAGCTCAATGGGATACCTGCAAGTGACATTGTGTGGGTATCTCGATCCTGATTAGTTGTTAAAAAGTGGTATTTGTTTACGTTAGCAACTGTTCTTTCCATTCTAATTCGAGTAAGCCAAGCCCACCGAGTGTTAATTCCCTTAAATGACACATTTTATATTCTTTCACAAAGATTTCAATTCTCACTACATATTTCTTGCTTAACACAAAGACAGGCACGAAGCAATGTGGAATATTAACTAATTATGCATCGAAGTTGCCAGGTACACAAAATAAAAATATACCACGGTTACAATAAAATACATAAACAAATAATAAAAGACGTAGAAGAGAATGAATTTTATTTCAACACATTTGATGTGCAGCACTGTATTTAATTAACATTCTAACAAGTGTTGAGAAACTTAGCTCAACTTTAACACACCATTTTGCTTATAAACGATCAGCTGGAGCTGACATCATAGGTCACATGCGTAGGTATCAGTGATCTTCTTCTTCTTGAAGTGCAAGTACTTAATTGGCTACTTGCAACTCGAGAAGTGAAATGATTATGTCTAACCATGATATTTAAATCAGATCACAGAAGAGTTTGGGGAAAGGCCACTTTGGGTTTGAAAATGTATGTTAGTTTGAAACGAAAAAGACTACCTCGAATGATTCTGCCATCTTGAGAAAATAATGAGACATTAAAGTTTTTCTTTTTCCTTCAAGGAGTATTGTAAATAAAATTTACTTTACTTTAAAAAATTTTTTACTTTTTTTATTGAGAGAACCAAACTTTTTTTTTTGTTTTCAAATAAAAAATTGCAAAATAATCCTTTATGATGGAGAAAATAAGTTACTCTCTGGTACTAAATCTTCAAACCATAAGATTAAATTACTTGAAAACTTTGTTATGACATAGACTTATAATTATATATTATAATTGTATAATTTTATTAACTAAACTTATAATTGTATATTATATAATCATTATAAATAAATAATTATTATTAATAAATACGTGATTATTACAAATAATTGAAGTTTTATCTAACAGCAGGGATGAGATTAGCCAAAAGGTAAAAAAGCTGAATTTCCACGATAGTAAATTTTACGCAAGCACAACCCTTTAGTAATAAATTCTGGACAGTTTAAGGTAATAAATAATGTGTTGACATACAATTGTGTACTAATCTATTATTAAATAAATGACTACATTGATACTTAACATTTAGTGAAAATAAAAATTACTAATTGAAAAAATAAAGCTGGAAATTATATTTTTCCTCAGTTCACATAAGAGACAATTATTACTTGAAAAACCACCTGGTTTAGCAAACTAAAACTACTGAGAATATACATTAATATTTCATTTCTTTTAATAAATACTGTTATGTGATTTATAGCAAATATATCAGTAATATTACTTTTTAAATTATATTGGAAAAAAAAACTTTAACAATGGACCGAATCATTATGTTCATATTGTAGTCTAACTAGAGCACTCTGAAACATATCGATAACAGGGAAGTAGAAATATATAGTAACTCCTTAACATACAAAAATTGCTATTTTAGTTTGAAAAATTACATGACAATCAGCAACTGTTTAAATAATTCTTTTTTATTTGATAAGACTTTTGCATTTTATAGCATAAATAACAGCAATTAAAAATAAAATTTTGATGATGAGTGAATAAACTCTTTTTCCAAAAAAAAAATTTAATTAAATCCCTTTTTAAGTGATTGCTTTTGTTTGCTATATCTTTTATTTTTGCTATATTTAGTCGTTAGTCCATCTTCAAACATCTTGTGACAAATCCTATTTTTTCTTCTTTGCAAGCACAGAATGTAAGTTTTGAATATATTCCCTTCCAGTTTCTCTCATGTTGTAATACTTACATATACTAATAATCGTCGTTTGAAAAACACTTTCTTTGGAATAAAACAGGCGATGGTATACAGTCATCAGCTGTGCAAATATTCATTTAAAAAACTTGCCTATCAGAGAACAGATTTCCACCTTTCTTGTTATCCTTGCTAAAGAGCAATAAGCCGTTGCCCATAACATAGATGAAAATATCAGTCATTATTATCTTCAACCAATATCTATCAAAATTATTATCACCTTTTTTAAAAAAAAATAATTTTCAAATATTAACAAAATAAAGAATACTTTTATTTAATTTTAATTATTATGTACAAAAACAGCATCCTATTCATTGCAATGAATGATGTTATCTGCTGAACATTAAAAATAAATTAAATGATTTAAAATCTTTAATTTTAATAACAAAATCACTTTGCAAATGGATTAGCATGAATATTCACAGAGTTCAATCTTATATCAGAAACAGGTCGAAATGTTTTTGGATTCACGGGTAGTTTTTCTAATTCATCCAAAGTGTCTAAGCCATCTATGACTCTGAAAAAAATAAATAACTCTATTTGTAATGGAAATTTAACAACAAAATGTCACATAAATTTTAAGTCACTGTAGCAAAATATTTCGTTCACTTAGAAAGGTATGTACAATACGATATTACCAATTAAAAGAAAGATACAAAACATTGCTGTTTCTATACCACTCATAATGAAATATAAAACTAAACTCAGTGGTGCGACCGTTAGTAGAAGGCCAACTGTGCCTCTAATTATACGCTCTACTCAACAAAAAGAGAGAAACAAGTTTTTGTGATGTCTTTATAAAAACTATTTTTACATTTATCAAATGCTGTTAAAATTTTTCGGTAAATTAAATAAATTCCCTTACATCAAAAGTAAAGGGCTTTAAAGAAGTTTTTACATGCACAAATAATTAAAAAAAAAAAAGGTTTATTCCCAATGGAAAAAAAATTTAACTAAATTTAGGAATAAACTTTAACTAAACTTGAATATATTTTACTACATTTAGTATTATACTTCACTTTACTTTAAAGTTATAAATTGAACAGATATAAAATAATATGATTTAAATAAAAACATATTTTGCATGATACTTTTAAATGTTTTTTTTTTAATTAGAATCAATTTTAGGGGTAATTATCTTCATATTTTTCATGTCTTTTGTAATTAACAATATAATTTAAAAACTAGAACTTTTAAATAAATAATTTTAAAAATTAATGCTCAAAAGAAATCTTACATTAGACTAAAATTTCAATAAAATAAATGTAATTTATTCATTTAAAAATTAAAAAATTTAATTATTTTTTCTTATAAATTTTATTTAACTCCACATTGAACACACACTATTTACAATAGCTTATGAGTCATTACAAAAAGCTAATAAAAGAACTCTTGAGATCACTATATAAATTTTATTTTTAGCAATGAAATGCAGGAGTTTCATGCTGATATATCTAATGAGCAACTTATAGCTACTGGTAATGGTATTTTTACTAATATTGCTATTAAAATGATTGCATGCCAATTTTATATTAGAATTGATTAAAAAATACGCGTATAGATATTTTTAATAGTGCAAAACAAATTAACATGCTCTAATCAAATAAAGATGAATTTAAAAAAAATTAGTGCAATGACACAACTTACACAAATCATGAAAATATGATTTATTCTTAGCATTTAAAAACATTAATTATATTTTAGGAAATTGTTTTGACTTGTTGTTGCTGTTGTTGCTAATTCCCATCTGGTCTGACGGGGTCAGACCAGATCAATGAATCCGTTGATATTAAGAAAATCCGAAACCAGAATGGGAGAGGAATGAATGTCGTTCCAGTCCAGCCCCTAAAAGTTCCAGATGTGCTCAGGTGATGCCTGGTTTTGTTGGCATTTAGGGCAAAGAAGAAAAATCTTTTGATTTGCAGAAAATGTGAGACTTTTCAGGTGTCTACTGGCCAGTCGGGATAAGCAGGTGTTGGTTTGCCTGTCACCAGGGAGAGATAGAGAGAGTCCTGGTCTTTTTGCTTTATACCAGTAGTGAATGGGTGGAATGTTTTGACTTACAAACCATAAACATTTTTATATTGATATAACTTTAATTTTTAAAAAAAACTGGAATTATGAAACAAAATTTAATAATAAAAAACAATTAATATGTGTTTATGAAAAGTTGTAATGAAGGTTTGAATAAAATTATTGGTTTTTAAATTTTTCATATTTTATTCAGCACAAATAATTAGCACATTTCAATAACTTGTACATTTTTAAAAATAAACTGATTAAAAAAAAGATACTCTCATCATCCATCAAATTCGATGATTTTTTATAACAATAGAGATGTTAATAGCCCTTATTTGCTATGCGATTGATTTTAAGAGAAAAACTGTTAGCAAAGTCTAAGAAATTAAAGAAATACAAGTTGAATGACTCTTTTGACTTAGTTACTAAATTAAAGAAGTATTTAATTTGTTGTTGATCTTATTTAAATTAGTTCATTTCTTTTAATATGATCTAAAATCCTTAATATACATTTCTATGTGCTTAAATAATATTTTCTATTTAATTTTCTATAAAAAAAATACAATTATAAAATTTAAATCTAATTTACCTACAATTTCAATTACACTAACAAAAAAAATGTGTTTTAGAATAAATTGGCATTACATATAAAATTTTGCTGATTTTTATTAAGAAAGTAAATTTATTTTCAAATTTGTTAATATTATTTATTCGCATATGGTTAATTCAACATAACTGAAATCTGTGGAGATTGAAGAAACACTTAGACTTAAGAAAAGTTTGACTTGCTTTAGATCCCCCTTTTCACTTTTTAGTATATAACAAATTTGGATACCTTAATGCATTTGTTAAATATAAAAGTTACAAATTTCAGAATCAACAAAATTTAAGAAAAATAAAAGTTAGTCTGAAATTCATATTTCTGTAAAGAAATTTATAATTTCAAAGGAAGTATTAAGTAAATTTCACTTCTTAATGGTAGATAGAACAACTGGTAATATTTTAGCCTTAAAGGCTGATATTATCATCATATTTATTTTAGCTTACACCATTACCACCCAACCAAGGCCAAACACCTAGTCCCATTTTTAGAGCTCTATCTTAGAAATGGTAGGACAGACATAAGTGTAAATGACATGAACACTTATTTTCTCAAAAATTATTAGAACTGCTCTAAAAAATTTCTAAGCTATATGTTATAAGCTTTTAAAATTTGAAAATACAACATTTATAAATGGTGGAATTGCCCATGTCTGTTTGTCGTTGCTCCCCATAAATGAATTTAACTACTCTTCCAATACCATTCTGGACTATTTATTTCATTTAATAACTTCATATGCCTATTTCTCTTGTTAAATTTCTTTTGTTTTTGAGTAATAATTTTATTTACATAACAATTATAACAAAGTTAATTACTGTGTAAATATGCAACGAAATACATTAGCAATTTGATTGCAAATAACAAATCATTATGATTGGTTATAATACAAAAAGTCTGTAGTTATTCACTTTTGACCTCAAGTTTCATGTTACATTTTACAGACACCAAAATTAAGAATAATTATTCCTTTCTAACAAAATTTTATTGCAATTTCACCACTTGCATAATTGATAGCTAATCATTTCTGATATGATTCCATTCCATATTAAAATATTTTGTAGATTACTTAACAAGCTATGAATTTTTTTTACAGATGTAGTGATAGTGATGTCTCGTCATATGACTGAAGCTTAGGATGAAAATTTAGCCTAAAACAAAGAAATGAAAGAACTGAAAAAAGAGAGACAAGGCTGAAAAGAAGAGAAGGTTTTCCCTATTTTTTTTTAGAAGACTACTCACGGCAGTTTTTTTTAAAGCAAAAACGAATTTTGTTATTATGGTGATGTAGTAATATATGATAATTAGATGATTACCTTATATGACTAAGAAAATGTTCCTTATATAACTAAACTATTGGAGGACCCAAAACAAAGACTAGTATGAACAAAAATAAAGTTGCATGTATGGCTAGGGTCATATTCTTGTATGGCATAACTTTTGGAATAACACTTGACCAAAAACAAATATCCAAAAAGAAAGTTTTTGCTATTTTTTAAAAAGCCTATTCACAGAATGCTTCAAACAAAAATTAACAATTGTTATTTGTTGCTAAAATGCGCGAATATTTTTTTATAAATTAAAATTTGGTGTGTTAAACTTCATCTAATTTTAAAATAAAATATTTTTGTGAGCATAAACGTGGTTCTAATTTAAAATTAAAATAACAAAAACTTTCCTTTAAGTATATCATGAATTGGGCATAAAATAGAATAAAATAAATTTTTCTTTTTCCTTGAAGAAACGCAGCTTTAGTATTCGTAAATAAATTGCAATATAAATATTGAAATAATTTTTTTTTATATTTTAATTCAATATTTGTTTGATATACAAATTAAATTGTTGGTAGCAGGCATGCATCCAGAAATTATTTTCGCCGAAGGACTAGAGTTACACTTTTCAAAACAAATGTTAAGCCTCAATATTCAAGAAAACAGCATTAAATATATTATGTTCATTGATAATTAATTGAAAACCAATTGAAAACTAAATAAATGTTTTCTTCACATTAACTACACTGTCAGAAATTTTGGAACATCTTAAACCATAACATGATTCATCTTTGCTACAATCTCATTACTGTGCAAAGTTGAACCATATTGTCTAAGAAATTTGATTACATGATATGGTTCAACTAGAATAGTAACAGGGCTAAATTTAACACTATATTAAGGTTGCAGCAAAAATTTGAAGCGATAAAATGAAAACCTACGTAAAACAATGCTGCAAATAAAATTAGTGGAAATAGTTTTCTATAATCGGTTTCAAAAATTCCATTGCTTATTGAACTCTAATTCTAACCAAAACCCAATAAAATAAAAACCTAAATAAAGCAATGCTAAAAATAAAATTAATCAAAGCACTTTCTGTAATCAAAAATTTCATTCTTTATTGTATTTGATACTTTACCAAGAGCCTATATAATATAATTTCCATTCTACTCATATTAAATTGTGCTTAATAATTCTTATTTAGAATTAGATGGACTTAATCAAAGAGATCTTTCAATAATATACAGTCAAAAAAAGTTAGGCACAATCAACAGCTAAATATAAATCCAAATAAATTTCATAGCAAAAAAAAATTAGATAAAATTTTATGTCTTACTTTCCAAAAAGAGTATACTTCATATCTAGTTGAGGTTGTCTACTATAGGTAATAAAAAACTGTGATCCGTTAGTGTTTGGACCACTACTTGCCATGGAAATCATTCCTCGAGTACTGTGCTGCAAAAATTATTCGATATGTACTACAAAGCATAAGATGCAAAACAATGCATTTAGTTTAATCTAGCTCAAGCACATGGGTGTTTCAAGGGGCAGGCTTTTGAGGAGGATGAGATTAAAATACACAGATACAATATCATTTTGGAAATTCCTGATTAAAAAAATTAAGACGAACTTCTCCTTTTTGTTAAAGATCTGCAGAATGATTTTTTAAATTTCTTAGCTTGTTTTAAATTAGCTAAATTTAAACACATAACTTTTTTATTTGTCTTAAACATTGGTAGGGGTCTTTTTCAGATTTCTGATTACTATGGAGGACATATTACTAATGGGGGCATTAGTAATATGTTCCAAAGATCCTCATCTTCAAGTGGAATACAGAATCTTTAGCTGAGTTTTAAAATAAAATTTAAAAAGTTAACAGAAAAATCTATGATTTATTTAAGAAGTTAACTTATTTGCTGCATATTTTTATCTTGTGTTAATTTATTGTCGAAATGAGCAAATGGATGTGCAAAGCAGAGAAAAAAAATTTTTCCTCACATCAGTCTCTGACAAATTGCCTTTGGGTTGGGATAGAGAAATTTTAGGATAGCCTTTTTTCTCCTTTAAAGGGGTAATCCTAAAAATTTTCTGCGATGGCAGATACATAATTGGTAGCAGATTTAGTAGTATCTGCACTTGAATGAAAAAAGAAGCATTTTTAAAAAAAGATTTTAAAAAAATTTTAAAAAGTTAAGCAAAAATATTTTTAGAAAAAAAAAGTGGGAGAAAATACTCTAAATATGGAAAATTGAGTAGCAAAATATGAGGATTCTCCCTTTGAAAACCTAAAATATTATACATTCCAATGAAGGGGTAGAAAGGAAAGAGAGATCGAAACTTTTTATATCTTTCTCCAACATAGAATATCTTCATGCCTGTCAATTCAAGGATAATTGTCGACAACTATGGCAGTAGATTAATAACCATACTTGACATTCATTTTGTTCGATATTTTGACTCATAGCATATAATGAAATCTTTAAATTTGTAATTTCTTCAATTTTTTCTTAGAAACATAAAATTTATTTATTTTCCCCTCTAATTTAAACAAAAATTTGGAAAGTCACGAAAGTTTCAGAGCATTATTGAAATTTTTACATTATTAAGGAAGATTTAAGTACATTTTTTTTAATGAAATAGAAGATAACTTTGAGCTCTGATATGATAAAAGAAAAATATAAAATACATGACACCCAATAGATTTAATACAAAAAAAATTTACATACTATTTGTTGTGCATCTACATAGAATATTTATTCCACTAAACAACACTACATGTTTACCCAGTTTTTTAATAATATCAAAATTTAAGAAGTAAACAATAATCTCAGGTGGAATATGTCATCAGAATTAAAAACAGTTTTTTTTTAAAGAAATATTATTAAAAAAAGAGAATAAAATATTATAAGGTATACCTTCAATTCATCCTTAAGTTCATCTTCAAATTTCTTTCCCCAAATACTAAGCCCACCTTTTCCGGTTCCTAAAAATATATATGTATACATAGTAATTTAAGCTAAAGTTTTCCATTCTTGGCCTTTGTCATTATTGATCATGGTTAAAGTAAAAAAAATTATAAACAAGATAAGATAAATTGAATAAATCAATTCAACTACCAATAAAGTATAATTCTTATATCATATTTTCCAGGTAAGAAAAAGAATACAAAATATTTAAATCTATAATAACAGAACTTCCTTCGAAAGAAACGCAGCAGAATTTTCATACGAAAGAATAATTGAAGCAATAAAGAAAAGAGAAAACAATGGAAATACAAATACGGCTACCGAAGCTGACGTCTTTAGGGGAATTTAGGGAAAGTCAAGAATTACAAATGCATACAAATTATAAAACGCATACAGTTTTAATAAATATTTTTATTTTTCTTACTATTTCGTAATAGTCAAAAAATTTTGAACTGTAAGGTACATAATTTTTTAGACCAGAATGCAATTTTAGATAGCAAAATACAAAATTTGATTGAAATTTGATGAATAGTTCTAGGAAAATCAAACTTTTAAAACTTTGTATTTTTAAAATTCGATCTCTCAGGATCTACTGGATGCTTAAATTTTGTATTTTGCCATTTAAAAAATTGCCTTCCTTAAAATGATGCAAAAAATTTTATATCTTACTATTCAAAATATTTTCAACTATCATTGAAAAAATATATAAAATAAATAATAAATATTTACTAAAAGTTATTTTTTGCATGAAATTATATTTGAATAAATGAATTTATAATTCTGTGCAAAAATTTTTCAATTAACTTGAAAACTTTGCAAGATATGGCAATAGACGCATAAAGTAAAATTAACATTACGGGGTTCAAACTTTGGACCGCTCTCTGGATCAAACTATTCAGACCATATTTCCGAGATTACGGCTATTGTGATGGTCATCAATCTGAATCCGTTTCTTATTCAAAGAAAGTACGTTTCTGATTTAGTAACTTTAGATATCTACACTAATAAATCAGCATAGTTGAAGTCATCCCTTTGAACTATTAAGATTGAGTCATAAAAAGTGAACATTATTAGATCCAAAGTTACTCGGGGTAATCCATTTTTATTTTATGCACTGCACATTATATTGATATGTTTTTATGCAAAAAAAAGTGAAAATTTAGTTCAAAGTTTATAATACTTCATAATAATTAATATTACTTAATAATATCATATAATATTCCCACACTAAAAATATATTTAAACAAAAGAATTGTTCATCAAAAATATACCTGTTGGATCTCCAGTCTGTATAATAAAACCTTTAATATTTCTTAGAAAAACACAGCCATCATAATAATCACTGGCACAGAGAGCCAAAAAATTCTAAAAAATAAATACCATAGATTACTGCTCAGAATTAAAATATTTATTAATGAAATAACTTTATCAAACATTGCAATTCAGAGTATACTGAAACTGCAGAACATTTTGCTTTATTAATTTCAAAGAGTTTTCCAATTTATTTTTGGAAAAAAAATTTATGAATAAGATGTAATCATTAAATAAAATGCTCACAGTTGTTTTTAAAGGTCTGAAATGTCTGGTTATCAACTTGGATTAAATTCAGTACAATAATACAAAACAAAGAAAGAAATGGATATGTTTATTATTTCTATGGTGTTTAAATTTACAAAATATATAGTCACATCAAAAAATAAATTTTATTTTATGTTGGTACTATGAAAGAAAATAAAAAGATATTCTATGATGTACGGTAAAAACTCCTATATTGTTTTATATTATTTATAAAAAAAAAAATTTTAATACAAACAAACAGTGAGCCTTCAAGGGACCGAAAATTTGGTCCACTATAATCTGGAGTTCAGTATATCCGTTCCTCAGACAATTTAACTAATGGTTCCAAACTCCTCCTTTTATTATACATTATTTAAATAAATGACTGAAAAACAATATGTAGTATAAAAAAATGTGTTAACTTTTATTTTCATTGCAAATATTGGCTTGATTACATCTATTTTCAATTTTTCTGTTTATGTCCTATCTTATCTTAAATGAAGAACGTTTTATGTTTACTGCTCGCCAAAGTTTAATTTGTGACAGTTATTTGCAGGATTCTTTAACCGAACAGAGAGTAAAAACGAGTTGAAATTAGTGCCTTTCACAGATTAGTGTCCACCCCTTTGACCATTAATGAATAACTACGCATTCCAATGCGCTCTCTCTCATAGAAAATAAATATTGACCCCACTGGCCCCTTACAGTTGCAACATCTGCTGGTGTTGGCCTTTGTTTAGGGATGGGAAAGTGAGATAAAAGAAGCAAACAAGAAAAATGTTTATTGCTATATTCCATGCAATACATGGTTTTAAATCGGTTTATGTATTTATCATATTAGGCATATGTATTTATTATATCAGGCAATTTCTTAAAAACTACATAAGATTTGTTGAAAATTATATCACTGGTTTAGACAAAAATAAGTACTTTTAATGAATTTTGTAGTTCATAAACATATATTTAAGCTCCATTCAAAAAGTTAATTTATAATCATAGTTTAAAATTATTGTAAAGATTTCTAAGCCAAACTATTTGTAAAATTATATGTGACGAGCCAAAAAATGATAGTTAATTTTGTATAGTTCATATATTTTAAGCCGCAATAAAAAGGTTAATTTCTAATCATAGTTAAAAAAAATTATTGTTCTTAAAGATTTCTAAGCCAAATTGTTTCAAAAATAATATCATGCATTGGGCGAAAATGGAGAAATAAGTTATTTTAAATAATTTTATATACTTCATACACATGTAGTGAAGCTGCATTGAAAACGTCTATTTCTTATGATAGTATAAAATTATTTTTCATCAAGAATTCTAAACCAAACTGTTTCAGAAAAAACAGCATATGTTGAACGAAAAATGGAAAAATTAGTAATTTTGTATAGTTTATATAATTTAGGCTTCATTTAAAAAAGCAAATTTCTAATCATAGTTTAGAATTATTGCTCTTAAAGATTTCGAAGCTAAACTGTTTCAGAAGCTGTTTCGAATTTTTTATAGTTTATATAATTTAGGCTTCATTTAAAAAAGCAAATTTCTAATCATAGTTTAGAATTATTGCTCTTAAAGATTTCGAAGCTAAACTGTTTCAGAAGCGCAGATTTGCGTCTTTATATTTAGCCAAACATCCACTTACATCACAATAATGAATTAATAACTTCATGTAGCTTTTATTTCATGAATATTTTGTAATAAAAATATTAATATAAGCTTGCTTTTAAGTGATTTGAATGAAAAAAGTACAACCCTGCAAAATTACAGTTCTTTTCAATGAAAAGCAGTAGGTAGTACACTAATTTTTTTTTAGTCACTAAAATGTTCATTCTTTTGTTTAAAAATTCTTTGATACTTAAAAGTAATTTTATACACATTCACGTCAATAAGGTTAGCTACCAGAATAACTAATTCACATTAATTTCATTTAAGAAGAATTAATTACTCACATTAATTTCATTTAAGAAAGTTAATTTAATTAAATTAAAAGTGGGCAGACTTTGGATTATATTCCTCAACAAATAATGCAAACAAAACAGATCGTAACATACACAGAAAAAATGAAGACAAAAGTAGACACTGGTGTAAACATGTTGAGACAAAAATCAAAGAAATTGGTAAAAGTACTTTTTAGGATAAAGTACTTTTTCTGAAAATTATGTGAGGCAGAGGCATAACTTAAGTGTTATGCTCCTCTAAGGACTGAAGAGGCTGAGAAGAATGAAACATAGACCCATGATTTTCACAACAAATTTTAAAAATTCACAATAAATAAGAGCAAGTAACATAAATACAGGAAATCATGACATTATTTATTAAAAAATTCAATCTGAAAAGGCAAATAAATAATTTGGTTTAATTTAATATTATAAAAAAAACAATAACTTGTTATTAGAACACCACAAGTGTAACATAAAAATAAATGTAAGTTACATATTTTATTTCTTACCATTTAAATAATTACTGCAATAATACAATAAGTCTCATGAAGTACATGAATAAAACTTCCATAATAATTCATTAAAATATCACAATTAAATTACAGGCCGGGATAACCTGGTTGGTACAACACTTGTGAGGTAAGGAACGAGAGTTCGAATCTAGCCAACCGGAGAACCCCCGTGTATTAAATAGTGACTGGTGCACATTAATGCTGTCCGGCTCACAAAGTCTTAAGTTCCCACAACCGATCAATACCTCTGGGGGTACTGATCCAAGAGTTTCCTTGTCTACTGGATTGGGTTTAAAATTTCGAGGCTACGGAGTTGAACGTTGGTAGTCATAAACTCAAATTTGGGTCGGCTGTTCAACAACGGTTATAAAATAAAACAATTAAATTAAAACTAAATTTTCTCTTTAAAAATAATTCTAAACAGTAATAGATCATAAACTAACCTCACATGCTTTAGGGCACTGTTCACAAAACAGTTCGATTTTCAAATCACCTACATCAGTATGTAAAGTCACAGACTGAAAAAGAATAAATAAATAAATAACAAGCATTAACCCTAGAAAGTGTGTTATTAAAATGTATCAATAACTTTTTTCAGATAAAGTTTGATAAAATTCTGGTGAAAAAACTGCCCCAGAAAAAAATAGGCAACTTCCTAATGCTATATTAAATTTAATTAACATGCTACAAGTAACCAAACTACTGCAGTTGCTACTTTATTTTCGTAGTTTATACTATTGTAATGCACTACTGTTTGAAAAAGGCATTGTTGTGAGTTGTGTAATACCAAAAATAAAATTCTTTAAGATGCGTTGCAATTACTAATGTTATTTTAGTAAGGAAGAAAGATTCAAAGGCTGCAAATTTTTCAAATCTGATTAGTGAAAACCTCATGAAATCTCCGGGACTAAGCATTTTAGAACGAGAAATGAGTTTGGCAAAAATGCACACTCGTGATCAATTTTAAAAGAAAGCATATATGTTATTTCAATTAAGAATATGATATTCTGCTCTGAAACTTTAGATATACACTGCATTTCTGAGAAAAATTAAGTATCTTAAACATTTAAGAAATAATAGACAATTTTACAACATTTTTCAATTAAAAATATACTTTCAAAAAAGGGATATAAGATTGAAAGAAAGTATTCATAAAAGGATATTTCTGTATCATGATCTGTAGCGCTAACTTAATCACCAAGGTGTCATGTAAACTTCAAATTTGCTATTTTTTTTCCTTAAATTTGTAGATGTGTGCTGAAGAGTGATATTTTCCTATCGTGATCTGTCTCGCCAACTACAATCGGCAAGATGCCAAATAGATTTTAAACTTGCAAATTTTTTTTTAAAAAACATGTAGATGCTTGCCCGGGGATGGCTACGAGTTATACCTTTCAAGTTAGTCCCTTTGTGAGATGTTTTTTTTTAGTGTCTCCTTTGCGGCTGCCCAGAAGTTGCCAAGACTTGGCCATTATTCTGCCACAGATCACGAGGCGGAAATCTCCTCAATATAAGAATTGTTAATTCTTTACAATATATCATGTTAAAATAAACCAATTTATTATTCAAAACCATTTTTCATAAATGTTCTCTTTCTATAAAAAACTCTTTTTAATTTTGAACATGAGTGTAAGTTAAATCCTCCGGCTAAATTCGTTTCCTAAAAGCAATAAAGTAATCAATATCACTACATTTTGAAAGTAGTTTCTAATCATGAAATTGGCACACCTGCAAAATCAATAAATAAGTTGCTCAGGATTATTAAAATAATAAATAATATAACACTATATCAAAAACTCTTCTTTTTTCAAAAAATTACTCTAAATTATGAGTAAATTTTACAAACATTAGTTTTATCATATAAAAGCATTCACGTAAACTGTTAAAGCATACGTATAATTAAAATAAGTATTAGATTTTACAATAAAATATGAACAAGCGATGGATATTTGTTAGAAATGTGTATACAGACAGAGTATGGGGGAAATAGCTGGGAAATAATTACTACATCTCAAAAATAATTGGGTTTTTTAAAACGAAATGAAAATATGTTTTTTATATGTTTACCATTTTTTGAAATTTACCAATTGAAACAATTGCCAGACTTACTTTTTCGACGAAAGAAAGTTTAACAGTCTTAACTGTCTATTTCACTAATATGCAATGCCTTATTTTCACGAAAAACATTTCTTAGAGAGTAATTCCTACTGCCTCAAATTTACATATCATTGTGCTAATCATCAATGGAAATGTACCATTGCTGTTATGTTTTATTTTAATTCGCTTTTCTAAAGAAAGTTTTTATCGAAACAATATATAAGTTAATCATGCCATAACATATTTAAAATAGTAACCTTTATGCACGTTTTCTGACTCTGAGTAATCAATTCTATGAATTAAAATAAAATGCATCCTCTTGACTGCTCTTGTGGACACTTGAGAACAATTCTCATTGCTTGTAATTTTTTGTCACGGGAAAATTTCCCACGTGAACGATTGTTGTTGTAGTTCATTTACGTCGCACTAGAGCTGCACAATGGGCTATTGGCGACAGTCTTAGAAACATCCCTGAGGATGATCCGAGGACATGCCATCACAATTTTGATCCTTTGCAGAGAGGATGGAACCCGTGCTTCGGTAGCCTGACGACCTGCACGCGAAGTCGAGCACTTTACTGCAGAACAGTTTAACGAGGACCAATACCGCACACCCTCAGTCCCTATGCAGACTGATCCAAGTGGTTACCCACCCGCACACTGACCGCAGTCAGTGATGCTTGACTTCGGTGACCTGCTGGGAACCGTGTCTTAACGATCAGTTCACTGCGAGACCCCACGTGAATGAATACCAATCGTATGGAAAATATTTATTAGCAAAACCTACCATCAGGACCACATTCACATGAAAAAAAATTTATAGCAACCAATAAAAAGTTTAGTAAAACCTTTATTTTTTTCTCTCTCTCTCTTTCTCATAAAAGCAATCTTTGTAAATTATCATGCCAAATTCTATGTATACACTGAAATTTATAAAAACTCATTTGAGAGTAGTGATAAGTAATGCCGGCCTTTCATCACTATTTTTGGCACTATTGAGAATGATTTTTCAACTTCTTTAGATTTTTCTATTTTAATACACAATTTTGTTGCTCAAAGAGCTATAAAAATTTCGTTATAATTAACTATCCATATTTACAAGCATTATTATAATATTTTCCTTACATTTACTAAATCTTGGATGTATTTTTCCTATTCCTACGATATAATATTCGTATGAATTATTTTAATTTATATTTCTAGATCTGTCTAATTCCATTTCAGTTAATATATCATATAAAATGATATATTACACTCCTGATATAAAATATCAGGAGTGCAATTTTTAAAATAATAACAACAATTCAACTTTTATGTCATGGAAATTAATTATATTAAAAATTTCAATTATTGCCCATTCGTGAGTGTGTGGAGTGCAATCCTTAAGAACTGCCGCAGGTACTGTAAAGAAACAATAAAAAGCAGGATTGGCACGATCAAAAAACATTTAACAAAAAAAGAAGAAAAATCATTGTTTATATGATTCATTACGATTCTTTTAAATCATAGATTTATGTAGAAAATATTATTTATACAGTATTATTTATTCAGTATTGTATTATCTAATGTGTATCTACTTAAAGCTGCGATAATAAATTTACTGATTTCAAATCACATTAATAATAAATGTTTCATTCTTATGATTAAGAACAGGTTAAAAAAAATAAAAAATAATAATAATTTTTTTTTTCTGTTCAAAAACTTAAATGTAGATAAGAATGTAACTTTTAAAACATAATATTTCATTATTCTTTACATGTCATTGTAGTATGTAAAATAATTTGCCGTTCCGCTATCAGTAAATATATTTCAATTATACTCATTTAATTTTTATTCACATTTATTTTAATACAAGTAATTTTAAATCTTTTTAACTATGTAGTTAATGTACATACAAGTAATTAAAAAATGAAGGCTGTTTTTACCAAGAGTAATTTAATTTAAGAATGCTTCTTAATGTAAATAAATTTACTTTTCATTTGACAAATTTATTCTCAGTCTTTACAATTCATTAAGCTTTTGAGTTCGATAGAAAAAAGATAATGGACATTACTTTTTCAGTAATTAGTTAGTCATAATTAAATAATATTATTGATGGAGCTAAAAATTTCAGTTGCAGTATTGTTGTTAAATAATAAATCATTATTTACAGCAGATTATTTACACTAATCGTAAAACGAGAGAAGAAAACTTTTAAAAAATCTGATTGAAATAAAAAGAATCCAATGCTTAACACATATTTTTAAATAAAACTAGATTTTGATGAACTCTGATAAAATGCCTCAATGTTTCGTCCAGGGCCGCTAAGCACTCAGTACGCCCCTGGCTGGTTTCAAAAACTTTATAATAAATTTGATAGTCACATGAAACATCACTTTAACTTTACCTACTATAAATTTCTTCCTGTAATTAAACAGATTTTGTTGCTTTTATCTCGCCTTTTTACGCTAATGGTTCGTCTGGTCTTGAGAACATCATTTTATTTTCTTGCTGAAATATAATGTGCGACCTGATTATTAATTTTTTCTCTAATTTTGAAAAGAATTCTAGAAATATGCACCAATATCTTGCATGTTCTTAAATCTAAGTTCACTTGACAATATAAAAACATTTAAAAGTAGCAAAAATCCCCAGAAAAGCTGTAGAGAGCCGATTATCCGAATGCTGATTTACCAGATTGTCTAATTATCCGTATCGTTCAGGGACCATGTGCTTTTTCAACCTTCTTCTTCTAAAAAAAGGGGGAAGAAAAATAAATAAATATATGAATAAAAAACAGCGAAAATGGCTTTTTTTTTTTTTTTTTTTGCCANTTTTTTTTTTTTTTTTTTTTTTTTTTTTTTTTTTTTTTTTTTTTTTTTTTGTCTTTTTGTGACCCTGAAAAGAAAATCTGGTTCCTTCAGCCCAGGTGGCAAATATTAATTTCTAACAGGGTTTCCAACAAAATTTTTAAAAATTAAACTTTTGAACACAACAATTGTAATATGCTATATATTTGGCATTTCTACGACTGCTAAAGCTAAGACTGGTAATCCCATTCACTAATTATTCTAAATATTTATAAACTTAAAACTCACAAAAATATATAAAGAAAAAATTGTAAATATAATAATTTATATCATATCATAGTGATTGCTAAATAACTAAATAAAAATAATTTTTCCTGTTTAGTAAAGTCATGGTCAAGATTTTAAAATCTCCTCAAGGTTACGGTTCAGTTTCATTTTATTTATTTATTTATTTTAAAACATTACGAATAATAGTGATGCATAAAGTGTGAAACACCATTGTTTAAATTATTTTATTTTTCTATATAATTCTTATCTTGTAATTACAATGAATTTTTCTTTCATTTTAAGCATGTTTTTTTTTTTCATTTTAAGATATGAATTGCATTTTTTTTAATCAATTACATCTCGATATAATGATGTAAGAGAAGCAGAAATTCGCAACGAAGGGAAAGGGGAGGCGGAAAAAAAAAGATTTACTTTTCAGTTTCTGTTGGCGTTTAAGTTTTCACAGAACAAAACATTGATGTTTTGGTTAATTTTGAATGACTAATTCTGTTGTTTATTTGATTTTACAACTGTTTTATTTATTTTGTTCTCTCAAAAAGCAAAACACGGCTTTTAAAAACGAGTTTAACTTTGCTGTATTCGTTGCTAAATTTGAATTTCCGTTATTAAAAATATTTCAATATTTTTGTCCATGTGATAAATAATAAAAAGTAAGAATAATAATAATTTCAAATCATCAATTTTATTATCACATATACTAAGCAGGTAATGCATGTAATATTAAAGTAAAATATATTTAACTGATTTAATTTCATTGACAATTTAATCTTTCAATTTTTGGTTATTTAATATAGCAATTCCCAATTTTTTACGTTTAGCTATGGAACCCTAATTGGTTGAGCTTATTTTATTGTAGTCCCGACATTAGTACAAAAATTTTATTCTTAACATTGAAATCTCTCTATTATTCTATCAATAGTAGTCTTAAAATTATGTTTAATGTTTGGCAGTTGGGTTCACAAGTCTGGATCGGCTTCTAATAAAATTCTCAATTTGATTCTGGTGTATGCGCAAGATGAAGTTGAATTAAATAAGATAAATTTTAATTTTTCGAAAAGTAATTGTCCTAAATTGAGAGAATCGTTATAATTTTATTTTGAATCACAAAGTTCCATGATGCAGTTTTTTCGTAAATGCGTAATTTATTCAATATATTGTTATTAAGAATTTTTTTTTTTAAATTTGCTTATTTTTTTATTGGCATTTTACTCAAATAATTTCAGAATAATTTTTACTAAATTATGAATTATTGGTCAGATATAAACGTAGCTACATTACAGGCTTCAAAAATGATTATCGATTTAAAAAAAAAAAAAAATTGGTGTCCTTGTAAACTTTCCAGAGATCTCTAGGATTCAGAGGAACACCTTTTGGGAACTACTGATTCAATCTATTTTCTTAGATCAAATTATTAAAAGATGAATTATGTATAAAGGCGACTAATGAAGCAAAACTTGTTTGGTCCAATTGAAAGATGCTATTGTCTTACTCTGTTATAGACGCGATAAATGATGGCCAAAGGATATTAAATTAAAACCTAAACAGGGCCGGATTAACCTATAGGCACACTAGGCACGTGCCTAGGGCCTACGAAATTCAGGGGCCTACGAAAAACTTGGGAGAAAAAAATTTGTTGACAAAAATAATTTAGCTTTAAAAACAACAAGTGTATTTTGCACAAAATTATGAAGATACAAATAAAAATATAATATTTTACGGTAATAAATTATTTTACAGAATCTTATGATCTAATATATTACTTTTTTGCTATTTTTGGATTCAACGAAATCTTGTATTATGCTGTCGAATTCCAAACTACGCAAAATGTCGTATTCAATAGACATAAGTGCGAGCGATGCTAAACGATCTTGATTCATTGTTGAACGCAAATAATTTTTTATCAATTTTAATCTGGAGAAAGATCTTTCTCCTTCTGCATTTGCATTCATAATTCCTTCTGCATTCATAATTTCAAAAGATTTACTTTTGACAATGTTAATTTCCTTCACTTAGTTATCATAGTAGTATCATGAAAACTATGAAGCTATTTGTATTTCTTGTAATTAATCTCACTATAAATTTCACTGTTTTCTTTGCTGATTTGTTGTTGTATTGTTGACGTGAAGTGTTTACATAGTTATCGATCGAACTAATCATAATGGTATTATCGATATCAACTGCAATATCGGCAGTATGTCGGTATTGCAGATAAACAGATTTGTAAATTAAAATCCATATTAATAAAAATGCAAAAAAAATATGCAAGAAAATTTTAGCATATATTTTGAAAAGAGGGAAGGAGGGGAGGGCCTACGAAAATGGCTGTGCCTAGGGCCTACGAAAGGTATAATCCGGCTCTGCTTTTAGGTTACCTAAAAGCTTTTGATTTGCATCATTGTGGTTAATTATGGTAACGATTTAAATTTACTGTTAAAAGTAAATTAGATTCAATATTCTTAAAATAGAGAATTGTCAAGGTTTTATTATGCTAGCGGGAAAAAAGTCGCATTGCTATTTTTTTTAAATTTCTTTAGATCAATCTAAAGAAAGTTACAAACCTAATCCCTCAGATAAATGTCAATGGAATATCCTTAATTACACGAATCAACAGGCCAGGATAGCCAGGTTGGTAGGACGTTCGGCTCGTGTTCGCATGAGCGTGAGTTCGAATCCCGCCGGCCGATGAAACCCCGTATATTAAATGGTGACTAGTGCACCGTTAAATTTGTCTTGGTCACAAAGTCCTCCAAGTTCCCATCACAAATCAATACTTCTAGGTGTACTGAATTGGAGATTGATAGTTGTCTGGCTCAGGTCAAAATTACGATTTGTGGATGAATGAATGGGTCCTCCCTGTAAAACGGGCTGTGGCGTGTGTGTGGCTGCAATCATATTCTTGGCCATAGATAGCACCACTGAAAACAAAAAAACACCCTCTGTCTTAAAAATTCGCCTGAATTCCGAAAGCAGGCTGGATGATATTGGCCGAAGACACTAAAAACAACAACAATTAACAGCAGGAATATGTATTATTACAACTAAGAAAAATGTCCTTTCTGACTAATTTATTACAGGACTCGAAGAAAGTCAGAAATTTTACCCATCCCCGAGGACGGCTTGTCCAACAATGTACCCGTCCTCCTTTGAAACTAACCCGTAGCTTCTAAATAAATAAAAATATATTTTTCTCTTATTTATTACAAACATTTATATAAATTTCACAATGAATTAGTAGTTACTAGGATTACAAATACTTGGTTACTAATAGTAAAACCTAGTATTTCTTTTATAAAATAATTCATTTCTTTTATGAAATAATTTAAATGACAAAGGTCAAGTTATCTGGATTGTCAATTTATCCAAGGGTACTTCGTTTTTTAAATGAAACAAATATGATGTTTGCCAGTTCCACAATCAAGCCAATGATTTACGGAGGTTTTTGCACAGAAATCTGAAAGGAGTTTTCCATTTAGGTGGATGTTCATAATTGCGTTTAACGTTTCTCGTTTAAGACCAGTACGCAATGTGTTTTTTTGTAAGTTCATTGCTGAAAAGCCCCTTTCAACCGCTGCAGTACTCCCAGACAGAGAAAACATCAATTCCACCATGCGCAGTATGTTGCTGTATTTCGAGATTAGAGGGTCATTTTAGAAGTGAGGCGCTAGACTCTTGTAAGATAACAAAAATTGAAAATGTATCACGAATATTAACGGGAAAATCCCCATCCGCGCGGACGTCGGATTCGAAATATTTGTTGTCCGCAGGGAATTTTTGACCCCCGAGGACGGGCGGACTGGTGGTTTTTCGAGCCCTGATTTATTATGCAACAAAAGTTTTTTCTTTGAAAAAATTTTTGTAATCCGAACATTTTTAGCGACTGACTAAGTTTGTTTGGTTAAGTTTCTTTCATCTTTGGCCAGAACGCTTAATGCTATTTAAAGAATTGACTAATTGGCTAAAATTGGCAAAAACGTCAACTTTTCTTCATTTTGAGACGAAGAAAATACAAAGTTTTGTGAAATGAAAGGAATTGTGGGTTTAATGGTCTATTTTTATTCTTATTATTATAGTATCTGAAAAGTTTTAGACACAAAAACTAAACCGGAAAAATATAAAGCAAACAAAACGAAAGGAGGAAGGATCACGAGGGCGTCTCAAAAGCGGGAGGTGTTAAGCCTTTCACGTAAAAATTTTATTAAACATATCTTTCAAACTTTTTTTAAAATTTTGTATTGTTGTAAAATTTTGAAAGCATAAATTATTAAAATACTAATTTAATAATTTCAGCTCATTCAGCATGAAACGCCGATGTTAAAGGTGAAATCTTCCGAACATAGCTCACTTCCAAGGAATTTTTCAAATTTGTTCTTATTAGCAGTTATTTAGATTAAAGTGAAACAGTTATTCATCATTGAAATTTCATTAAGTTACAAAATCAATTATTGGTAAATGCTTGAATATGAATGAAACAAAATTCAAACTACTTTTTTGGATTTAATATTTTAGTACAAAATATGTTTCGAGAATCTACCAGAGATTTTCTTTTGTAACTAATGGATTGTTTTTCATAATTAAAAAATACCAAAATATATTTTTGCTTGTAATTAGAGCGATGGAAAAAATAGAAAAAATAGTAACACCGGTATCCCATCTGCGTTAAAGAATTAATCAAAGCAACTAAACTAATTTTTTGATGGCGCTCAAGCCATTTAATTATTAATGAGAAAAAAAATATTTGGAGTGCTTACTGAATTCTTGATCTGCTTACAATCCAACATTCAGTGAATCGACACTATTAGTTTATTTTTCTTGTTATTTCGGCATCAAAAATTCCGAATTATCGTTATTCTAAATTAAATTTGAAATTAATTTATCATTCTCATATTTTTTCCCGGATGACTCATCGGTCAATTTTTCTTACTTAAACATTTCTTCAAAACTTTTTTATTTGTCTGAATATCGTCTTAGATATATAGAACACAAACACAAATAAAATGTATTGCAGAAAAAAAAAGAAAATTCTGATTTATTGAGTTTAAAACATTGATTCCATAAGAATACAATGGAGTTCACTTTAAAAAAGAGAAGAATCGATGTCATTCAATTCATTCAACTAAAAAAAGTAATTCGGTCGTAAATAAACATACTTTAGCTTTACGCAATGAACTAATATTGAATATAATATTACTTCTCTATACTTTACACCGAGCTTTACACTTTACCTTAAGAATTCTGTGTTGTGTAGTATTTAAAAATAACTTTAAAAATTTCAACTTGAACTAAGCCTAGACACTAGTTTCTTCCCTCCCCTTCTTTATAATATATTAAAGACACGATTCTTTTTTGACTAAAAAAAAAATCGCACCAAAATCAGATCATAACTTTTGAAAATGTTCTTGTCGGAATTTTATATAGTAATAATAAGCATAAAACTTGATCTTTTGTGACATGCGTACCGCTTAAAATACTTAAATGTTCCCCAACTTCAGTCAGAATGATTTTTCGATTTTTCCTAGAACATACATCAATTTGTCATCCCAAAGTTTTAAAATTTAACATAGGAACCGATTATTAAATCTAATATCTAGGAAATAAATATGAAGGTACTTCATGTAAAACGAAATATATTTTATATACATTTTTTGTATAAATGAAATATGTATAATTTCCTGCATATGAGAAAACACCAGACACCAAAGAGAGTTAGCTCAAAATGAATTACCTTATTTCTTTCTTGTAAATGAGAACAATAAAAATTTTCAGCGCTTAAATTTAATCCCATACATATGACAAAGCACCATTGGCGTCCTCAGATAAAATTTACGTATATATATATATAT
>NC_092211.1:65630338-65851920 GCF_043381705.1 Parasteatoda tepidariorum | reverse complement strand
AAAAAAAAACACCAGACACACCCATGTCATTGATTAAGAAGCAATAAATCCGTAGTTACTTTACTTATTATTTCTACTTACTTCTAATTACTTATTATTTCATAAATATTAAGGTATTAAATTTCAACATTAATATATTTTTCATAAAACTTTTGTTACACTATGTACTATTATTTTAATAAATGTTCAAAATCATAAAATAAATGTACAAACACAGTATCTAATAGAGTTTTATTTTAATTAACAGAAAATTACTTTTAAAGGGGGTCGATGGAGATTTCGAAAAATTATGTAGGGGTCGACGATCAAAAAAGTTTGGCAACCCCTGCTATATATATATATATATATATAGGAACTGAAATGCACACACACATAGATTGATGAAAGTAACTTTTTCTTAATGTATTATGACAAAAACATGACATCAAACAGAAGAAAATTATATTTCACAATCAAATCAATATCTTTTACTAACATTCAATATAGTTATGAAAACTAAAACATCTTGATTCGATGAAGCAGAGTGTTTCGTAATGTACGTCCTCATATATAATTTTAGAATCATCCTTGAAAATTAAGTTCAGAAAAGTATACAAATTAGGAATCGCAAACTACCATTTAAGAGCGGGAAGAAACGATAAAAAAAATCGTAAGAATCACTATTAAGATAAACGGAATTAAAACTTTAAAGCCAGTTTGATTGCCAAATTTAGCTTGAAGTGTCTCAAATAAGTGTCTTTCAATTCCTCTATTTTTTTTTTTTTTTTTTTTTTTTTTTTTTTTTTTTTTTTTTTTTTTTTTTTTTGCAACTGAACATACATTTCTAATCTCACCTTCTCAAATGATGATAGGTTATGTTTTTGATTTTCTTTTTATCTCCTAATGATTTGTGATCCTTTCTCTTTTTAACTTCATTTGTGACAAGAATTCTAGAAATTTATCGAAGGAGTAGTCTTTACGGAACATCCTGTACACAATTCTATGAAAGAATATTAGTAAATGAGCAGAAAATTACAAATCAATTGAAGTACATCTCTAATGGAATACAACATAAAGTACCGTCTGGGTAAAAACTTTCAGACTAGTGAAAACATTTAAGAAAATCGAAAAATACAATTTTAATCCCTTTTATTTAATTCTTAAAGTTCAATAATAAGACATAACGCGACAAACAAGATTTGTAATTATATAATTTTCAGAAAAAGTTTTTATGCTCAAAATTAGTATTTCAGCCTGAGTAAAAATTTAAAGGCCATTAGTAATTTTTTGAAATAAATATAATAAAAAAATACTATGCCAACTACGAAGATTGTAAAAACACTTCTATTTGCAAAGTTGCCATGCATTTTGATATTTATTTTTTAGCATTTTTTATTGTATTTTTTCGAAGTTTTGGTGCTCTTTGTGAAAATTGCTTAAGGTAAAGAAATTAACTGATCATGAAAAGAACAGATAGAAGCTTTTTCTTCCATAAATATTCGTGAAAAATATTTAAAAGAAAGAGATTGATTTTATGACTTCTTGTTATCCAACGATAAACTTTATTACAAAAACTTTCTATAAACTTTACTTAAAAAAAAAAAAAATGATAATAATAATTAAAGGTTAAAACAATTAATGAAACAAAATATAGAAGTAAACAGAATTATTAATATTTATCAAAATTTTGAACTGGAAATGGCTAATTTAAATAATGATGGAATTAAACTGTGAGCGCTATTTTAATTCGTCCCCTATTTTAATTATATTATTCAAAAACTTTAAAAACTAAATTCGATAAAATAGCTTTAAGTGATTTATTTTTAAGAGTGAAAAGTTAAACATAATATAATTCATGTTTTTCACTCTTCAAAGCAGAATAAATTAAACAACCATTGAAAATAATTAGCTTCTTCACAGATTCTACAATGTATTTTTAGAAAATTGGGAGTACATCCTTCTGCTTGCAGTCGCTCTCCAACTACTCGCGCTCCGGAACTACTTAATTACTCGTGATATTGTTCTAATTCACTTTTTTCGCTAATACCCCAGTTTTTATAGTTTAATTTCTTTTGCACTAAATTTAAAATGTATTGTTGGCTGTTGTCATCGGAAATAAACGCTGCTGATAGTCTATATATAGGATATTATCACATATCGAGCAATATATTATATATTAACACATACCGAGCAATATATTATATATTAACACATATCGAGCAATATATTATACAATATTTAAATGGCCTACATGCCCGAGCGCTTTCATATCTGAATTATTGGAACTTTATTTTCCAGATTGCGATTACATCTCATATTTTCTAGAACAATCTAAAAGGATACATAGTGATAATATGAATTACTAGAAGGCTTTGTTTCATACTAGCTTCGTTCTCCAATCCTCGCAATTGCCTGTTATTTTTAACATCCTAACGAAATGAAATACTTAATATCCCCTCAATATATATTGAGGGGATAGTATACTATTTTTTGAGGGGATATTAAGTATTTAATTTCGTTAGGATGTTATCGAATTAGGAATACTTCAGTGACCCAATCTGTCATCTTGATTAAATAATATAACTACAGATGAAAAGAGACAATGACTTGATTTAAGAACATCACTTAGATATTATCCGAGATTTTGATTTCAAATACTCTTTAACGCATTTATTGGATTTTATTAGTTAAAACACTATGGCATAATAAACATGTAGTTGAGAAAAATATCTTCGTTAGTTTTCTACTCTTTCATCACTTTTCTACATTTTATACATTTTTGTAATTAAATGGATTGTAATTAAATATCAAGAGCAGAGTGACTTGTTTTAATGTAAATGTCTACTAGTTTTAATGTTTATTAGGTGAGAGTAATTGCATTAATCATGGAATTTCTTTATGTATGTCATATATTTGGATTAAAAAGTAAATCAAGTTAGATTTTAATTTTTAAATTTTTTAACAAAATTTGAAGAAAAAATATTAAAAATTAATTTTAATAAGTATGCTTTTCATGCTAAAGCATTGAGGCGAAAATAATATAATAATTAAAAAAAAATTATGTAAAATAAACTGAAAATAATAAAATATTAATAATAAAATAAACTAATTTTATAAAAATAATATTATAAATTATGAAAGCATTAAAAAATTTAAAAAAAATTACTATGGATAATCATTAAAATAATTATTTTTATTCCCTACAAGCTCATGGTTCTGATTGAGGCTGGTTTCCAAAAGCCTTCTTGGCATTTGTTTGGAGACAATTCTTAGGGGTTGGGGGGTCGGGGCTCAAGAACCAGTTTTACTCTCCCCTCAACTAGAAGGAGGAGGGAGTGTTACTTCCGCGTCATTGTAAATAGTCTGAGAATAAAATAATAAAGAAAAGAGGATACCCTTTTACTACCCGCTAAACATTTTTATTTGGAAAAGTATGCATGGAATACGTAGAGTTTGTTTAAAATACATTATTATCAAAATGATAATATTATATCTAATCAAAAGAGATAAATTGAAAACTGTCGAGATCTGTACTTGGGTATTAATAAAGCATGATTTCGTTAGAGAAAATTACTTGAATGTTTCTCATCTAGTTTTTATGATATATTTTACTTCGTATAAACTGCTTTACTTATTCTTTTGCTTCGTGAAGTACTTAAATCAAACACTTTTTAACCCAACTCATCAAAAATTCTTTAATTTGTACAAAGATTTCTGTTTTATTTGAAAACTATGTAGGCTCAGTGGTTCTTACTTCTTCTGCGTTAAAATTTTTGTAATAAAAATAAGATTAAAATAATTAAAATGAAAGAAAATTTTTAATTTTCGGTTTTAAGGTTGACTACCGCAATAGTGTACTCGTTTTAGTAAATAAATTTTCGGCTTTTTCCTAATGAAACGAAGCAATGTGTTATAAAAAGCGAGACTCGCTTAACAGTTTTGTTTGCTTTTTTTCATCTATTTTCATCTACAAAATTAAAGTATCTATACCTGAATGCAGAAAAGTTTATAAAATTATTAATTTAAAGTTAAAGGAAATTAATTGTACTTAATTTTGAAATGATATATTAAAATATATTTTTTACTGCTATTTTTTAAGACCCAGCAGATAATAAAATTAAGATAACTCTCATGTTAAAACATCATCCTCTAACTCGTTGTTACAAGTATTTTTGAAGAATCCAATTCAAAAGTTAGAGTAAGTATATAATTTTGTTAGCCAGGACCTCTCGAACCAGTTAGATATATAGATTTTTTTTCTTTTACTTGCTTTTTGTTTTACTCGTAAACTTATTAATGTTTACATTTGAAAGTATATGCTACCTTTTATTCATTTACTAAAGTACCACCTGTGATTGTTAAAAATTGTAGAGGTCTCTGATAAAATGCTTGTTCTTTGATTTTTGTCAATTGTAATTTAATGGTAACTATACGTTAGTTCTGTTTAAAAAATTTTAAAACAAAATTCTTGTCTTAGAATTGCAGCACTATTTCAAATGATAAAGATAGCTTTAAAAAAAAAAAAATCTAGTATAACGGTTTATAACTGATAACATGTAAAAAACTAGTCTATAGTATTGTTATTACACATTGTTTTATAAAATATACGGAGCACACATTTAAGAAATTACGCTATTTCACTTTTATATTTTATTTAAACTTGGATTTTATGAATTATTATTTTGTTTAGACATTGTAAAAATATTAATTTCACATTATGTTGTATTTTCTTTTAATCCTTAAATGACTACTGTGTTATTTTAAAGTTACTTACTTTTTTCTTTTAAATAAAAAATTTTGTATATATTAAAATGTATTAAATTTTTGAAAGTTTATAATTTAATTTTCAGTTGTATTTTTTTAGATCTATTGAAACTCCAAGTTAAAATCTATTTGAAACTCCAAGAGAATGTAGAAAAAGACATTAAGATTTATTCGTCGTGCATCATGAAAAATAAGTTTTCACATTTTTCTATAACATCAGAAATATAAAATAAACCTTTGAATATACCTTTAGGATCAAGTTAATTGTCCCCGGTTTAGTAAAACCCTTGCGCACTTTAATTCTTAAGTAAAATATGGTCTGAAATATTCGGAGATGTAATGACTATATACACGCTATATTACATAGTTACGTGAGTGAAAGAAAATTCAAAATGATATCGAGGCTGTAATATTTATTTACTGTTGGGGATACGCAGAAAGAAGATTGAAAGACCCAAAACAATTTATACAAAATTATTGTTAGTTAGACTATTAATATTTATAATATAAATCTTTTTCTAGAGCAGAGTAATGTTTTAAGGCATTCCTAATATGAAGGAATAAAAGACAGTGTCATACATTATTTTAAATTTTATTTGATATTACCAATATTTGGAATGATGAGGAAATATGAATGGTGTAAAAATAATTAAATAAATAAGAGGAGTAACAAGGAATCACACTACCTCCGTTTTATACACCAAAAATAGTGGAAAAGTAATAAGTGTAGTTGCGTGATCTATTTTTGGCGCACCCTTTAAATATTGAGTTTTGCCAAAAAATGTAACCCGGACTTCCATGGTCGCTCAGTATATCTCCACCCCCTATGTCCACTAATGTCCACGCCTATTCCTCCCATTCTCCCACCCATAGCTCCTTCAATTTGACTTGTCTATCAGCGTAGAAAGGGCTTTAAGAGAAGATTTAGAATGAGTCAGAATATCAGAGAAATTTTCTTGACAAAATCACCAAAAAAAAAAAAAAGAAAGGGAAAAAAAAACGAAAATGTCAACAAGAGTCACCCCTTACTTAAATTCCTAAAAGAAATCCTCCCTAGCAATTCTAGATAATTGCCTGTTTGAGACAATTTATGAATTGATAGCCGACAAAGTGATAGGTCTGTTGATATCTGATATTTTAAAAAAGAGGACAAAAGAGCCCAGGGCCATAAATACCATAAAGACAATTTCAAAATGCCGTGACCATTTCCCCATAGTGTAAACTAAGGCGGCTATTTTTGAGGTATCAAATGACTACTTGGGTGATCTTTATCTGTTAACAGTGTGAAGAAAAGGAATGGTGAGAAGAGGGTTTTATTGCTAATTGAAGGAAAAGGGTGACAGTGATATTTCTTGTAGTTCTCTAAACACCTGTTTTATGTTTTTTATACAGGGTATATTTTTGTGTGTATTTTATTTTTTACTAAATTTCTTTCAATTATACAATAATACAATAAGTTGCACTATGTAAAAAAGAGAGAGTGAGAGAAAAGTAAAAGTTATGGAAATAAATAAGAAATATTTTCTCAAAATAATGGACCCTGGCTTCCCAATTATTGGGAAAGGGGGGGGGGTCCGGACCCCTCGGACCCCCATGGTTCCGACACCAGTGCAAAGCACCAACTAAAATTTCCTATATAAAAAGCTAAGTCATGTATAAAACACGAATAAACGAGCTGAATTTTTCGATTTCAACTTGTAGGAAGATATTATAAATACCATAGCATTTGTAGATAATATAAAAACTATTGCATACCTGCCAACTTTTAATCCTTTCGAGGATGATTTTCCCCGGTGGCAGTACAATAGAATTTAAACTACAATTTTTGGCAGAAACATATGCTGTATGTTAAAAAAGCGTATATGGATTACCTCAACAGTAATACATATTAATATATATGCCTAATTTTTTTAAAAATAGTGGTGGTCAAAAAGATAATAAATTAAGTTTTTAAATGCAAGGAATACATAGAAAGTATACATTTTACTACCACTTTAAGTATAGAAATTAAATTTTACGCCAAATGCTTAAAAGTTGGCACGTATGCTATTGTAGGAAGTTAATTCATATTTTGTAGGAAGATAATATAAATACTATAGCATTTTGTTTTCGTTTATTTGTTTGTTCATTTATACCCGCTCTTCGTACGGTATTAAAAAAGTAAACAATCATTATATTAGTACTGAAGGAAACAACGAAATCATACACAAAAGTGAAATACACATAACAAAGCACTGAATAAAGCCAAAGTAATTACAGCTTTTTAATTATATTTTGTTCTTATATGTGACTTTACATTATTATATTAAGCAAAACACGTTTTCGATAGTTTATTCCATCAGAATAAAAATTAACTGTATTCGATATCATTTGACATTATGCTGTGACAAACAGACAGACATTCATTTTCATACATTCCAGAAAATTTTTAAAATGACGAATGAACATTGAAAAATTTTCCAATTAATTAAAATAAAAAAAAGTTAAGTTGCAAAGATTAAAATATCTAATCTCAAATATATTTGATAAAGCCAATTAATATTTTCTCTTACGGCGTTTCAGCGCACCATGCATAAAGCTCTGAATTTTTAATTCTTTAATAAGAAAATTACCAGATTACCACGTAAAAAAACGAGTGATTTTGTAGAGGACTCTGAAACTAGTAGGATCAGTCATTGCAAACTTTTTTCGCAAATAAAATTAAGTTAGACCTAACTTAAAGAAAAATAACTCATTTATGAATCATAATCAAAGAAAAAAAATTTAATAACTCATTCTCCCTCCCCCTTTCTATTTTTTTTTTTTTTTCGAATAAAAGTCATTTAGGGGTGGATTAGATAATCAGCTAATGATTTTTATGTAATGTTCTTATCACACCAACTACTAAAATTACATTTGAACTAACAATACTCCAGTTTAAGAAACAACTTTATCAGGTCTAGTGTCATAAAACACAATTATCTCCAGACTGGACACTAATCTTATCTTTCAAACAAAAAAATCTTACATATTTAGGTCACAAAATAGAAAAGAAGTAAATACTTTCCTACACTTTGGGATTTAAATATAATATTCAGAGGTGATAAAGTATATTCTGAAATGCGCAATTATAAAATAATAAAAACAGAGCAGTAACTTTAAAATAATAATATTAACTTTAATTATTGATATATGTTTTTTTATATGAAGATCACACTTTCAGCGATCAAAATTGCAATTTTAAAGTATAATCAATTTTGATCCTCATAATCTATTATCCAGCTAGCATAAGCATCCAAATATCTTCGTAATTGTAATAAATTTAAAAAAAAATATAAATAAATAAGGAAAAAAATATATCGCCCAATTATTTATAGTAGTCATAGTAAGTCATAATTGTCGTAACCGTAAAATTTAATTTAATATAGTATGAAAAATAAAATTACTATTCATTTTTGATGATGAAAGCATAACGAAGAAATCAAAACACATTTTGATACAAAAAAAAATTAGTTTTGGGCAATGTAATGATAAGCCACATAATAGGCAATGCGATGTTTATTAGTGCCCTGATCTATTACCTAATAGAAATTCCAGAAATATGTAAAGTACCTAATTCGAAACAATACTAGAAGAAAGATTAGAAGTAAATAGATAATTTTTCTAAAAAAATAACGATGTATTTTAACTTAATGCAAAATAAATATCCAATTTAATAAATTTCAAATGAGACAATTTCGACTAAGCATGCCTGAAGTTTAGAGAAATTATTTTATAAGCGGCGTAAAACAGCTGACCTGCAATCTTTTTTTTTTTAATACCCGTCGTTGAACAGCCGACCCAATTCTGAGTTTACAACTACTATTGTTCAACTCCGTAGCCTTGTAATTTTGAACCAATCAAGCAGGCAAGGAAACTTTTGGATCAGTACCTCCAGAGGTATGATTTTATGGAAACTTGGGGGACTTTGTGACTCGACAGATTTACCGTACATCAGTCCCCATTTACTACAAGGGGAGTCTTCGGCCGGCGGGGATTGAAGCCACGACCTCTTGGGCATGGGCCCAGTGCCCTACCTACCAGACTATCCAGGCCCAATGAAATTTAGTTTCGTTTGGCCACAGCAGGTGGCCAGCCAACTGCAATGTGGGTTTGCAGCTTTTCATCGCCATTGCGTAAATGCAATTTAGTTTATTGGTATCAATGTTGAATTCCATAGCTTTGTAATTTTGAACCCAACTCAGAGGACAAGGTCCGTCAACCACTGATCTAGACAAGGCGCTGGTCATCTACCACTGATGGACATTACGGATGGATTTTACGACAGCATTGTGGTTGGTGTGAACCGGGATCGGAATTCGGGACGACCAGCCATCTCTGAGAATCGAACCTCTAAATCACCTCTTTGGATTTTTCTCTCTTGTATGCAAAAATCTTGGATTTTTGGATTTTTTAAGAAATATGTATACATCAATCGAAATGAGTCTAAAAATCGTTGCAGCAAAATTTATTTTAAAAAAAATGCGCTTGCTTTTTTTTTTTAAATTTTTTTTCATTTGAAATTAATTAATTAAATTTCTTATTTTTTTCTTAACAAAAATCAATTACTATTTTTTGAGTATTTGTTAAAATTTTTAATTTAACAATTATTTATTACAACATTAACATATTAACATTACATATTAATTATTTATTACAACAATTATTAAAATTAATTACTCTTAAAATTTTTAAGTTTCTATTGTTTCGTTCGTGAAGCTATATAAATGCTCAGAAAGCATATAGTTAAGAGAAACTTTTTTTGTATATTTATATCGCGAATTGAAACTATTATTTGATCTAAACGCGATGCGCTCCTTTTGTTTCTACCCCCGCATTGTTTTCATAGGAAATTATATTTCGCTTGTTTCGTTTATATTAAAAAATACAACTTTATTACAAAGCGTGATTGTAGCAAAACAATGCATCAACACAAATATCACGACATCTGAAGTCCTTCTTAAAAACAAAATCTTCCGCTTTATTTTTATTTATTTTTTTACTTTTTTTTCCTACATTTATAATTTATATTGCATTGTATCCTGTGCTACAAACTAAGCAGGTAGCTTTAATAATTTAAAACGCAAAATCTATTTTTTGACCATGCTCGAAACCGAAAGTACTTTTATTTTATGTGATGAAATTTTTTACACTTTTACAGCTATAAATTTTTCTAGGTGAATAATTGTGTTTTTACAGCTATGCTTCAAAAAGAACAAAAATTAGTTCTCACCTAGATAGTTTATTTTATCATTGGCTTGAACAAATGTTTACAACAAAGGATGAACTTGTACAGTGCTCAAAATTAAAAAGGGACAATTCTGAACAACTTTTCATGTTATGATCGAAATTTAACGTTTTATATCTCAATCTTAATTGTTGAAGGGCGTGACCTCAAACATGCTAATTAAATAGTGCAAACGATATTTGAAGTAAAAAGCCAGACACAAAAACGTAATCTCTCTCTTAATAGTTATACCTTCTTTGGGCCGGGATAGCCTGGTCGGTAGGGCACTGGGCCCTTGTCCGAGAGTTCGTGGGTGTTAACCCCGCCGGCCGAAGACTCCCCGTGCAGTAAAGTGACTGATGCACGTTAAATCTGTAGAGTCGCAAAAGTCCTCCATGCTTAAATAACAAATCAATATCTCTGGGGGTACTGGATTGGAGATCGATCGTTCTCTGATTCAGGTCAGAATTACTATCTGCGGATGAATGAATGAATGTATGAATGGGTCCGCCCTATAAACGGGTGCGACGTATGGTGTGGCAGAAGCTGAATTCTTGGCCATAGATGGTGCCACTGGAAAACAAGAAACGCACACTCCGTCTTAAATTTGCTCGGTTTCACCAAGCAGGCTTTCTAGTATGGCAAGTAGCATTAGAAACAGCAACAATACCTTCTTTACGTCTGATTCGGATTTTTAACTCTCAAAATATAGGCGATAGCCGCAATCTGGGAAATATGATACCAATAGTTTGGTCAAGAGAAATATCTAAAATTTGGACCCTTTAATGTTAATTTTATTTTTAGCGTATTTCACCATATTTCGAGAACTTTTTGAGGGAATTGGCAAAAATTTTGCACACAATTATAAAATTCTATTATCCTAAGATAATTCCAAGCAAAAGCTAATTTTCAGTATTTTTTTTTTCTCTATTATTACATTAATAATAGTTGGAAAAAATTTTGAATTATAAGGTATACAATTTTTTACATCATTTTAAGTTAAAATTTATATGCGAAATACAAAATTAGAGCTAAATAGGTAGAAAAATTCTTGAGAAATCAAAATCTTAAAACCTATGAGTTAGCAATATAGAGTTAGCGGGGGACCGGAAGGTAATGTTGTTTCGGCGCATTAAATATTTGTTAGTCTTAAAAACCAATTCATTTTTTTTTCCGATTCATTTTCTAACCGGCATTGAAAGGTAACGAGAGTGAATACATTATAGATTAAAAATAAAATCTTGATAACAAATATCAAAAGCATCGAAACGGCATTGCTTTCCTGGCCCCCTAATATTATTAACTGCAATAAATGTATTTATAATAAATATTATAATTGTAATCAAGATTAGGTATAATCGTAGTTACTTTTAATTGCATTTCAATATTAGTGGTAATTATGATTAAAATTGTAATTTCATGACGATTAAAATTGTGATCATTTACTATGATTTCCTTATTACATTTTTCTCAATTCTGTATGAAATTATCGATTGTGTGAAAAATAATGAACCAGTTTTCAAAGTACATGTTTAGACGTGTGATCTCTTGATCCCTTTGAGTGAAACAATTATATGATTGATACATGTTAATATTGATTTATGCAATTGATACCTAAGTTGGATTTCAGCAAATAGGATTAGTACGAGACTGTTAAGACGAAGTTTAATTTTTTTCAAATATAATATTTAAAGGCGTAAATAGAAGATTGAGAGTTTAACGTACTAATGTATGAAAAGACACGAATTATCATGGAAAAACCTAATTTTATGTATCAGTATCAGTGTATTTTATGTATCAGTATTATTTAGCTTGATTAAAAAACAAACACACTAGTGTAATTAAAGATATAATGAACTAATCATGCGCTAGTGTAATTCTGCACACTAGCGTAATGAATTAAACATCAGAAAATTTCTACCTGTTGCATACTCCTTCGTTGACTTACAATCAGAATTGTAATTATTAACTAATTTAATTACCAGCTATGGAGTGTTTGCATCTGAATGAGGTGTCTTAGATTCGAATACCAACGGTGGCTGGTTGATACGAATTCTGCACCCGTCTCTGACTGACCACAATGCGGATGTAAAAATATCCTCCGTGGTAGAAAGACCATGGGTTAGATTCCCCTTGCATTCGGGCTAACCGTGGGAATTTTTAGTGGTTTTCCTCTCTATATAGTACAAATGTGGGTTAGTTCCATAAAAAAAATCCTCCACGAAGGTTAGTTTGTCCCAATACTTGATCAATGAGTTCCCTTGTCTTCTGGATTGGGCTGAAAATTACAAGGCTACGGAGTTGAATATTAATGGTCTTAAACTCAGAATTGAGTCAACTGCTCAACGCCGGTTATGAAATAAAATTATCAGCTATGAACTGCTTTATTTAGAACATTTATAGAATTTAATAAATATAAAAAAACAGTTCAAATAAAAAACATTTTTACTCTAACTCTCCCTCAAGTTAGTCTTCTTAAGGACGTGTTCAAGTTCACGTGACCCAGAGGTCAGGCTTTGTTTTAGTATTACACCAGTACTTCAGCAGTATTATTTATTATTGATTTCGAGCCCTTCGAGTTCATAATGCAGTTTTTGATCAGCGCAGTATAGCCACTCACAGATCTCATGCATACCACTAAACTCTATAACCGCCCCATTTTTTGAACCATTAGGAAACGGATAAAGACCGCCTAGGGTCACATGATGAGATTTTGTCTTCCTCCCTTTAATTGATAAGAAAAACTTTTTGCTAAAACTATTTTAAGTAAATTATCTGTACTATATTCATAACACTTTAAAGGATGAAATGTCATCTAATGCTGTCACCAGATAAATGTACACCTAAAACGATTTTTATAACTAGGATAGCTGAAAATAGACCAAGGGGATAAGACTCAAGCTCAGATGATCCTATTCTGTAGATAAAGACTTTATTTTATTCTATAACCGTCGTTGAACAGTCGACTCAATCTTATGGGTCTACGACAACTAATGTTCAACTCCGTCGCCTTGTAATTTTGAACCTAATTCAGAAGACAAGGGAACTCTTGGATCAAGCATTGGAAGAAATTTACCTTCATTGAGAACTTTTTGATGGAACTAACCCGCATTTGCGTTACATGGAGAGGAAGACCACGAGAGCCTCACGCGGTTAGCCTGACGACAAGGGAACTCTAACCCATGATCCGTCTACCACTGAGGATATTTCACGTCAGCACTGTGGTCGGTGCAAGCCGGATTCGGAATTCGTATCGACTGGGATTCGAACTCGGCTCGCCTCATTGCAAGGCGAACGCTCTATCTCCTGAGCCATCGCGGCTATTCATACTGAATTGCAAAAATTGGAAAACTGTTGCTGAGAGCAGGTCAGGATGGAAGAAAATCCTCGAGAAGGCCAGGACCCACCCCGGGCTGCCTAGCCAATGATGACGGCAACTCTAAAACACGCCAAAAGGTTTCAATTACAAAAAATTTCTAGTAAAAAAAAAAAATAAAGTAAAATGCAAGCAGCTGTTAGAACTTTTGGAGCATTTTAACCCCTAATACGGTTCAAATCAGCTGCAATTTTAATGTCGTGCAGGATTGAAACATATTTTATAGTACCTTTCGATCTTTATTACATACGATGCGATAAACGGAAACAAGGTTCAACTTATTGAGTACCTTAGTAATACCTTAATTTAAGAGGCCCTTCCTCTACCGATTGAACTCAACCGTCGAAGGGATGGAGACGAAGAAGGAAAATTCTAAATATGTTTTAATCCTTTTTATTTAATTTTCACAAATAAACTGATGATGGATATTTATTCTATTTGTCACTATCTTTCAATGCATGTAAAATATAGGGACGTCACCCAATCAGAATTTGAGATATAAAGCGTGCGTTAATTTAGATTCTCTATTAATTTTTTTTTCTCTCAAAATTATGCCAATACAATTCTGCAATAAATTATCGTTGAAAGATATTGAAGTAGTAAACAGTTAATAAATTGTTGATAAGTATCTTCATTCTTGTGTCATTTACGACGAAGAGAATTTTTAGCGTCATTGAAATCGTTTTTTACAAATTTAAACAAAGATAAGATTCGTCTTAAAAAAATCTGAAAACTGAGAAACGTGTAGTTTTAAATAACTTTCTTAAAACCACAAACTTACTCAAAATTTTATCGCTTTATAGTTTTGAGAAAAAAATTCATAGATATTCTAGAAATTATCAAGCACTATTTCTCCTAATCTAATAAAGCGACCTTTTTATTTTCTATCTTTTTTGCAAGGTATTGGTCTGTTTAATAATACTATAACATCAACAGTTTGTAAACGAGTCGCGGGGGCTCAGGGGATAGAGCACTCGCCTCTTAATGAGGTGACCCGGGTTCAATTCCCAGAGATAGCTGGACGATTCGTATTCCGCACCCGGCTCGCACAGATCACAGTGCGACTTAAAATATCCTCAGTGGTAGACGGATCATGAGTTAAAGTCCCCTTGCCGACAGGCTAACCATGGAAGATTTTCGTGGTTTTCCTCTCCATGTAACGCAAATGCGGGTTAGTTCCATCAAAAAGTCCTCCACGAACGCAAATTTATCCCAATACTTGATCCATGAGCTCCCTTGTTTTCTGGATTGGACTCAAAATTACAAGGCCACGGAGTTGAAAACTGGTAGTCGTAAAGTCAAAAAATTGGGTCGGCTGTTCAACGCCGATTATAAAAAGATGGGAACATGGGTTATAGTCTCCTTTCCGATAGGCTAACCATGGGAGATTTCCGTGGTTTTCCTCTCCATGTAACGCAATGCGGGTTAGTTCCATGCAAAAGTCCTCCACGATGGAAAATATCTCCCAATACTTAATCCGTGAGTTCCCTTGTTTTCTGGATTGGGTTCAAAATTGCAAGGCTACGGAGTTGAACACTGGTACTTGTAAACCCAAGAAATTGGGTTGGCTGTTCAACAACGATTATTAAAAAAAAAAGAATTTAAAAAATATCGAGTGCGAAAAAAAATATCGAGAAAACACAAATTTAAGATCTACAATCCAAAATGGCGAGAGTAGAGGCAGCTTAATTCCTTATTAATACTGTATGCCAAACGATATAAATGATATTGAACTAGAATATTTGTTCAAAGAACCAATATCATGATTCACCTTATGAACTGATTTTTCGGAGAGCGCCATTGAAATAACTGTCATGGATCTGCCATGTTGTGGTATATCTTTTGAATGACAGTAGCGGCACACTTCATACTCAAGCTTTTCAATAGCATCAAAGACATTCTTCAAAGCACGCGTTTTCCTGTAGCCAGTCACGTGCAAAGCACCAGGCCGTTAAAGTTCATGTGCAACCTCAATTATTGAATTCCCTTCACCCCCTAACCCATTTATCACTTAAGACAGCATCCAGAAGTCCGAAGACAACCCTTTTATTTGAAGTAGGTGTCAAAGGATTCAGCTCTATATGTTACCTGGAATTTTCGGTCTTGTATTGCTAAGTGTTCAGGAACACCTGTTTTGTATACTTAAAGAGTTACAAAGTCATTGTTGGAAAAAAAAAAACATGGTTTGAAAAGAAGCATTGTGGGTTATAGACTTGAAGAGTATAGAAATGAGGCAAACTGGCGTTTCTTCTTCGCCGACAAAGTACTAATGATTTCGACAGTTTACCCTTTGACGCAGAATTTGTATTGAACATATTTCTTCATTCTTTTTTCATTATTTTGTAGTAATTTATATCAAAATAAGTGAAAAAGACTATATTTATTATTTTAACAACTTATGGTAATGAAATACAGCATCACACACCGGTATCTTTTTCCGCTTTAAAGGTAAAAATCTTTCAAGCACAACATGGCTCACTTCCAAATAATAATTTTTCAAATTTGCGCTTATGTGTAGTGATTTAGATCTAAGAGAAACAGTTATTCGCCATTGAAATTTCTTTAATTTACAAAATTAACATTTATTAACCTTAACTATATTTAGCATTTTAGTAATTTAATATTATAAAATACAGCATAAAACACCGGTGTTTTTTTCTNTATTTATTTATTTTTTCCGCGTTAAAAGTAAAATCTTCCGAACTCGGTCAACTTCTTAACAAGTTTTAAAATTTTCAGTTATTTGGATCTAAGAGAAACAGCTATTCATCATTGAAATTTCTTTAATTTACAAAGTGTATTATTAGCATTTACCTATATTTAGCATTAAACCTATATTTAGCATTTTAGTAATTTATGATTATAAAATACAGCATAAAGCACCTGTGTTTTTTATTTATTTATTTATTTATTTTTTCCGCGTTGAAAGTAAAATCTTCCGAACTCGGATCACTTCTTAACAAGTTTTAAAATTTGCACTTATTTGCAGTTATTTAAATCTAAGAGCATATGCGTATCGTAAGGGGGTGGGGGAATACTTTTTGTTTTTAGAAAACTGACCGCTTATTTTTCGTTTTATGTATATATGCATATTTATTTCCACTCGATCCAGGAGTTCCCTTGTCTTCTGGATTGGGTTCAAAATTACAAGGCTACGTAGTTAATAGTAGTAAACCCAAAATTGGGCCGGCTGCTCAACAACGGTTATAAAATAATATACGTATGTATATGAATAATATAGGTATATGTAGGTATATTTGTATGTATAAATGTATGTATGAAACTCAAAATAGACGAACAGTTTTCTAAAAACAAAAAGTGTGCCCCCCCCTCACGCTACTACTATTTTGGATTTCATACTTTAGCACAAATATAATTCCGATAATCTAATAGATCCTTTTTAGTAACTATTAGACTGTTTTTTATATATTTAAGAAGTATTAAAATATATTTTTGACCGTAATTTAGGGTGTCAGGAAAAAATATATATAAAAGGGGCCCCAGCGTCAAAGGGTTAAACAAAGACTAACACAGAAAAAATATTCCATGAATAGTACTGTAAGCTAATCAATTATTTATTTCTTACGTAGAACATTCATGTCTAAAATTGTATTTATTTATAGTTTATTTCATATTTGATATTAGCAGTTATTTGTTGTTGTTGTTTTTTTCATTTATGAAAAATTTGTTTCAAAAAGTGCAGTTATTTCTTTATTTATGAAAGGTTTGTTTCCAAAAGAAGTTAGTAGCATTTTGTGGTTCTCTTTCGGTCTCTATTGTTTGATTCCAGAAATATGTTGCTAAATGCGTCTGTTATTCAAGAAAAAATGAAACTTTGTCACGTTTTTTCACTGCACCGTTGTCTAACTTTTTTTCCGATTTGGATAAAAAATAAAACTTTGTGCTACCAAAATGTTTTTGTAATAAATTCTTCCATTGCGTCTTTATTTCCTGTTTAATTCGTCATAACGAGTTTTGATTTTATTTTTTCATTCGTGTCTACTTTTACTTCCCTTCAGTGAATTGATTATTTTTATTGTATAAGAAGTAATTACAGCATGTGTAATAAAAATTAAAATATGAATTAAAAAAATTTAAATTATGCACGTGTATACGTTACCGTTAAAGTATAGAATTTCTTTAATTCATAGAATACTGCGAACTAGGTATTTCATGAAATGAGAAGTCAGTTAAGAAAGAGCATTAATAAAACAAGTGGAAGTTATTTTAGCATATTACAATGGAAAAAGGTATTCCGTTTATCAAAATATAAACTAAATCTTTGGAAAAATGCTTCTCCAAAAATCCCGAAAAAGACTCACAAAATAGGCCCACACAGAAAAAGACTTGCATTTTGAGGTAGAGGCCCGCAATAAAAATTGTCCAAGAGACGGTGAAACCTGTCTTCCATTATGCAGAGAGGATATGGTTTCAGCCGGTAGTCGAACCTGTAAAAGAAGATACCTTGTATAACAGGGGTTTCCAACTTACATGAGGCCGGGGGCAGCAATTAAGTAGAGATAAGAATTGAAAAATCCTTCCTTGAACAACCCGACGTCTATAGACTCTAACCGAGCTGGGTTTCCCAATGGTGTTCCGCGACAGGGTAAAAAGGGTTCCAAGAGTAACAGCATGTTTTTACCTTACAGTGTTGTTTGTCGAAAATCTGAATTTATAATTAGATCTAATTAATAAATTAAATCTAATTAATAGTTTAATATTTATTTAGTATTTCGACTCACTTCATGAAATTAAAGTAAAATTACTATGGATAAAAAATCGATTTTTTTTCTCGTTTAATTATTATTTTTCTAATAACAATATTTGTATAAATTATGAAAAAGATCCGAATTTATGAAAAGAACCTGCATTATGAAAAACTGCATTAGTATTTTACATCGTGCTTTCATAATCGAAATAAAATAATTAGATTGGTTTACACAGAAATATATTTTCCAATATAGTATGTTATTTACAGTATGTATAGCATATAGTATGTATATATAGTATAGGTATAGCCAGGGGCTAGTTGTCAAATACACAATATGCGTTTTAAGTCGTGCTAAGATTGAAGTAAAAATAGTTATGATAAATTTGCATGAAAGTAAAAATATGTTAACTATATACAAAAACATGTGTTTAAAACAAATAAGTACGTAAATGAATTAAAAGAGCAATACTAGAATATATACATAATAAAACTATTTACATTAAAGAACATTGTGAACCTCTGCTAAAACAGTGACCCGGTCATCCTCGCAAGACCACCGCTCGTACCGGGTTGCTCACTGTACTAAATTTAAGGGAAGCAAGACGTTTTCGATGTCGAAAAAATGATTTTTTCAACCTTATCGACAAGCCATTTTTTCTTAATATTAAATACATTTTAAAACTTTAAACTTTACATTTATGACAACTACATATCAATATAATTCAATAACAATAAAAAGGAATTTAAAATGTTTATGAATTTAATTTTTATAAATATTTGAAAATTTAATGTAAATATAATTTTTTTTTTACCAGACATAACTTTCGGTACGCTCGTACAAAAAACAAATCATTGTAAAGTTATGAAAATTTCTATGCTTGTACATATACCTTATTTACATTTAATTAACTATATAAAGTTTATTTTTTTCATTATAATTTTGTTATACAGGGGAAGTTTTTTAAAATTTGAACGAAATTTTGCATTTTTTTCAGAAATACTACATTTATTTTGCTTATATATAATATATTCTGTACATATTATGAAACAAACTATTTCACCTGATTTTTCAAACATATTTACATGAGTGTATGCCAATTTTTTGTTGATATTTCATGTAGAAAATTTTTTGAGCGTACCGAAAGCTATGTCTGGTTAAAAAAAAATTATATATACATTAAATTTTCAAATATTTATAAAAATTAAATTTATAAACATCTTAAATTCCTTTTTATTGTTATTGAATGATATTAATATGTAGTTTTCATAAATGTAAAGTTTAAAGTTTCAAAATGTATTTAATATTAAGAAAAAATGGCTCGTCGATATGGTTGAAAAAAATCATTTTTTCGACATCGAAAACGTCTTGCTTCGGACCCTACAGGATTGCTCCTTCACCGGGTTCGCCGTAATCCTAGAGTATATCTACGTGTGTTTGGGTATGATAAAGTCAGTAAAAGTTAGATATGTATAGTATATATAGTGTAACATCATGGACAGCTGATTCCCGAATTCTTTCCCCTCTAGCATCCGGAGTCTCCCACAAAATTCTTAGAAATCCAAGCAGGTGTTAAAAAGGGTAGATTTTTACAGAAGAGGCTATATTTTCTGAGTCTTGAGAAAAAGGAAACGAAGAAGTTTGAAACCACCTCTCTAACCTGCAATTCATCAACAGCTGCAGATGCTAGCATTTCGATCAGATTATATCGGCCACTCAAATTATTTTTAATATTATATGATCAAACAATACAACTAATCAGATATTTGTATACAAATGGCATAGATATTACATTATCCTATGCGTATTTTCTTTTTCGTTTCCTTATCAAATCTAGTTTAAAGATAAATTCGAACAATCACGTTCTCTTCTTGCCATTTAAATCAAGAGAAAACTGTATTTAATACAAAAGAGAAGAAGAAAAAAATATCAAAATCATTCTAGTCTATCGATTATGACACGGATCATAAAATTAATGTTTTTCTTTAAAAGATTAAACAGCTGACATGAACAAGTGTCCAAACAAAAATACCATTTATCGAAATTGAACAGCAGTTGCAGTTAAATTGGAAAACTAGTTCATTTTTTTATCCTGATTAAGTTAAAAGAGCTATGGAATGTGTTGTGAAAATTCGATACATTATTATCAAATGAAATTAAACGTTGTACTTGAATCAAAATCTGTTTTTAAAGAAAAATTTAGGTAAGATACAAATTAATGTAAATATATTTTTATTAGACATTTAAGTAATATGATTGTTTCTGTGTTGGGGTAGCCTATTGTAGATAAAGATGGGCAGGTTTACGAAGGCAGGTTTTTTGTGCAATTTTGGACTCCTCCCCTTTTGTCATGTCAAATCACAAACCCTCGTCCCATGCTTACGTAAAAAAGTCAGCATAACCCAACTCTCCGGGTTCTGAATTTGCTTGCTTTGAACTTACAGCAGAAATCTAATTTTAAAATTAAATTCAACTAAAAGTTATAACTTTGCATAAAACAAACTTTACGTTTTAATTCATTTTGTTAGATTTTAAGTTGAATATTCTTTAAGAATCTCTTGTGCTATCCTTCTGTTATCAGAATTCTTTATTTCTGCAACTCTTTGAAGAAATTCATTTTCAACTTTTTCCTTCTCCAAATTTAACTTTTATTCCAAATTTGATATTGTTCCACTTATAATTTTTGTTACTTTTTTTCTGCATTTTGAGAAAATTTTAAAAAGTAAGAGACTTCTAATGTCACACATAATCATTGCTTTCACCCTTTCTTCCTTACGAGCGAAAAATCAGCAAATTGCAAACCTCAGTTAGTTGCTTACTTGATGTTCGAACTACATCTAATTCCCTTTTTCGTAAATAAAACTTTTTAACAGGTAAATATTTGGTTGAAGAAAAATATTTTATGAAAAACATAAAATAAAATTTAATCAAATTTAATGCATGAATTTTTAGAATATTAAAGAGGAAAATCAGAACATGAAATAATTTTTTTTATCACAGTATAATTACCGTATTACTAATTTAACATAAAATATATATAAGTAGTATAGTCTTGCAAAAAATGATCCCAAGATAAATCATGAAATTACACTATATTTGCGCAAAAAAGAAATTAATAAGGGCGATATTAGAGAAGACCACGCATAATGATGGTAGGTAGCATAGTCTTCTAAAAAGATCCCAAGATATTTTGACGACCTCATAAAAACTTACGTTTTTTTTTTTGTTTTTTTTTTACACATAAGTTTTCATGAGATTATTTATTTTTAAGAAATATTAAATGGATTCAGGAAATGTGGCAACATCAAAATTTGCAAAAATTGTAAATTATTCATTGATTTTGATAATTTTCATCTGGGAGGAAAGATTTCGCTAAATAAGCGATTTTTAGGAAAAGTTCAATAACTTTTAAAAAATATTAATTTTGTCATTTTTAAATAACCAGATAATTTTTTACAGCAAAAGGATATATACACTACCCAGAGCCGCGATGGCTCAGGGGATAGAGCCTTCGCCTTTTAAAGAGGTGAACCGGGGTTCGATCCCAGCAATGGCTGGTTCATTCGAATTCCTCATCCGGCTTGCGTCGACCACAGTGCTGACGTGAAATATCCTCAGTGGTAGACGGATCGCGGGTTAGAGTTCCCTTGCCGTCAGACTAACCGTGGGAGGTTCTCGTGGTCTTCTTCTCCATGTAACGCAAATGTGAGTTAGTTCCATCAAAAAGTCCTCAACGAAGGCAAATTTCTCCCAATACTTGATCCAGGAATTCTCTTGTCTTCTGTATTGGGTTCAAAATTACAAGGCTACGGAATTGAGCATTAGTAGTCATAAACCCGGAAATTGGATCGGCTGTTCAACAACGGTTATAAAATAAAAATAATGTATACACTTCCCAACAAAGATGAAAGAGACACTTTCAGTTTTTGATGCTTTTTCATATTTCTCAAAGAATACGAATTATTTTTTTACTTCAAAGGTGTTTAGGTTATACGATTTCTTATCCTCAGCTATAAAGTTTAAAACTTTCAGAGGGATGAGAGACTGGTAATTATTTATAGATGAAAAAGAGTGTTTTTGAAAACTCCATGTCCAAAAATATATCAATAAGTAAGAATTATTTCTGTCATTCTATGCAATAACTGCATAAAATTTCGTAAAGCCAGTTGAAAAATTAATCGATATATCGATTTCATCATCAGCAGCATTGGCACGACAGCCTTTTGTGAGTCTGGGCCTTCCTCAGAAGGATTTCTCATTCTGGCCTTCTCCCAGCAATTGATTTCCAGTTTTTTACCTTTAGGATGGTAAAATCCTCATCCACACAGTCTTTCCATCTCATTTTGGGCCTTCCTCTTGGTCTTTTATTGGAGGGGGTTGCATTAAAGACTCTTAATGCTGTTCGTTCTGGGCTCATTCTCACTACATGGTCGATTTTATTTTATAAAAACTTATATTTTTGCCAAAGTAATTGATACCATTAACTTATTGCTATATGTTCTAATATAGAATGTCCGGAAAATTTGATTGTCATTCGTAATTTGTTGCCGGTTCTTCAAACCTCTGAACGTCTTAAACTTTACTGATGAGTATGAGTTGTCACCTGTCCTAAGCATCTCTCAAATTGCTTAATAATCCTTTAAGTATTTCTTGAGAAATTTGAAGAAAAGAAAATTAAAAATGACAGGGAGTGTTTCTTCCCTTACATTATTGTAGGCCAGTGTATAGCTTAAAATTATGGAATTGCTTTATGAAATGCCCTCGAAAAAAAAATGTCAAACAAAACTTAAAAAGAAAGGAAAAATCTGATGATATTTTTAAATTTCCATGGGTCAAACGATCGATTTAGGATATGCTACTTAAAGAGAGAGAAAAAGAAAATTGCGTTATGGAATAAGACAAAAAAATATGAACCTTTTTAGAATAAACATACCAATTACGACCTATTTGAAGTGTTTGCTGTCTCATCAGAGTAATTAATTACAGAAATTTCGAAATGCAAGAATAACATAAAAATGTGTTCTTTTTCAGAATAAGCACACTATTTTCGACCTACTCGAAGTGTTTGCAGTCTCATCAGAGTAATTAATGGAAAAAAAATTCGAAATACATGGTTAACTTAAAAATACGAACTTTTTCTAAATACGCATAACATTTTTGACCCATTCGAAGTGCTTGCAGTCTCATAATATTAATTAAAAAAAGAAATTTTAAAATATATAATTAACATACAAATATGTATTTTCTCGGAATAATCACACTACTTTCGACTTATTCAATGTGTTTACAGTTTCATAATACGAATCAATTACTGAAATTTCAAATATATGATTTACGTAGAAATATGTACTTTTTCGGAATAAAAATGCTATTTTTGACCTATTCGAAGTGTTTGCAGTCTCATAATATTAATTAAAAAAAGAAATTTCAAAATATATAATTAACATACAAATATGTATTTTCTCGGAATAATCACACTGCTTTCGACTTATTCAATGTGTTTACAGTTTCATAATACGAATCAATTAATGAAATTTCAAATATATGATTAACGTAGAAATATGTACTTTTTCGGAATAAAAATGCTATTTTTGACCTATTCGAAGGGTTTGCAGTCTCATACATCAATTAATTAGAAAAATTTCAAAATATTTGATCATAGCGAACATTGAAACGTTGACAACATTGACAAATGAAACGTTGAGAACATTGAAACGTTGAGAACATTGACAAATTAAAATTCAATCACCACATAATTTATAATAAAAAAATATCAATTATTTAATACGATTGAACGTATTAGATAATTCTGAAAAATGTGTTTTAAAAAAGAAACTGCAGAATTGTATGTCTGAACATAACTTTTATTTTATCACATTCTTAATAGTGAGAATATGTATGATTTTAAAGTGTTATTAAAATTATTGTAATAGAAAGATAAAATTTTAATATCTGATTTTTTGGAAAGTGCATTAAAGTAATCGGTCAAATTGGTTAATCCCCAGATAGTGCCAAAGCAAAGAAAAAAAAATTATAATATTAAATAAGAAATTGAAAACAATTTAGTTTTATTTGCCTATTTCAGATAATGTTTCATTAAAATTTTAAAACTTCCTTGTTACGGTCAAAATAACCCTAGTAAAATTATTTTAAAAATAATGAACTAATCATATTGGTTGAATCAGATATTACTTATCTGAAATTTTCTGTTCTATACTTCTTTTTCTTTTTACTTTTTTCTTTTCCTTTATATTCTTTTTCATCTCATTTCCTTTTCTTTTTTTTCTTCCTTTTTTTAAATTTAATCAAATTTAGTTATTCATTAAACAATTGACAAAATACAGTCTCTGGCCAAATTATTAGACACACTATAAGATTCCATGTAAAATCTTAATTAACTGAAACCGGTTTATATTTCGTGTATCAATTGGTTAACATTTTAATGCAATACGTTAAAAATAGGCACAAATAGGAAGTGCAAAATATTCTGAATAAAAACCCATTGTTTAAATATAAAAATATTGCATATAAACACTTGCAAAACATGTAATTATTAAAACACAACAGTACGCCGAATAATTTGTTCTAATTATTATAATATACTTATATAATACCTGATAATTATACTATATTATACGTAAAAACAATAAAGCTGTATAGTACCACGTGGTAATTAAGATTTTACTTAGAATCGGCCAGGGGCTGTATATGGTCTTAGAAAAATTCAGAAAATGGGGTTAAGAAATGTCCCCTAACATCCGAAGATTTTGTTGTCATAGTATACTTATTGAAAATAATAAATATAATAATCTCTAATGATGCTGAAGAAATCACGAACATTTTAATATTTAAAATTTCCCAATTGCCTATTTATTTTTCATTTCATTTTTTTTTCAAACAAATGTTGCAATTCATCGAACAATTTCCTAAACATTAAGAAAAGTTGAGAAAGCGGGGTTAAAAAAAAAAAAACGATTATTATAATTTGGAACTAAAATTTATTTTTTCTTGCCTAATAAACCATTTCATACAGATAAAGCAAGTATCAAAGAATCTTTATTAGAAAACGAACGTTATTAGAAAAAAAAATCACAATAGAAAGCAAACAAACAATAATTTGATGTCTTCATTTCTCCCCAATGAAATATAATAGAAAAATGAGACACATCAAATCACTGGGGGAAATCACATATTGTTTAGCATCATAATCAGAACTCGAAAATAATTGAATAAGTTTCATGAGTGGTCTTTGGCAAACATGCTTTGGTCTTTGATGTTACCGTCAAATAAGACAAGGGTATTTACGAACCTTTTACGTTTCTTTGAGTTTTCTAAAGAAAAGATTTCAAGCTGAGGTTTCAGATCTCCGCCAGCCATCAATAGACATTGATTAGTTTCTTCCTGTCCCCGGGCAAGGAATTCCCATCAAGTTGTTGGGGTATTAGTTAGCAATCTACAAGCGGTGTTTTTTTGAGTTATTTAGTCATGTTGATTAGAATTTTCTGTTTGGATTAGTTCTTGGAAGTTTTTAGAATGGGATGCAAACTTGGAGCCAAACGAAGTAACGTCTGTTTGACAGTTTTACAAAGAGAAGCCGTGAACATTTAACCACCTGTGAATCTGACAGCATGTGTTTAGGATCCAATCTCTAGAAAACTAACCAACAAAAGGTACCGCGATGTAATTAATATGCAGTGTAGTGCTGTCCGATATACATTGTTAAGTGAAAGTTTGTTCGAATTTAGCAAATATAATTCAATATTTCTGCAATGTATTAATATTTACATATCTATCGGCCTTTTTTAAATTTATTTTTACAGAATGATATTTTAGGATGTCCAAAAGAAATCACATTTATAAATAAAATTAGCGTAAGACACGACATTAGCTGTCTTTCTTAGATGATGGTTCGTTCAAACATTACATAAGCATTTTGTGGTCAATTTCGGACTCCCCTATTCTCTGCAAAAGAAAGCAAATCGCTCGCTACCTTTTACCCATGCGAGTGTTGCAGCTTCATGTATGAAAGTTGTAACAACTCTTGATTTTATCTTTGACTTTTACTGTAGTACTCTCACTTTAGGATTAAATTCAAAAAAATTATTTACTTTTATATAAATTATAAGTTTTTATTCATTTTCTAAAATTTTGAGTTGAATACTGTTTAGGAATCTTTTGGTAACTCTTGACCTCTGAAACACAGAAGGGAATTTTTTCTTAACATTTTTTTTTCCTGCTCAAACTTAGCTTATGTTTCAAATTTATAATTTTTTCAAGGGTAACTTTTTCCCTTTTTTTTTTTTTTTTTTTTTTTTTTTTTTTTTTTNTTTTTTTTTTTTTTTTTTTTTTTTTTTTGTTCATACGAAAAATTTAAAATAAAGTGATTTTAATTTTTCAATATCAACTATTCGTTTTATTATCCCGTCATTTTTAATCATGTTCTTAGAAAAGTTGGTTTTATAATCACGCATTTGAAGACTACGTGGAAAAAAGCTTATGAACATTAGAAGAAAATAAGTCATTTGGAAAATCAATTTAAAATAAAAGTTCGCAGATCATTGTGACAACCAGTTTTGAAGCAAAATGGTCAAACGTAGGGCCTGGTTTCAGAGTAATAAGGGAGATAATATTTCGTAAATATGTAAAATAAGCATTTTTTTTTTTATAATTAAGATTCATTATTTCATAAACTTGAGTTTTTAAAAGAAAATATTTAAACAAATTCAATGACTTTTTCAGTTTCACATTAAACTGATATACTACTTATATATGGGACGGGGCAGCCTGGTTGGTAAGGCGCTGGACTCTCATTCGTGAGAACGGGACTTCGAATCCAGTCAACCGAAGACTCTCCATGTAGCAAATGGTGTCTGGTGCGCGTTAAATCTGTTGAGTCCCCATGTCCTTCATGTTCCCATTACAAATTATACCGGTGGTCCTGAATTAGAGATTGATCATTCTCTGATTCAAGTCAAAATTACGATCTGTGGATGAATGAATTGATGTATGAGTGGGTCCGCTTTATAAAAAGGTGTGCGGTGTGGGTCTGACAGAAGTCGAATTCTTAGCAGCTGATCGCACCCTACCTCAATGGCATACGACAACAACAACAACAACTACTTATATATTTATAAAAATTCGGAAGCCCTTTGAATTGAAATGTTATGTAAAATTGACTGCCATCATGTAAAAGGGAGAAAGAAAAAAACTGTAAAAACATCCAATCAAACTACGATTTAAAATACCAGCACTTTGAATGCATCATCCGTAAAATGCACTTTTACTGTAAAATACTGTACCGTTTTTTTTCCGCAGTAATATTAATTTAAGCAGAATGATTCAGTGATTTTACAATAAATATTACTGTAAAAATTACGGTAAATCAAATTTTTGTTGTGTAACATGTTACAGTAAAAATAGATTTTATGGCGTAAAGTGCCGGTATTCTGAGTGCCGGCACTTTCTATGGCACTTTGATCCTGAATCTTTACAGTGTACTTACGTTTATTTCTACTCTCTATCATGCAATACTGTGACACCAATTTATATTTATCTACTATGCCCCGCTATACCTACTACTTATATTCGGTCGCATGTTCCTAGTAGCATGTTTAGGTTACTGTTTTGTATTTTGATTTAGTTTAAAATTTCTCTAATTGAAATAATTTAATTTAAATTGTAAATAGAAGCAATCAAGTAATTGCATTTATTACTATTAATAACTAAAAGTAATTTGGGGCTTTCCTGGTGAACGGTACTTCAAAGTACTTCTTTGCTATTGTTGTCACGTGGCATATTTTTTTCTTTGCTCAGTATCATGGCAAAACATACAAGTATGTGTGAAGCTTGGCCCGCCTTCTTCCATAAATAAAAGACCTCAACCCTTTTCTAGTCTTACACCTGTTCCTAGCTCGTGCCGTAACCGTCACGTTTAAAAAGGTTGTTCATTGTGCTTTTAGAATAATCAAGCTTCTTTGAATAGGAGTTTCAGTGTGTTACCTGTCTGCCGGTTCCCTTGATGTTTTGTAGTAAACTGAGCTGTCGAACTTGGAACTGTAGTCCGAACCAAGTGATGCCAGCAAATTAAAATTCCTGTTTTCCTATTTGCGTCAATTTGCTAGAATTAGATGAACATTATTTTTTATTGCTTAGGAATATTGAAAAATGATTGGAAGTGCTGAGTTGGTGCAAAAAACACAAGACCAATATACTGCTGTGCAACTGAGAAAACATAAGTTCTTCTCTATGGACTTTAATAAAAACTGCGTGACAATTATTTTTCTTTTTCTTTCAACGCTTAAATAGAAGTTAAAAAAATTGATTTCTGATTTTCTTTCTTTTCCTTGCTTTCTCATATTTCTTTATTATTATTTATTTTCAATTTATAGTTTATCAAACAAAAATGCCAAATACCTAAAAACTTTAATTTTAAATTTACTTTTGTTTCCGTTGATTTTTTTGTTATACGGCAGTTTACCCCTATTGCATTCTTTTGCTTGCTTACCGAATTATATATATATATATATATATATATATATATATATATATATATATATATATATATATATATATATATATATATATATATATATATATATATATATATATATATATATATATATATATATATATATATATATATATATATATATATATATATATATATATATATATATATATATATATATATATATATATATATATATATATATATATATATATATATATATATATATATATATATATATATATATATATATATATATATATATATATATATATATATATATATATATATATATATATATATATATATATATATATATATATATATATATATATATATATATATATATATATATATATATATATATATATATATATATATATATATATATATATATATATATATATATATATATATATATATATATATATATATATATATATATATATATATATATATATATATATATATATATATATATNGGAAACTTTATTAGATTATATGGGAGGATTTGATTACGGTGACATTACTGCGGTTCGTAAAATACGTGTATCGATATATGGCGAAGACGCATTACACATTTTTTAATAAGGAAAATTCCTAGTTTGATGTTAGGCATGCAAATGTCAGTAATTTTTATATTTTTTGTACTCATATTGAATTTTTCTTTAATAAAAGGAGTTTTCGGATTATCCGTGTTTCTCGATTGTCCGTGCAACCTGTACCGGTGATTAACCCGGATAATCGGGAGTGCACTGTATATATATATATATATATATATATATATATTAGCCACGGTACATAACGTATAATATATTATACATAATCTATTTTTTAAAAAAAATAGTGATAATAATTTTGATTATTGTATAAAAAAAAATTAGCCTTGCAGCTGAAATCGAAAGTAGTGAAGAATATTATTGGTGTAAAATCGATGTAAAGATTAATTGCGAAACACAATTTTGTTTTTAGTTCCATTCTATTTAATACTCACTCATGAATAGCGATCACGAGGAAAACCTTTCTTTTTTTTATGCATCATGTGGAAAATGCTGACTAATATATCACAACATGTACAGTGATAAACATGATTGCATGAAAATTATTTCCGATGTTAAGAATCCCAGTTTAATGATCCACTTCTATTGATTTTATTTTTATATTTTGGTTACTTGATTACGATACCCATAGTTATTGCTCGTAATGATTTGTTACCTAATCGGCTTATAGGGCCCGACTGCCCGGCTATATTTTACCTCGGTTTTAGACTCACAAAAGCATGCACTAAGTTCTATGAAATATTATTTAATTATAAAAAGGAAAAGTCTGAAAGGAGAGAAAAAAGTCATATCTTGAAAATCGAAATCTTAATGATGATTAGCCTTATCTACATCATAGAATTATTATTTAATTCTAAATTAATAAATAAATTGTACATAATTTTTATCGACTGGAAGAAATATTTATTTACTATAATTTACAAATAATGAATATCGAATTCATAATACTCTATCGATATAAATGTAAAATAAGCATACCAAATGAACTGTTTATTAGAATCTACCGGTTTTATCAGAACTTTTGTTTATTTATTAATTAATTTGTTTATTTATTAATTAATTAGATTATTTATTAATTAATTAGTTCATTTATTTATTAATTAGTTTATTTATTAATTAATTTGTTTATTTTCTTAATTAATTTGTTTATATATTAATTAATTTGTTTATATATTAATTAATTTGTTTATTTGTTAATTAATTTGCTTATTTATAATTTGTTTATTTATTTTTTTCATTTACTTATTTTTTCAATTGAGGTTTGATTAAAAGCGTTTTTCGATAGTCCTGTCACTATTTGAAATAATATTTTTTAGAAAAATAAAATACATGCTATTTTTTGTGAGTTTGTAACATTTAAATAAAGAAAAGCTAGAGTTTTGGGGAAGAAAGCTTTTGTGATCTAATATTTAAAAACAATTTATAATTTTTTCTTAATTTGAATGAATATTTCTCTTAATATTTCAAAAGCTCTGTCTTAAGTTGAAATAACACTTTAGAAAAATAAAATGCTTATTTGTTTATTTATTTTCACCGTTATGAGTTTGTAACATTTCTACGTGACAAGATTAGCGCATTTTTGGTAAACAGTCTCAATTCAAATAATGAAAATGGCGTCAAAATGTCCGGTTTACTTTATAAATATTTGAAGCAATATTTTTTAATATTTCAAAGGCTCTGTCATGATTTGAAATAACACTTTTTTAAAAAATATGATATGTTCTTTTATTTATTTATTAATTCTTACTGTTGTGAGTAACAGACATTAATTAACATTTATAAATGAGTGTTAAATTTTCTGCTTCTCATTTACCAATATCAATTTTAATAGGGAAAATGGCTCAAAATGTCAGTTTCAAATTTTCAATATTTGAATGAATATTTAATATTTCTAAGGCTCTGTCATTGTTTGAACTAATGCATTTTAGATAATAATTTATTTTATTTATTTATTTTTTTAACGGTTGAGAGTTGATAACATTTATTAATTCAATTTTATTCTTCTTTTATTATTCCGTTGAATTTTATTCGTCTTATTCAGCAAGCAATTTTTTTTTGTAATCATGGTGATAAATGTCAGTTTGAAAAATATTTATAGTTTTAAGAAAAGGAAAAGCTTTTGTGATCATCTTATTAAAAATTTGAAAATAATCTAGTACTTTTTTTTTTAAGATTCGTATGAATAATTTTTAATGATTCAAAGGTACACTTAGTTTAAAATTAAAGTTTAGTTAAGAGTTTGAAGTTACTGTGGCTTTTTAATTCCTCTTAGCAAAATTAAATAATGTGCAAAGTTTATTTTGAAATCGACAGAACGAAACTTTTAATGCTTTAAATATTTTTAATTGAAAATATAATTAATTAATGTATTATTATAGGTAGTTTGTCAATTAGTAATAGTCTCTAATTGGGGTAAAAATTTTGATGAGTTAAAAATATTAACAAAGAGGATAAAATATTTCAATTTAATTCAATTTTCCTTTGTTTTTTTAAAAAAGCTAACTAGTTGAAAAAAATATTGTTTGCATACTATTATATCACACTACAAAAAAATTATTTGGTGAAATTTAGAACAATTTTAGAACTGCTTGAGAATCTTAATCAAATTATTAACGCTGTGTTTCGAAGCTGTGTCGCCAAGGAAAATAGAAAAGCCATAGTTTAAACGCCTTACACTTGAAACAATGCGACGTGAAGGAATTGTCTGGGCCGAATTGTTTTGTCGTGAAGAATTATCTGGGCCTTTGAACAGTCAAATATCTTAAATATTTTTAAAGTAATTAAACTTTTTTAAGAAATCGACTATTTGCCAACATTTTTACACCCTGATGAAAATGATCAAAATCACTGCCTTATTCTCAGTGTTTGCAAATTTTTATGAGCCTAAGTATGCAGCATTGGGGAAAGCTTTTAAGTATTGAAGAATTAGATCGCAAACGCTTTTCATTTTCGCAACATTGTGGCTTCTTTCCATGTTGACATTTTGCGCTATTTTCAAAATAAGCGTAGACAGCTTTGGCTTTCGATAGACTAAACTTGACCTAACAGCCGTGAGTAATAATTGCTAACTCACTCAAGGCAGTTATAAAAATAGCATATTATTCGTAAAAAAGCATCGTTTCATATTACGACGGAGCCTTCGAAAAACAGTCTTATAGAATAAAATGGAAAAATATAGGGTTCGTACCCTATACTTTCAATTAAATCCTCATACAGTCCCTGGCCATATTATTAGACGCACTAATATAAGTATGCTTATATTAGTACAGTACAGAACCAGTTATCCGGAAATCAGAAAACCGGAAAACCAAAAAACCGGAACGAAATTCGATAAATTTTCCCGCCATTTTTTTAACAAAAATTTTTTTTCCTCATAAGATTTTAGGATTTTTCTTTCTTTTTTGAAAGATGTTCACCTTACCATCATTTTGGAAATAATCATTAGTGTATTACTTCATCGTTTTTTCTTCTTTTTAAGATTATTTCCAAATATTTTTTTTAAATTGGTTTAACAATAAAAAAAAACGGTTTTTTGTAGCGATTCAGAAAACCGGAAAAATCAGTTATCCGGAATAGCGATGGTCCCGATCGTTCCGTTTAATCGGTTCCCTACTGTATTATAATATATTAATATAAGGCTTGATATAAAAAATATTCTATATTTATATAATATATCATCAAATTTACATTATATATCGTCAAATTTAACCAATTGATACACGAACGTAAACCAATGCAAACCTATTCCAGCTGTGTAGAACAATAAGGCTGTATAGTCTCACCTGATAATTAAGATTTTACATAGAATCTTTTAGTGCGTCTAATAATTTGACCAGGGACTGTATATTAATTAATTTTTTTAAGAAATGCATAATTATATCCGAATAATTATTTAATCGTATTAAAATCGAGTTCGATGGCCCGAATTAAATTAGTCATTACATTTTTTCCAATAATTTAAACGATGCTTTTTTTCCGGTGGTCTTCCTTTTTTTTTTTTTTTTTTTCCGATACTCTTTTTTTTTTCTGCTACTTTTTTCCAGACTTTTTCCACTGTATATTTTTCCGGTGTTTTTTCTTTACACCTATTTTGTAGACCTTTACAGTTTTAATATATGTTGGAATGATTAAATTGTCGCTAAGAATTAAATCCTGCGAAACAAAATTAAAATCAGCGGGGAAAAAAATTATCCAGTATACCATTTTTTGGCCTACCAGTGATTGAAAGATTTATTACAGTCTTCCAGATGAATTCTGATATTCTGAAAGGACAGGAAGACTTCTCTTTGTAAGGAATTACCTTTGAACTTGCCGTACGTGCCTCCAGCTATGTACTTCCTAGAATCCCTTTCAAACCCGTTGTTTCCCCTTGTTAAAATGCCTTCCTGAAAATGACACGTTTACTATCATTATCAAGTTTGAGACATTGCATGTATTTAAAATACACGTATTTAAGCATGTATTTAAGAGTGTAAAACTTTTATAATTCTGATTAACTTTACATTGTCAGAGGGTAATATGTATATTACGCATGCTTTTTATTTATTTATTTAATTTTTTAAATGTGCTTTCCTGAAAATGTAGGCCACTAAGTTCTAACTTGTATAAAACTTTTAAAATAGTAATTATGATGCAGTAATCATAAAACTTGTTACATCGTAATTGCGATGTATTTTAAATATTTTATTTAAGAGATTTTCTTATAATTTGGAACTCTTTTAATGCATGTTTTTAGTGAACAAACAATTTATTTTAATATGAAATGTTTGAGCATATTATTAATAATCCGTAAGGTTTTTCGCATTACATAATAAAGACAATGTATATCCAGATAAAAGGATCAACGAAATTTTTTTTTATTGTTTTGATAATGCATTTAACACTTATAACTTTTTTTATCAATATTTTTTATAACAATTTTATAATTATTTATATAACAATATAAAAATTTATATAACAATATAACATATTTTTTATAACAATTTATAAGAATTTTATATACTTCATAATAAAATAAGAACTCAAGTCTGCTAAAATTACCTTAGTAGTTATAATGAAATTATTGTATAAACTATTGCACGGAATTTTTCTTCATTTGTTTATTTACTTAGATTTTAAACCTTTACATAAATATTTAAGTAAATGAACGTTGCTTTTTTGCCCTTTTTTAAAAAATTGTTTAGAAAAGTAAAATGCAAGCGTGAAGACGAATATAATGTTGACCATGTAAACCACGTTTTTAACCATGTAAAAAAAATTAATTCTTTACTATTCTTTTTCAATCATGAATTATTAATAAATGACCTTTCCTTAGGAAGATGGAAAAAAATAAAATGTTAGTGAAAATTCTATGAATTATTAAAATACAAAATGCAATGATTTTTATGTAAAAGATCAAAATTTATTAAAGTAAAGCAGTAAATTTTTTAAAATAAACTGCATTTTTCGAATTAAATACCATTTTTTCTGTTGTGAAGTTTCAAAATATCTCTCTTAATTTTATATCTATTTTTTTAAATACTTATTTCGTTACACAAACATAAAAAATTAAAAGAACAGAATAGCTTCTTTTTTTATAGTGAACTTTTTTGATAGCATGATTGACATGAAAATTATTAGCACGATAGGACTGAAATAAAATTTTAAAAAAATACGATAAACTATTTCTTTATTTAACACATTATCAAGGAAAGTTAATTATTTATAAATGATTATCTTTACTGAAACATTTTCTAATGTGCCTGATAAAAAAATTCTTATTTTATTTGTAATTTTAAATCGTTGTTGTTGATGACGAATATATAGTTTTAAATATAGTTGGTGAAAATATTAATGTGGTTAGTAACTAAGTTTTTAGAAAGTAGAAAGGTTATCAAGCAGGAAAACATAAAAAAAGGCTATCATATTAATATCAAAGAGTCAATATCATATTAATTTTTCATTGATTCTTTTTTCTAGCTATACATTACAAAAATGATTTTCCTATTTTATTTCAATTTTAAAAATTTCAACATTTTAAAAGTTCAAAAATTTTAGTTTTATTACTTCATTTTTCAGTGAAGCCAAAGTAAAAATGAAAATTAAACTATTCAAATCTTCCACCATTAATTTTAAATATCATTTACCATTTTTAATACTTCTTAAAAAAAACCTTCTATAATCTTCTAATTGGCAATGCTTTTTTTTTAATTTTTTATTAGTTTATTTATTTATATATTATTTTTTGCGCTTATATTATTTTCGATGGGATATTATTTCTTCTTAAAGAAAAATAAACGTATAGTTTATCACTTTATAATATTCATGATTGGTATACTATAAAAGATCCTTGGCCTATAAATACTTCATTTCAAAAAATTTTTTAAAAAAAGACGTTTTGTTATTTTGCAGCACTTTTTCGGAAATTTAAAATTTTATCACTGGCAGCAACGTGTGCGGTTGCTCAGTTTCTATTAAAGGATTTTTTATCATTCTGAAAAATCCTTTACTATTGTTATCGCTTGTTCCCTCAAAGAAGTATAGTATTCAACACGTTTGTATGAATGAATAAAAGTTGTACAAAATTGCCTTTCTTACAATTGAAGTAAATAAGGACTGCTCAAGCCTAATCCATCTTCGATGAAAAAATTGAATAAAAACGTCATTTTGGTGAAGATGAAAGAAAAAAATCAGTTGAGGTTGATAGCAACGGTAAAATAGTGTTAAAAACTAGCGTTTCTCGCAATTGCTATTTTTTTGTGCTTGCATTATTTTATATGGGATATTATTTTTTCTTAATGAAAAACAGTAATTTTTCTGGAAATGGAAAAATTCTTCACTGGCAACAACGTGTGCGGTTGCTCGGTTTCTATTAAAGGACTTCTTATCATTTTGAAAAACCCTTTACTATTGTTATCTCTTGTTCTCTCAAAGAAGTATAGTATTCATCATCTTTGTATGAATGATCAAAAGTTGTATAAAATGGCCCTTGTTATATTTGAAGTTAAAATATGGCTGTTCAGCCCTAATCCATCTTCTATTGAAAAAATTGAATAAAAACCTCATTTCGGTAGAGATGAAAGAAAAAGAATTGTTGATAGTAACGGTAAAGTAGTGTTAAAACTAGTATTTCTCGCAATTGCTATTTTAAAAACGGAAGGAAAAAAACTCTAAAAAAATTGCTGTTTTTGGTGACAAGCTTGGTCGAACCTAACAAATAAAAAATAATTAATAAATAAAATCAGAAATAAAGGTTTTTAACAAAGAAAAAAAAAGAAACACGTCGTAAAATAAATTTATTTTATCCATTTTTTAAAAAAGTTAAAAGCTAACTTTGAAAAACATTCAACGGAAAGACATTTTTAAAAAAATTTTAAGCCAACGTAACGTTGTAGAAAAAGTTACCTAACTCCGTGGTTTCACAATGCCACTCTATCATTTGCTAGTTTAGTTTACACATTATGCTTATAACATCAAAAACAATTAAATTCAAGAAATCAATAAAACAAATGACCTTAACGTTGACACAAATAAATGAAATAAAAAATAATTTATACTGTTGTTTGAACAGCTTTTAACTAAATGCTGCATTCTCTTATGTTACTACTTACTAACAATGATAGCAGGGTCTCTTAAAGATTATTAATAATATTTTCTCTGAATTAACAAGTGTTTTATTTTTAATTAAACCATTATGAGCGTATTGGTTTTTACTGTTTTTGGAAGATTATTTTGTTTCTGTAAGTAAAATTTTATTTATTTCCTACGATTCTTTCCTGCAACAACATCAAAACTCTGCAGACTTTCCGAAGAATAATAATAATATTCGTTAAATTAACAATTATTTTATCAGAAATTAGGCTATTTTAAGGATAATGATTTTTATTGATTCGGGAAAAACATTTTGTATGACAAATTCTCATTACTCTCTTTTTGCTTTGATTTACACCATAACTCTGTCTCATGAGATATTTTTTCCTAATAATTATATTTTCGCAAAAGCTCGGGAGCCGGTAATATGCTGCAATGTAAAAAATTCAGGATCAAGTTACAGTAAGAAAGTACCGGAACTCAGGGTGCCGGTACTTTTTACCGTAATTTAAAGCAATACCCATAAAAACTGGGTCGGCTGTTCAACGACGGTTATAAAAAATTAAAAAAAATTTAAACATTTAATTTTTTGCTTTATATTCTTTAAATTGATTGGTAATTAATTTCATGAACTACACTGTAAAAAAAATTCTGGATTAAATTCTGGTAAAACGTACCGGCACTCAGAATGCCAGTGCTTTTATCGTAAAGGCAATTTTGACCGTAAAGTTTTGCGAAACAAAAATCTGATGTGTCGTAATTATTACAGTGATATTTATTTTGAAATCACTGAACTATTGTAATTAAATAAATATTACTGTAAAAAGTACGATATAAAATTTTACGGTAAAAATAAATTTTACGATAAAATTGGTTTTACAGATGCTGCACTCAAATTGCCTGTACTTTTTACCGTGATTAGATCATGATTTTTTTTTTTTTTTTTTACAGTGTAATAAGTAGTTTTTTCTCCATTTTATGCTCCCTACTCAGTTGAATACCTGTGCCTATTGCCCCCTCTTCTGCACGCTACTGGGCTTTAAGTTGCCACCAGTCCTTTAAAATGACAGCCAAGTGCCTTAGTCACTGCAGAAAAATAAAAAAAAATAAAAAAAAGGTCTAGAAAAAGAAAAGAGGACCCCATAAAAAAAAAGAAATTCTGCCAACTGAGACATTCTAAAATACGACATCGAAAACAATCTCTACAGGCAGTAAAGAAAGTAATTTTGTTACAATAGAACAAAATTTTTAAAATAGTTTTTTGTTGCAATAGAACAAATTTACTATCATTAAAATTGAAAACTAATTAGTGATGATTACAAAAATTTCTTTGCGAATAGGGGCAGTCCAAATAATGCGTAAGCACATAATAGGTGGAAAGGGTTTGTGATTTTCTTATCTTTGTTGACAAATAGAAGGAGAGTATCATTTTCAAAATTTTCTTAAAAAGCAAAATAAAAATTTAACAAAAACACAGGAATAAAAATTCAATTCAGGAAAGAAAAAGAAAAAAACGATTGGAAAAAATTTTCTCCGAAAGTTTCAGAGACCACAAAAAAGAAAATGATAAAGATTTCTAAAGAATATTCTACTCAAAATTTTATAAAGTGAATTAAAACATAAATTTTGTTTAATGCCAAGTTCGAATTTAATCCTGAAATTAGACATTTACAGCTTATGTCAAAATTAAAGTAAAAACCAATGGGGGGAGTTCTGATTTTCTTATATATACGTATGGTTTGCAAATTGCTTATTTTTGCTGACAAGAGACCAAAATTTTCAAAAATCTGCTTACGTAAGATTTGAATGGTAATAAACAACAGTAAAATTTATTAAATAAAGCTGTTTATTGTTAACTTAAAATGAAAGCCATTTTAAAATAAAATAATAAATTTACAATTAATTAATTAATTTTTTTAATATATTATTTTTTTAGAACGTCTTCAAACTAGTTGCTAATATTTTTTTTAAAAAATGGGTAATAAAAAAATAACATCAAAAATGCTTTTGTTTATCGTAATAAAAATTATTACGTAAACTTTATCAAATATAAATCTTTTTTGTTAAATTGTAAGCATTTTGGGACTTTTATTATTTGTCGGTCCAAACCTCCTCTACTTAAAACATTGTGACAATTTTTTTACTTGTATATTTCCTCTGACCCCTAAACCATTTAGGGGACTTTCTTCTTGTAGGGGCAAAGGCATTATCCAGCCAATGGTCAGGTGTCCGCAGTACCAGCGTATAGCCATTGGCTATTAGAATAATGGGGTAAAAAACCCATGACCCCCCTCCGACAAGCAACCATGTACTGTTAGTTTATATCTTATGTGATGTTCCATCTTCGCTTCACAAAAGCTTTTTTACAAATGCACGAATTCATCTTCTCCGATATTTCCGCATAACTCTCAGAAGTTTGTTTCCTAAGAAGATATTACCTTGGCGATTTTATACCTACGCCAAATAAGACAATCGCTTAAGTTTTTTTTTACAAATAGTAAATTTCGCTCCGGTAGCATACCGTTATTTTATTATCACGTGCTGCAAGGAAGACAGATTTCGCTGTCTCATCTTTTTAAGGACTTTTAGGTAAGTGAAGTTTCTATATTGTTCTATTTCTGCCTTCATGTTAATATAAAATAATAATTGTCATAGAAGCATTACACTGAAACTACTAATAAATGATATAATTTAAATAAGTAATAAATTACTAATAGTATATAAATATCAACAGCTCGGAAAAAAAAATAAGAGGCTAAGTAATCTTAATGAACGTTCTAGGTTAAAGTTACTAAATTACGAAATATACGTATTAATTTAAAACTCTAATTATGTATAAAAATTGAAGATTAATTGAATTATTGCAATATGAAAACAAATTAGCCTTCTATAGTTACTTGCAAGGAAGTATAGCATTTTTAATCTTAGTTAATATTTGTGTAGTATATTAAGTTTCTATATTGTTCTGGTTCTGCCTTTATTATGCAATAAAAGCATTACACTGAAAGTACTAACAAACCGTATAATTATAATAAGTAATGAATTACTAATATTAATATATAAATATCAACAGCTAGAAAAAAATTAGCTAATTATTCTAAATTAACGTTTTATGTTAAAGTTGCCAAATTAAATAATATGAGTATAAGTTTGATATTAATTGTGCATAGAAATCTAAGGTTGAAGATAAATTGAATTGTGGCAATACTAAAGCAAATTTACCCTTTATAGTTACTTATTTTAATTATTGTTTATGTTGTATGTAAAGTTTCTGTAGTGTTCTATTTTTGCCTTTATTATGTCACAAAAGCATTACAACGAAAGCACTAATGAATGGCATAATTATAATAAGTAATGAATTACTAATATTAGTATATAAATATCAGCAACCAGAACAAAATTAGTGGCTTGATTTAATAATATGAGTTAAATTTATTAATATGAGTATAAATTAGAGATATTAATTATGTAGAGAAATTTTAAGTGTTGCAGTGCGAATACAAATTAATCCCTTAAAGTTACTTAAGAAAAAGTATTGCATTTTATATCTTAGTTATAAAGTGTTGATGTTTATTATTTTATTGATTACATACAATATTACATTGTCTTAAAGTTAATAACTATTACAGTAGAAAAAGAAAAATAATTGAATTTAATTTATACTGCACATTAATGCTATCTTGTAGAATAGGTACTACTAATGTCCCACTATTTTATTCTATTACACATAAGAAGTGCTTATATTAATAATGCTTAATTGAAATAACTAACTTTGATTTTAGTTTCCTGATATTATGAACTTATTAAAAATTTAAAACTTTTGCATTTATATCTTATATTATCGATAATGTTAGAAATGTTTAAAGGCAAAAAGTACGCATATTGTAGCTGTAATTAATCTAATAACTAATATTGATTTTAGTTTCCCAATATCATGTGTAAATTAAACATTTAAGACTTTAGTATTAATATTTTACATCATAGTTAATGCTAGATGTTTAAAGGCAATATAATGCTTAATAAGAAAAAAGTACGCTTATTAATATGGCTATATTTAATCTAATAACTAATTTTGATTTTAGTTTCTTAATATCAGAAGTTTATTAAACATTAAATACTTTTGCATTTAAATAAATTCAATTACATTTTAAAAGTTTTTTTGTTGACCATATTTTTGCGTGAAATTAAGGATAACTAGTTTGCTATTAAGGTTTGATATGTTACTGGGTATCGAGTTATTCTATCTAGGCTTATGGCAATTTTATATATTCTGTCAGAAGCTACCGAATCAATTAGATTTACAACGAATTTATTTTCATTGTTGCTCCTGCATTGGTCTTGGTGCGCATTTTAACAGTTTTTAATATGATTATTTTAATTTGAAGTCAATTGCGTGACAAAAAAGAAATTCAGTTCCAATGTGCATTTTTTTTAAATATAAAAAGGAAATTGATAAACTATGTTAATATAATAATTATATCTGGCCATTTTAATACAGACTTTGGTTTTTCTTTTAAAATCTCTTCATTTTACGCGCAGTGCTGCATTATTTGTAATACAGTATTAATCTAAATGTTCATATTTAATTTGATTTTTAAATCAAATGAACTGTATATGAATATTTAAGATTCAAAAAATAACTTTAATCCTAATTTAGTAATTTATATGGAAAAAAACAACCATTAAATAACTTCTTGACTTGGAAGAGCACTTTAATTTTGTTTTAAATTTTTCGCAATTTATTAAAATTTTGACTTACCAAAAAAATTTCTAATACTTTTTGATGTCAGGTTAGCTGTGTTTCAAATAATTCACAGTAGCCGGAACTTGTTTTTGCTTTTGATGATGATTTATTCTATTGTTTGTTGGAATTTTTCGGAATTTTTTCTTCCACAGTCTACTAAGTTTACATTTTACTTGGATGCGTTAATGATGAACTAATAAAGCTATGCGATTTATTAAATGGTAAGGCGATAAATTTATAACATCGATAACTACAACCAGTTTCGGTAATACATTCATCCTCACTTAAAATGCATATCGGATAACTGAATAACCCATTTATAAGGACAAATCATTTTATATCAAAAAATTGTTGGATTTCGTCTTTCAAATTGATATTATGTAGTTGTTTTCCAGTTTTAGCTTAATTGCATTAAGAAGAGGTACTCAAATAAGAAAAAGAAAAAAAAAATTTTTTAAATGTTTTATTAGTTAAAATGAAATTTCAGTTTGGAAGATAAGAATACAATAGGCGGTCACTTCAATAAAGACTTCCTGTGCATTTGTTGCTCTGAACAGGTGTTAGGAGTATAGTTTTAGAATTAACCAAATCTTGCTGGCAGTTATGCAGTGAATGAAGGGGGTTTGACTTGCTTCACCCCTTGGCCTCACCCCTTCACTTACATATCATTTAGAATTTAAAAATATACACTATATGATTGTAGTGTAGTTCCCTCGCACCTGGTGTGCTTTTATTCAAAACACCTATGTATGTATATTGTCATAAATGACTATCTATTTTTGTGTGTGCGATCTGTGTGCTTCGCAAAGTGTTCTGTAATTGCTTTCCTTAAATATTAATATGATTATTTAGAATTCTTAAGAAATTAATTAAGGGAAAAGTTAAAATTCAACATCCAACAAGGAGGAGTTATTGAAATCTGAGAAATCAATGAAAATGGAGTTATAATAATCGAAGTCTAGTTGTTAAATTTCAAAATCATTTTTACGCAAATTTTAATAACTTTTTTACTCATGTTTGTGAAAAATGGGAGTGAATACTTATTTATTTGCATAAAATCTAAATTTAATGTAAAAATACGACTGTTAATTTCTTTAACACTGTTAATTGTTTTAATTTTCATGCATGATATTAAAATAAGTCATGTTTCTCCAATGAACATATAAATGTATAGAATTTATACGTTTTTGCTAAATAAATCACTATATTATTAAAAGATAATTGACAACTATTCAAGTCATTTATCATATTGATTCGCATAGTTAAATGTAAAATAATAAATAAAGAGGGAATGAAATAACTACTCGAATAGGGTGGAATAAAGGCTGTTCGTTTATTTTTAAGAATAATGTACACCACTATATCATCATCATAGTTGGTAAGAAAGCCCAATGTGAGCCAATGCCTTCCTCTGAAGATTTCTCAATGACGACTTCCGCTTTATCTTTGATCTCCAGTTCTTTTCATTAATTGCGAGAAAATCCACTGAGTCAGCCCATCTCAGCCGCGGCCTTCCCCGCTTTATTTTTCCAGTGGGTCTAAAAAGCAGTATCTTTTTTACTGTGTTGTCGTCACTCATTCGAATTACGTGGGAGATCCAATTCATTCCATTTATTTTCATGTATTTAATAATATCAGGTTGCTTATAAATCTTGTACAGTTGAAAGTTAAATCTCCTTCTCCAGTTATTGTTTTCATTTACACCATCAAGTATACCCCGCTAAATCTTTCTCTCAAATATTGCGATACAATTTTCCTCCAGTTTTGTATATACTATACCACTATATATATATTGTAATTTTTTTTAGCTTTTAAACAATCCCTTTCTATAATGAAAAATATAAACAAATCGGTACTATGTAGACGAAGGGGAGATTCGGGTAAGACCGTGTAATAGGGTGAAACCAGGCACCTCTATTGTGTCGAAATTAGTTCTTCAAGGAGACAAACTCTAAATTGCAAGTCAAGGAGAAGAACCTACCATATTGTGTGTGTTGTTGATTATTTCATGGCACCTGCGCAGTTTTTCCACTATATCAACTCCCTAATGCTCTTTTTTTTTCACTAGGTTTTTTGTTAAGAATTCCAGTCGGGGTCTCACCAGCCCCGGACCCCAGGACAATCGTCTCCCCCCTTTAGTCCAGACTTGACTACATCACATGTAAATTAGATGCATAATTTTCTTAAATTGTCATATAAAATAGAAACGTCTACTACTTTTTCGTTGAATTTTTAGTATTTCTAAATTTCCCATGGAGTTTACATGTGTACCCGCATTTTGACTTTCTCTGGGAAAAAATCATTTAGAATAATAACTAAACAATTAATATCTTGATTGAATTTGACAGTTCAGTTTTAACAGACCTTCGAATCTTAGCTAACCGCTCTTACCCCACTTTCCCTTACATTCGATCCCTTGGCTAAATTTTTGAACCTAAATTCGTTGCCCGGCAAGATAATTTTGTATTGACCACTATGTTATTTCCGAATTAATATATTTAGCCACGAAATTTGCAAGGCAGAATTTTATAGTTTACCAGTTTATAGTTATAGTTAATATTATAGTTATGGTTTTCTAGTACACCGATAATTTTTTCAAAAAATTTGACGCAATTAAACTGTCATTAACATTTTAGGAAATATGTTTCGATTTTATTCGAATTGATAAAATAATAAATAAATAAAAAAAACTTCGTATTCCAATGAGCTTAGCCACAATTCCTTCTTCTAGTGGATATAAATATTTAAGACATTTTTTATTTTTTATATTTGAAAAGATATTTTAATAATTCGATTACATTGAATTGTAATTATCATCTTCAGTTAAAATTAGAAAGTAAATTGTTGCTTCAAAAATTATTTCCATGCATTGAACTTTTTTTTAGTTTAAATAATTACAGCATTTATTTTATAAGTTAAAATATTATAGCGACATGTGTACTTATTTCATACAGAGAAAGGAATTTCTTTTTTTAATATTCCAAACTTATCTAATGAGCTCCACTAACTATTAACTTTAGTTAAAACGTTGAAAAGTTGTTAGTAGTTTCCTTAAGATTGTTGTTACTTTATTTATGTGGAAAAACTACATTCGCATTTATTAACTGAGAAGGAATTTCGTAACCTCAAATTCACACGACCTTTTACATATACAAAGCTGCCAACTCTGGATTTTTCAGTTGACCTTGAAGTTTGCCAGTATCTCCTGATTTCTTATTTAATAAAAAAAAAAATAATAATAATCTCAATTTTGGCATATTTTATGAAATTGCATGTTTTCAATTTGCATATTTTATGAAATTAGTTCGATAAATTTTCAATAAAATCGGAGAAGTTTACAAAAAGTTAGGACTTAGATTATTTTAGCTGCACAATGAAATGAGCCTAATTTATTATGTGATTTAAATAATCTTTTATTTTTAAATGGCAAGAATATGTTTTAACTATGCATTTAAATTGCGTTATTGTTGTTAAAAATTATGAATTCAAAAAGAAGATAAAAACGTTTTTTATATCAATGTCCATTTGTCAACCGTAAGATATGGCAGTCATTTTAAAATTTTAGTTGTTCGTGTAATATAGTTTTTGCATTTTTTTTACTATAAAAATCTCTAAAATATTCGTAAATATTCTAAAATATTCTTATTTCGTAAAATCGAAAGAATTTTTACCTTTTCATTTTGACGAGAATGCAATTGTTCCAAATCAAGTTTAAAAGAAAAATAGGAAACGATTCCATACATGCACTTTACAGGATCGTTTGCTGAAAATACTTGGAACATTATTTCGTTTAAATTTTCGACAAATTCTTGTGTTAAGCTACGCATATTGAATTCTTCACCATTGTTTTTTTATGCCTTAAAATTTCTATCCTCTTAAAATTTTAATAAGTTCCTATATAATTGGGTACTTACACTTCAAGAAGATCACAGATACCCACACGTGACCGATAACGTCAGAGCCAGCTGATCGTTTCTAAGCAAAATGGCGTGCTAAGTTTCACTGCACATCAGTTAGAATGTTAATTAACGTGAAGTTAATTAAAAACAGCGCCGTCTCGAGCATCGAATTTGTTGAAATATAATTCTTTCTCGTTTACGTCTTTAACTCGATTTGTTTATGTATTTTATTGTAACCATGATATATTTTTGTTATGTGTACAAGGCAACTTGGAAGCATAATTAGTTTGCATATGTTCTACATGGCTTCATGCCTGCTTTTGTTAAGTAAGAAATATATAGTGAAAGAATTAAAATCTTTGTGAAAAAAATCTTTGAGTAAGAATATAGAATGGGTAACGGGCTTCACTTACTCAAAATAGAATAGAAAGAACAGTGCCGCGTTTCAACAATCAATCAAAATCGAGGTAGCCACACTACGTCACTTGCTGGTATCCCATTAAGCATAGGAAATTTCCACATTCACATTTTTCTAACCTTATAGGAAATATGTCTTTGAAAGGAATTTGCTATCGTAAAAATATCGTAACCAGCTGCGATTAGTTAAAAAATAAGTTTAAAAAGTGGAAATAAGAAAACGATTTTATGGATTCATTATTTTATGAATCGCTTGCTAAAATTTTTTTTCTATCTTTAAAATATTACTTTATTTGTAAATTTATCTGAACAGTAGACAATAAAATCATTTTATGACATTAGATTATACTACAAAAATTTATTATGAAAACTGCTTTTTATCAATCAGGTGAATCAGAAAACGATTTCTGATTCACCATTTAAAAAACCGCTAGCTAATTTTTTTTCTCCCTTGCTTTAAAATATTTCTTTTTGAGTAAGATTATCTGAACAGAAACCACTAACATTATTTTAAGGTATTAGGTTAGCTTCATTTTATGATATTAGATCAATTAGAAGACGATTTCATAAATTCATTCTAAGAATCGCTTGCTAGAAAATTGTTCTTTCTTCCTTCAAAATATTTCTCTTTTAGTAAGATTATCTTGATAGAAGACACTATTTTATGACGTTAGATTAGTATGAAGCATTTTTTTTTTAGTAAATGTGACTATTTAGTTCTCATTTATTAAGAAAAATATGAAAAAGCTCAAAATGATTTAAAATTTAAAGAAACAATTATATTCCATCATTTCCTGCATACAATTAATCTTCTTCAGTCTGTATCCCATGAAACACTTTTCCCCATCGTAAGCCTTGTCCAAAGTAGAATGAGAGATGATGATATTTAGTACCCAATATAAAACGAGCTATCTAGACTCAGTAGACTCATAAACGTCATCACTGATTCTTTATCCACAGAGAATTTGCCCAATTGTTTCGTCAACCACCTTCTGGCGCTGCGGGCTGTTTGGGTCGTAAATCAGAGGTATAGGTAGTACAATGCAAACCTTGTGCTTGAGAAGTAATTGTTGAAAGTTACGCTGGCGGAGAGATAGTAGAAAAAAGAAAATAATTTGAATTGTAGATGTTATTGTATTTGGTTAGATATAAAAAATAAAACTTTTTTTGACTGATTTAGAAATGAATGCTGTATAAGCGGAACAAAAATGTGTAAACTTCATAAAATACTATGTTACGAACTTGAAATTATTTTCCCAGCCCCATTAACAATTTAGTGTGATATTCGTGTCAAACAAAAGATAAACAATTACGCAGTTGGATTATTAGAAAAGAAATTTTAATTAAATTTTACACAAAAAAACTTTTAAGAAAATGTGTGAGGAAAAAAAAACCATTAGAAAGTTTTTTGGTTTAGATAGTACGCAAGACTTTTTATTTTAGGTATTTTTTTTAGTTATTGCAACTTTAGGGTTTATATTTTTTAGAGCCAGTCTGTTTAAAAACAGTATTTGTGTTCTGTTTTAGTATATCTCCAGACACTTTTTTAAGATATTCTTTGTTAGTTTATTGCGTATTTTAGGCTTATATCTTCTAGAGCCAGTCTGTTTAAAGACAGTTTGTGTTCGGTTTAGCTAACACAAATTTGTGTTCGGTTTTAGTATATCTCCAGATACTTTTTCAGATAATTTTCATTAGTTTATTGCAACTTTTAGGCTTATATCTTCTAGAGCCAGTCTGTTTAAAGACAGTTTGTGTTCGGTTTAGCTAACACAAATTTGTGTTCGGTTTTAGTATATCTCCAGATACTTTTTCAGATAATTTTCATTAGTTTATTGCAACTTTTAGGCTTATATCTTCTAGTGCTAGTCTGTTCTAAGACTGTAATAATACATTACTTACTTTTTATTTTAATTTTTAACCAGAAATAACATTTTAGAAGAATCAAACAAAATTCTGTTTACTTAATAGCATCGGTATAAATAAAGTTTAGGTATAATTAGCCATCATTCAAGCAATTACCAATTATTTTTTGTACTAAGACAACAAAGTAAATTAAGTTCAATATGATGAGAGGGCAAACTTATTTAAAATTGTTCACAATAAAATATCTCAGCAATCCTCTATCCTCAGTTTAAAGAAACTTTCTCGTTCATGATATTTCAAATAAATTTAAAAAAATTAAATAAAGTAAATAAATAAATTAAATAAATAAATTAAATAAATAAATTAAATAAATAAATTAAATAAATAAATTAAATAAATAAATTAAATAAATAAATTAAATAAATNCTGGATATAATAAATGGCGATTAAAAAATAATCCAACAGTTGCCTCTTTGCGTTAAAATTGTACCACATTTGCATTTTTTTATTATTATCATTTTGATAAATATGGAATTACTGTGATGTTCTGAAAATTGTTTATTTCGCAGTCGTTTCCTTGAATTCATTAAAATTAATATTTATAATTTTTATTATATATAATAATTATACAAACTTAATTAATTTTTTTAATTATTAATAAAATATCACATATTCTAATCGCACATTTTCTATTTTTTTTCTGGATGTTTCAGGAAATTAGGGTTTGTCTGGAGAGGGGTTACGGTCAATCTGAAATTAACAACTAATATTTCAACTAACACACATATCGACTTCTAACTTGTCATTGCATAGTATTTAACAATATTTCATTTTGTGCTCAACTTTATTTTTTATTTTTTTGCAGGGGCTTCCTTGAAAAGCCGTCCATAGTCATGGTTGTGTGCAACACGTCACTGATGCAGCTTCCGGCTGCTTACATTTCCGGACTATGCCAATTAAGTGCAATCCCTGCTATAACATGTAATCAACGATTCCAACCGTTGATAGGAGCTGGAGCTCCTATTCCAGGACCTCCACCAGTACTCCCTTCCGCCACAATCCGTCTTCCACCGCCATCTAGTCCAAGAAATACTCCACCAGACTCTGCAACCGAAACAACTGTCATTCCTTGCAGTGGTGTAAACTTAATCCCTGGAACCACAAATTTAGTTTCATTGACTAACGGTGTTAACCCTGTAGTACCTTTGACTGAAGGATTCACGTCAGCATATATTCCGAAATTAGCCAATACTCAAGTTACTTCCACAAATTTTACACCCCCACCTAAGTGCATCTACTCACCCTTGACTACTACAGGACTAGTACAATGTACACCGAGAATTATAACTGGACAATCAGTGCTACAATGTACCCCAGGAGTTTGTCCAATGGCGCCTACTATATTGCCACCCAATCCACCAATGGAGCCACCTTTAACTATACTACCTACCACTGTTGTGCCTAATACATCGACTATTTACTTTAACCATGGACCTTCCTTTTCTTCCAATCTTGTGGGATCTACAGCAATATCTTCATGGAAGCAATCTTAGTAAGTTTTGTCCTATCTTTTTAATTTTTTATCATTTTTTATAGTGTACATTGGTAAACAGAATAAGAAAATCTACCTCACCTTTACCAGGTGTTGAGATTAGCCTATACACTATCTGAAAAAAGCAAATATTACTCTTACTGGTTGTTCACTTATCAAATAAGATCTTCACATTCAGCATCATGTTATACAATAATTAATATTATGTATGTAATTGTGAATATACATAAAACATTTTTCTAAACAAATGTTTTTTAGAAATAAAAATGTTTAAGAAATTTAAGACAAAGTAAATAAGAAGAAATTAAAGGTCATACAGAATTTTCAAAATCATTTTTACATAGCGTATTTTCATTTTTGTATAAAAAGCTTTTATTTATTCTTTTTAAAAGTGTTGATTTTAATGATTTTTTTTGTATATAAACAGAAAGATATTAGTTGATAAATTTACTATCGCAGAATTGCCTGCAATAGAAGTTCTTCTAAAATTACGTAAGCGTATGTTCGTCAATTTTGAACTCCCCTTTGTCAACAACAAGAATCGATATACAACCCCCTTCTCATGCTTACATAAGAAAATTACTTAGTTTTTGCTTTGACTTCCACTGTAGTGTTCTAATTTTTGGAATTTTAAATTTTTCCGAATAAAATTTTTTTTTTAATAATCTTTTTTGTACCTGCATTTATACCACATAAAAAAATTAAAAATGAAAGGTTATTAGTGGTTTAAGTTCATTGTTCATGCCCCTCTAGAGGTTTAATGGGGGTTAAGTTCATTGTCCATGCCCCTCCCCCATGCCAGCAAAAATAGGCAAATCAATCCTCAACTCCTTCCTTAAAGGTGCTTACGTAATATTTAAACGATCCCTAAGTACGAATTTTATGATTACCTTTAATACATACTGAAGGGTTTAAAAAAAGTTAATTGTTAATGCCTAATGTTAATTCTTAACAATCACTAACATTAATTTTATTAGCCATTAATACAAGTAATGATACAAGCTGATTCACAAATCTAGCCTTTCAAACTGTCATAACAATGAATAAAATAAAATAAAAAGCTAGATTCCACTTCTCAATTCGTTCTCCTTTAACTCATGCGTAAAATCAGTTGGACCATTTTTTTAACAGCTTCTTTCAAACTGAGCTACATCCAGAATCACTTTCTAAATTACCCTTTTTTTCGATCCAGTAATCCAACGTCATCTTTTTTTATCTTCCATAATGCTTTTATTTTTCTTTAAATAAATCAATGGAAAAAAAAGTACCGCCTGTAAAAAGATTTTATGCCATAAGCTGAACATTCAATTCCTTGGGCTGTCGTTTCCGGAATTTCCTTATGAATTACAACGCATTCTGTTTTGAGTTATACACCTAGCGCAGCTACGCAACTATTCCCATTGTGGAAAGCACACCTTCTTGCAAGATCAACAATTATTTTAACTCAGGACCATTGTCTGACCACTTAAAGCAGACGCATAGGCAAAAAAAATAAAACAACTGTCATTCCATTTTTTACGGCTACTTGTTCTCCATGGAAGCTTTTTGCGGATTTTGGAATATCCTAAACAAGATGCGCTCACTCTTTTTTCATTATACTCAGTTCACTCGGGGTAATATTTTTCTAGACGAATAGCATTCAACCTTGGCCATGTAATATTAGACTTTTAACATCATTCATGTATATAAACACTTTATGGCCTCGATTTGAATACGGTATTTTAACATTATAACATTCCTATTAATTCACGAAGCATTGGAGCTTTGTTAGAAAATGATTAATAAAACTATTGTGGTTTAATATCCGGTAGTTAAGGTTTCAAATAAGAAAACACAATTGACAGCGGATTACGATAGAATCGTATTTATAGTTCGCATTTGTTTTCATTAAAAGTTCGAGGAATACCGTAATTATAATTTTTAAAATGGTGTAGCCATCCGGGCAACGAGACTTATAATATTTATATACATCAGCATTCCATGGCCTTTGGATGCGGGGCATTTTAACACTTCTTTAAAGAGATATTAATTCGGAAGCTATTGGAGATTTGTTATCAAATGATTAATAAAAACATTATGGTTTAATATCCGTTGCTTACGATTTAAACTTTAAGAATATACATATCAATATCACATACTACTTTTTAAGTTTCTTTTTCACTTTAATTAATATTTTGATAAATATTGTAGGAATATGTTTAAAATGTTACAGTAAATCGCTATAGCTGAAGAAAATTGATACTAGGAACATTGAAATTTTCAGTTCCCACAACTATTGTATTGTAATTGGTATAATTTTTTTGTATTTTTATTCGCCACCTTTTTCGCAAAGCGAGTGACGAAAATAAAAATTCCCTAGTGTGTGGCGATAAAGCTCAAATCATAAGAAAAAGCAAGGTGAAAAACAATTAAATTATCTATTGTCCAAGTTTTTCACACAGATGCTTTTTTTTCTTTGCCAAGTTTTTTATGCAGAATAATTGTAGTGATTTGAGCGAATTTATTTTCTAAAGAAGAAAAAATTCACATATATTTTTTGTTACCCAACAAAATTGAGTGCATCGAAACAAAAATTAACAAGTTATTATTTTTTTGGAATATAAAATTTTCAACGCGAATTGAAAGTTACGTGCTCTTTTTTTTCTTTTTTTTTTTCATTGACATATTTAACGAAAAATAAAGTACTAAAATAAAATGATTACATCTCTATAAACTTCAAACTATAGTGAATAGTAAAAAGAAGTTGTAAAAGTACAGCAATAGTAATAATTTTGAATGGAATGAGTTTCCCTTTCTTTTTGCCTTAAGTTTCGCCAAATTAAGAGGCTACAACTATCAAACTTACATTATTTTTGAAGGATAAAAAATATGTGAACTTGTTCAACCCTTTAAGACCCATATTCCCAAACAACAATATTAAAAAACTGGGAACAACAATATTAAAAAACTGTTATAAGTATACTGAACAAGTATTTAGATGGCTTTTTAAGATTACCATTCATTTTTATTTTTATTTTGAGAGGTGTTGTCCCTTGTCAGTAAGTTAATTAAAATCAATCTAAATAATACTAATTGTATTAGTTTCTCTCTTTTTGTTCTTTTGCTTGCTTAACCATGAATGAATAAATAGTGCGAATTTAGCTTGTTACTAACTTCTTGAATATTTGATAATCTTTTGAAAATTAAAGTGAATTTTGCCAAGGGGATTAGTAATTCTCCGTCAATTCATCAATTCTCCAAAAACTGAGCTTTCAACTGTATTGAGTGATAAGTGTTAACAATAAATAATAGAAGTCTTTTGCTTGCTAAGGGGATCACTTCATGTTTTTTTAAACCAAAAGTTACATATTTCAATATTACCTTCATTTATTATAATCATAATCATTTATCATATTCAAAACATCGTTTTCCCTCCCTTTCGGTTCAAAACTTCATTAAAATATTTATCCAAAAGGAACATTTTATCCAAATCTTAAGCTCCAATAAACCTGGATTTCAATGTACCGAATTCATACATTAATTCTAAGGAAATCCTTTACCTAAATATATGTTCAATTTTATTTATTATCAAAAATGTTATTTTTCTTAATAAACCTTCTAAGTCATATAAAGGAAATTTTTTCTAAAAATATTCTAATGAATATTTTATAAATAAATAATTAAACCTGGATAAATTAATGAAGTGGATTGGTAATAATATATAAATAAAGGGTGTAAATGTGGTTTGTTACCAAGATGCTTAGATATTTGTTTATCAGATTAAAACTTCTCAGTCTTTTTCCGAACTATTAATTTTGATAGAGAAAAGTTTTTTGTTTTCCAGAAGAAAAACTACTATATGGTCGTACCGGAAACTAAATAGGCGAGATGGTAAACATCGAGTTTTTTCTACAATTATTCCGGTGAAAAGAAAAGCAACTCATGTCATCAATAAAAGAGTGATTGGGGTTGAAAAAGAGATCACAAAGCTGGCGTCTTTTTTTTTCTTTTTTAGAAATTACCGAAAAGGAAATGCTTGTGTGGAAGAAGATATCCTCAGCATATGTGTTGGGATTTACGACCAATTAAGAAACAACCTGACAGGGAGAGTGGAACGTTTGGGATGCAATATCCCGAATGTTGTTTGCTCTTCGGCCCCTTTGTTCGAAATCGAGTGTGACCAAGAAGGGACGGAAAGTGGATGGTATAGGCCTTGTAAATTGAGACGTCTCCTTTGTCGCTATTAGTGCATATCGCCTTTGGCAATGTTTGGCGGTGAATGTTTTTGGCAAGTCTCTAGTCTGAGATTTTAGAAAAGATAAGATAGGAAATGTGTTGATTGTGGGTGGCTTCTCCTTTGCTTCCCTTCTGAAAACTTGCAGATTTCTTACTCTTTTATTTATTACGATTTTTCACTTGACAAAATATCTATTGCTCATCCAAAACCTTGGGATACAAAAATCCTCCTACATCCTTGATGAGCAAGTTAAAACAGTCGGGTTTTTTTTAATTAATAGTATGGATGATTTGGCCAAAGAATACGTTACTTTGTTCGCCAAGATCTGAAGCATTCAAAGAGAATAGGCAGGGTTTGATTTGCTTATTTTTGGTGACAAAAAGGATAAGGATGTTCAAAATCAGCCTGATTATGCTTATACTTATAATGGTGATTTCAGATTAAACATTTGATCTGTGCATCAATAAATTCAAATGAATGGTCTAAGATTAAATCGAATCGAATAATTCGAGTTAATGGATTTGCATCGTTTATTCAAATCAATTTATTTTCAAAAGGAATCAAGAAAATTTTATGCGATTTAATTAATTTAATCAAATTACTGATTCAAATCAAGAGATGAAAACAAATTATAATTAAAATCCCTGGAGCATCTTAATTAAAACTAGTGGCTTTAAATCAGATAAAAATGAGGATGACTAAAATTTTTTAAACAATTCATTGGAAGTTATAATTTTTTTTTTGATTGTTTCACACGATCTACTCCAGAAGATTCATTTCAATCACCAGATTGTCATTGATTAAAGCTGCAAAATAAAGAAAAGTGTAAAAATTAGTGCTTTAAATGTATTTTCATGCATTATTCTCTTATTACCTTAATTCTTCCCCAACTAATTTTATTTTCATTTAAAGTTGCTTGTACTTTAGTGGTAAAGTATAGGATATAATTTTTTTAAAATTTTGTTAAAGAAATTAATTTAAATTAGGTTTTATTTTACAGAAAATTAGGTTTCATTTTACAGAACATACAAGTCGAAAAATTAAACTACAATGTGTAGTACAAAATGTCCACCTTCCTCCGCAAAAAACTGCATGAATTATTTTTGAACTCGAAATTGTTTTAAATCAGAAGAAAGTATTGTATCAAATTCCAAAACAAGGCTAGAACATTTTAAAAATGCTTGTTCTTTTCATAATTTTTTCAATATATTATTAGAAATATTGCATTTTCTTTACAAAAAGTGCCGTAAGTTAATAACCTCAAAGTTCCGCGGAACACCATTTGGGAACCACTGTAGTAATATAACATAATATACGTAACAGTAACCACTTACTTAATCACTTAAAATAAAAATATATTTTGATTACTTAAAATAAAAAGAAATATCTTTATTCGAGTATAATAATTAAAAATAAAATAATTCTAAACTTTTTTTTTGAATAAAATAAAGGCCTTAATAATAAGAAAAAGTTGGTCTTAACGTTTCTCTTTAAAATTTCAGAACAAATTACTGAACCTTGATCACCGATAATATAAGCCCCTAAGAAACAAATTTTATCCCGTCCAGGAAGAGGGTGCTTGGAAACCGACTTTATGCTTATGAGTAGCATTAAACATTGATACAATTTTAGCTGCAGCAGACGAATCTCTTTTTTTCCCCTTCCAATTATTTGAAAGAGAGCACCATATATGTTTACTGACTTACAGTTCTACTTAATGAAAAATGTATTAATGAATTTCAAAAAAGTTTGGAGTACAGCACGTTCTTCAATTACTATATACCTTTAATAGGGTACTTGCAACTCGAGAAGAAGTGGAGTGATTACGCCTAATCATGTCTCTTAAATTAGCTAAATTCGATACCTCTAAATGACGTCACGCGTGTGTGTCGAATCTCACTGACTTCACCTGCAGGTATCAAATCCTTTATACGAGGTGAGCACAAATAGATTCAACGTGGATGACACGTAGAATCGACGTCTTCAATTTAAAAAATTTTTAAAAGCGATTTGAAAGCAGGTTTTCAAATATTTTTTAAGCGTAGCGCTTGGGAAGCGTGTTTCTACCTGTATAATTATAAATAATGTAAATAAACCGTAATTTAACGGTAATAAACAGTAATTAAAACATGAAAAAAGAGGCCAATACACCAGAAATATTTTTGATGTAGTTCGAATATAGGTAATTTGTCGTTTTAATATGGTGAACTTCTAAAAGTGTTTTAGGCCTACTCGAACAATGTAAAGCCTGCGAGAATGGCAAGGCCAAACTAATTATTAATATTATTATTATATGATTTTTTTTTAATTGCATCGATATACATCTTTCAATTTTAAGCATTGCTGTACTGCATCATGCATATTTTGTGCAGTAAACATTTACCATTTTTTTTACCTCAGCTAGTATAATAATGAATGTTATTAATATAATAATTATGATTATTTTTTCGTAAAAAAAAATCGAATTCTTTTTATTTTATATTTTAACACAAATAGGTCGACATTGTTTTAGGTGCATAAGCTGTCACAATAAACATAAAAACAAAATGGCTGTGAAATCCTTCACTAGACTTTAAATGCGACACACACATAAACTCATTAGACTGAAACAAAAACAAAAAAATATCGAAACAGTAGAGGAAGAGATGTGTTATTTCTTTTATCAAAAGGATCTGTAAAAGTGAATCAGAACACAGCAGGGATATAAAAATGAAAATAAAACAATAAAATCTCCAAGGATGATAGAGCGTTTCTCTTCTTCTAATATCATTACTACCGTAAAATGAAACAGATGGTGAGAAAACGATGTTTTACCGTTAGACGACAGTTACGAAAACGATATTGATTGATTTTTTTTTTACATCAAAAAACAGACATCAAGTTTAACAAACCGAAGTGAAGAAATGTTAGGGTGTCGTAAATATTCATTGGGCACGATATGCACATTCACCGTATCGATGTTATGTAATTAAAAAAAAAAATANAAAAAAAAAAAAAAAAAAAAAAAAAAAAAAAAAAAAAAAAAAAAACAGGGATGAGTTTTTTCTGCTTTTTTTTCCAACTAAATAAAAAGAAAAATCGTCATTTTCAAAAAAGGTTCCGCTTTTTTAAATCCCAGAAAAAAATATCCGTTTTTCATGCTATGTTAACGCAATTTGAAATTACATTCCCATGTTTTAAAATCACACTTTGATTCGTATTACTTAAAAAAAACTAGAACTTACTTAAAAAAAACTTACTCGTGTTCACAATTTAATAAAAAATGTGCCCTGATTAATTTTTATTAAAACGTAGATAATTTCTTTCTTCTTGCTCAAATTTTAGACAATTTTAAAATTATTTAAAATATAATTATATACCTAACATATGAATATCTATTTTAATCTTTTCAGATTTTTACCATATATATTTTCATTAAAGGTAAAATTTTTCATTTTGCCCAACAGTTACATTTTTCGATTTTTCTTTTTTTTGGTATTAAAATTGTTTAGTTGCAGTATCGGATTTATATGATATTTTTTTACGTATTTTTCAATTTTCTCGCCTTGTTTATTAGTATTCTTTTAATAAGAAATAACAGTTTACTACAAATTGTGAACCCGTTGCCGCAAACAAAATTGGCAAAGCAACATAACCTCACTTCAATATTTTGAAAAAAAGTTGTGAATAGATCAGAAACTTAAAGCAGAGTTAGGCTTAAAGAAAATATTTTTCGATCCCCTCCCTCTGATGTTTTGATAGTTCTAGGACCCAAGTCTCTCAATTACTTTAATTTGTTGTACTTTAAATGTTTGAACAAAAATTTGATGCATAAATGAAGATAATCAAAACTTTGGCTATCTCTTTAAGTAAGGAATTACTTAGGCTCTTCACACTGGTTGTCGCATAGCACTTCTAAATGCCCTCTCACCCCAGTCTTTGGCTTGGATTCTTCCTCTAATCTTTTAATTTATTCTCTTTTAAAATCCTCGCTCATTTGTCATTGCTATGTCATATTTGGTTTCTTACCATTTCTTTATATACAATACCAATGTTCAATGCTCTAGTGCAAAAACATGTCTGCAACATTCATGACCTGTTCCTGCACTTAGTGAAACAGTATACAATGGTATGAAACTGTGGACAAGCCCATTTTTTTTTTCTCTCAAAAATCCTCCGATAATTTATTGGCTAGAAAATGTTGGCGAGCATTAGCAATTCAAGGGTAATATATGACCCAAGTTTTGAAATTTAACTATTGTCTGTAAAACGTTAGCATGGAAAACTAATTATCTAATCAATTGATTTTCTTATTCCAGTGGCATGGAACAAGTATGGCAGTATGAATTCAAGTCCTTATTTTCACAGTACATACCTCATTCATGGCTTCTGTTACCTGTCCTCGCAAAACCTGACGGCATATGGAACTCCAACGTGGATTCAGCCAAAGTGCGATTTTGCTGCGAGGTAATTTTCTCATAAACCCCTTCTGCAATTCTATGATATTATCTAAGCAAGAGAAAAAAATTTATGTTATTTGCTATTCACAGGAATGCGGACACGGTTGGACATCTATGAAAGGACGCGTGGCTTTTTGGTTTGTACTCAATCCAGCCACTGGAGAAGGTGTAGTTTGCCTCAAGCTTTATGGTCAACAGTGCGATCGCTGCAAAAGTGGGAATTATGAAGCAGCCATGTGGTATCCAGAAGAAGTTTTGAAGGTATGTCTTAATAGTGAAATGTTTATAATTCTCATCGATGGCAACTGATCAAGTTTTCCATAGAATTATTTTATGTTTAATTTAATTTACGTCCTCTCTATAACTAAGTGTCCTCTCTTCCGGAGTCAGAAGTAGGACTGGACGATAAATCGATGTATCGGAAAATATCGATTCTATGCAATCACAGCCGATCCGATGTTCGGATTGTCAATTTTTCGAAGCATCGGAAATTGTGATTTACAGAGATGTGTACGATATTTCCCGATGTATCGTTGACATCCGATGTTTGCACGCACGATATTGATCCTTGTTTCTGATAGCACATCGATACCTGCAAGCTCGCGCGTGATGAATCTGAATGCGATTGAGAATCGAAGTATTGTTAAATCTCTTATGGAAGGGATTTTTTTTAAAATTGTGTTCGTGCGAATCCTGTTGATTTTTTTACAATCAACCCAGCCGTTTCATGTTTTTTAATTGCTATTTTGCAGACATCCACGTCTTTAAATATTGAAAAATAATTTTAAAAAAATGCAATATTTTTTTTTAAATACTACTTACTAATTGCGAATTTACGCAGTACTAAAGATAAAACATAAATGTACCGAGACATCATGATGCATCAAAATATCACGATGTTAGCGTAACGATACATCGCGATGCCAAAATCTCAACATCGTCCAGTCCTAGTCAGGAGTATGGGTAGTGAAAATTTCCAAACGTGGCGTTCTTGAAGTAGGTATTACTACTTTTTTTTTTAGTATGTGACCGACCAAACATACTCCGGTCGTAAGACTAGGTTAAAAAAGCTTGCTCTTAAGAATACTCAATTCAATAACAATCGAAGACAAAGAACATTCCCCCTCCCTGCTTATAGAGATGTTTTCAAAAATTCTTTTTTAGATCAATGCTCATTATTTGTAGCATTCAGCTATACTGTTAAGTATAAGGAAAAAAAATAATCTGTATTTGAGACAAGCCAGGGATCAAGTTTGCACTTGATTGCTAAGACGCTATACCACTGGAGAAACTTTTCATCGCAAATTCTGTTTCACCTCCATAAGAAATTTAAAATTTAAAGTATAGAAAAGGTGAGTTCAAACAAACCTAAAGTAAACCATGAAGTTATAAATACTAAGAAGAAATTTTCAAAATATCAAAATGAAAATTAATTAAGAGAAGATAACTTAGGATTACGCAGTAAGGAACTTTTCCAACAATTTGTCTAAATTTTAATGTTTTCAAATTTTTTTCAACATTTGAAACTTCATTGTTACATTGTTTGTCTGAACTCACGTTTTCTATATATTAAATTAGTTATGGAAGTGAAAGAGAATAATTCTGGAGGTAAATTTCTCTCGGTGTGACGTCCTCTTAACGCTGTTTTTCGAAGCTCTGTCGCCAAAGAAACTAAAAAAAGCCATCGTTGAAGTGCCTTACACCTGAAGCAATGCGATGATTTTAAACTATATACGTAATCTTGCAGTGAAGAATTATCTGGGCTTCAGAACTGACAAATAACTTAAATATTTTAGAAGTTTGGTATAACGTAAATATTAAAAAAATTGAGAATTTTTATGTAATCAGTATAGTTTTAAAAGTAAAGAACACTGTGAGCAATTATATCTTTAGCTTATTTGAGTAGTATGCCATAAAATTATTTAATTTTAAATATTTTAAAACTTTTTAAAAATCGCCATTTTGGCGACATTTTTCTTGTCAAAAAGCCTTTGAAAAACAGTCTAAAAAATCAATGGTCCAGAAAGTAAAAGCAAGCTGTCCCAATGCTGCTGATCTCTTTGACATCATCATACCACTGCTCACAAAAATTGTGAAATCTCCATTTGCTTAATTTTTATCCAGCTTTTTAAACCAATTAATTCTTTCCTCTAGGTTTTGGTTAATATATACAATAGAGTAGGACAAGTATATTATGGATTTCAACAAGCACCTTACCACAGAGCAAGACGAGCTGGTAAACCAAGAACACCTCATAACAGCGAGCTCTGCCAAGCTTGCAAGGATGGTGTTTGTTCAGAGAGAAGATAGCAACCTCCTTCCAAATATTCTTTCTGTTAGTGTTCAAAACTTTCATACTTTGTAAAAACTTTACTGTAACATAATGAGCTGTGTTTTTAATGTGTATTTTTTTCTTGTTATTTTTGGCAGCTGACTCAAAATCTGAGCGGGTGTACACTTACAATTTTTTCTTTTTAATTAGTTTAAGGGAGAATAAGATAATAAACTATCCAAAAAGAAAAATTAAAAAAATTTTCTTTTTTTTTTGTTATGAAATAGGCATTAACATAAGTAAGAAATTAATTTGTACTAATTGATAAGTAAAAAAATTAATTTGATAAGTAAGAGCTAGTTTACTCACTGTATATTTATTGAAAAGTACAAGAGTTCATACAAGCCAAATGCTTCATTATAAAACTAATTTCAGTTAATACTTATTAATGCTCCAGTTATTAATTTCAGTTTTTTTATGATACTAATTTCAGTTACTTCCTTTGGAGGAGAGGCGTAGACATCTTTTGACCGCAAGGATACGATTGTTTAATGAAAAAAAAATATATTATAAATTTTCAAGTTAAATAAATCTAATTATCTTACATTGGTCTTTTATTATCTTATTTTATCNTTATTAATTTCTGTTTTTTTATGATACTAATTTCAGTTACGGACATCTTTTGACCGCAAGGATACGATTGTTTAATGAAAAAAAAATATATTATAAATTTTCAAGTTAAATAAATCTAATTATCTTACATTGGTCTTTTATTATCTTATTTTATCTTATCATTTAGTCACATTCTAAGGTCACTGAAAAATTGGGTATTATTTATATTTTTCACGTCATTCTGAAGGGCATTTTTAGGGAATAACTAACAATCATTTGTTGTTTATTTTCTTATTTGTTTAATTTTTTTTCACTTCACCATCATGAATTCATCTTCCTTTCCTTCCAAAATAAAGTTATTTATTTCATCTGCATATTTTGTTTTCCGATTAAGTTTTTTTTAGCTTAGGATGATTATAGAATATTCATTATAAAATCATGCTTTTATTATTATTTTGAAATATATTGTAATTGTTAAATGACTCATTTGATTTGTTGATTTCTTTTCTTTCTTTTTTAATCTCGGAGGCAAATTATATATCTTTTTGAGCCACCGTTATGATCGTAACCTACCTGTATAATTATTAAAGCCCAAAGAGTTACAAAATTTTACAAATATTTCTTAAATTGTCTAAATATCTAACAAATTCATTGAATGAAACTGAAGGTATATGTATTGCTTGAGAAGGGGAAAAAAAGGTAACTGGCAAAATCATTTGGAAATTTTAAGTTTTCATTTTATCGGGCAAATCAATGAATATAAATTAAATACCATTTATTATTCATGCTACATCACCAACATCTTCAAAAATGGTCTAATTTGTAAGCATGAAAATTTGCATTGCCTAATTATTCTGAAAACCCAAATGCATACTAAATTAAACATAGCGAATATTTTTAGGATTTAATGAAATTTTAAAATTAATTTATCATAACATCATTTCTCATGACTTTTTTGTTGATGTCTTTTAAATTTTATTAATAGCAGTATATATAAATTATTTTGGAGATGATAATATAACTTTTATAACTTACTCATTAACAATTTTTAAAAAAATCGAAAGAAAAAGTACAAATAATATTAGTTTAATATTGTTTGAATTCATTTTTTTTTTATATTCAACAAATACAATTACATTGTATTTATTTTTTAGATGTTAAAGTTTTTCTTCTTTTTTACATAACAACCTAAAAATTAACAAATTTTTCGAAAATTATTTAAAAGGATTTTTTTTAAAGCACTTTTTCTAGTTCGTTTCATGAAATTTAATATTAACCCCAAATAACTGAATAAATACTATTTTCCTTTTTTAAAAAAAAACTAAAAACAGTTACCTTTTTCGAACAAGTACTATGCAACTTGATACTATTTTTGTGATTTTATTGGTCTTTCAGTACTTATTGTGGCAATAAAGTGCTATAGTCATTCCAAATTTGACAGTGATTTTTCATCTTTCAGATCTACTTAAAAGTTTTTTTTACTAATTCATAAATTGAATTGTTGTAAGTAAATGTGCAAATTTTTTTTAAGTGTTTTTCGAGCCAGAATATAAATAATGAATGTTTCATGTGATAAATGTTTCCATATGTTGATAATATTTATATCACAATTTTTCTGGTTCATGTTATGTAAATGGTAAATAAAATTTTATTTTAAAAATTTTGTGTCAAGTCTAAAGAATGTCTTGATAATATTTTATGTACGAACTTCATGTACAAACCTGATTTGCTTGCAGCCTCTCCATAAAATTTAAGCTCTATACTAAAAGAAAATTTGCAAGTTTTTCCACCTGCAACTTAACAAGACAATATAAATTTCAATACAACTCATTATTATATTTAAATCTTAGTGATCTAATGAAGGCGTTTTTTTAAAGAACACTACAATAAAACATTTAAAAAAATGAAACAAAACTTTATTAATTGGATTAATGGATTATAAATGGTAAATGGATTATAATATGGAAATCAATCATCATTTGTCCAATCATCATTTGCCATCATCAGTCAAGTGCATGCAACGTAAAAAATATGTAAATTGTATTTCCTTTTGCATAATTCCACCATTTAAGAATGTCCTGCAGACTTTAAATGCATAAAATTCAACTAAAAAATCAAGCTGTTCTAATAATTTTTGTTAAAATAACATTTGTCATTTACCCTTACTCCAATTCTCAAATTAAAAAATAGCATTAAAGTCATTACTTTTGTTATAAAGTCGCTGAATTTTGTTCATTTCTGTTTACTGTTACAAAATCACCCTTCAGAACACAGTTTTTTTTTTTATATATATTGTCAAAGTAATAAAAATATTCCGCCACAAACCTCTAAATTGCTTTAAATATTCTGTTTATTTTAAAATGATATTTTACTGTTAAAAAAGAAAACAATATTAATTATATTTTTAAAACAAACACGTTAAAGATTAAATGATACCCAAATTAAAAATCAAGATACAGATTTCAGGTCTAAAACAATTCAGCAGCAATCAATTGTTATCCTTGAAGTTTTATTTGTTTTCCCTTGAAAAGACCTTGAATTATTATTTTTTTCTTTTGTGCATGAACCATGATATCCTATGTCTCACATTGATAATTTATAAACAGTGCTGAAATAATGTAAATATTTTGGAATTCAAAGTAATTTTGTAGTTATCGCCAAATCTTTTTGAATTAAATTTGATATGCAACAAACAGAAGAGATTAAAATATATTGAGCAAAATTAGAAATGTTTTCTACATAATTACTACACTGTTTAGTAACTTTTCATTAAGTTGCTTGACAATTCAGTGCAAAGCTACTTTTTTTAAAGATAATTCAAAATGACTATGAGTTAGCTTAAAAATCCTAATGTACACAATAGTTTATATTAAACATTTTCTCTCGTATTGAACATGAAAACATTTTTAACTGATGCCTGATAAAAGAAGAGGTCTATAGTTGGTCTAATATAAGAACCCCTCCAGACATTCGTCTGGACCAGTGGCGGTGACTATGGAAACGAGGTATGACTATTTCAAGTAGGAGTGCGGGTCACTGTTTTGGAGTTTCCGCTTAGCCAGTGAGTCTTCGGTCTATTGTGTTAGTCCGAGAGTGAAGCTACCCTCCCTAAAATGCGCCATTCTTGTTTCCATAGCACCAGACAGCCTCAGACTTTGTGGCGAGAGGAGTTCTTAGCTTAGACAGACTATGTTTAACTGGAAGAAGCAACTAAATGTAAGCCACAATAAGAGTATGGTTTGTTTTTTAAAGTCACTAATGATGATAATGCTCAAACACTCTGATCTGAATCAGATCCATGAGTTCATTCACCTAAAATACCACCAAAACATCTGTTTATGCATAGATCTCCCCTCGCCATTCCTCTAGTAGAGCATTGCTGGTGAAAATAGTTATGAGGTTTAACTATTTCAAATGGGGGTGTTCTATCAGTATTTAAGACCAATTTTGGCATGGGTCGAAAAGAGAAAAGGAATCAGGTAGAAAGAAGCACCTCTTTTGCAAATGTGCTATTTCGTGTTTCCAGCAGATGATCTTAGACTTTGTGGCAATGGGAATTCTTTCTATAGACAGATTATATTCCTTTTCAGAAGGTATCTATATTAGTCCCTGGTATCCACTTAACACAGTTAATCAGATGTTTGAAGTGGCTTCTGCTTTACAATTGATACATTGATTGGAAATGTCTTAGCACCACTGGGAAAATTTAGGGTTTTTTCAAATGTCTAGATCAGGGACTCTCATACCTGCTAACATTGAAGAAATAAAATGACGGAAATTTTACTTACCGACCCAATTTTGAGTATAGGACTACTGATGTTCAACTCAGTAGCCTTGTAATTTTTAACCCAATCTAAAGACAAGGGAAGTACTGGATCAAGTATTGGGAGAAATTCGCCTCTGTGGAGGACTTTTTAATGGAAATAACCAGTATTTGAGTTACATGGAGAGGAAAACCACAAATACCTCACACAGTTAGCCTAATGACAAGGGGACTTAAACCCGTGATCCGTCTACCACTAAGGATATTTTACTTCAGCACTGTGGTCGGTGCGGTATTCGTATTGACCAGTAATCGCTGGGATTTGAACCTGGGTTTCCCTCACTGGAAAGCAAATGCTCAATCCTCTGAGCCATCTTGGCTAGACTTAAATAATTAACACTCAACACACTGCAGTACTGGCAATCGCACCATCTGTTGAGGAATAAGAGAAATATTTTTTGCCATTAATAGATATTTAATAACCATTTTTTTTTTCTTTAATTTCTTCAACAAATTCGAAAAATACAGGAGTCTTCGTTAAAAAACAGGAGACTTGGCAGTATGCTCTCCCCTCTTAAGTCTTTAAACCTGTCACCTTTGAAGTTTGGATTAATAATATCACAATGCCACTTGATTTAATTCAAACAGTATTTTTATTTTACTTATCCATTAATAAGTCATCTCAAAATATGAAACACCTAAATAATTTTTCAAAGGAGAAAAGGATTTAATAAAGAAAAATAATAAAACAAAAAACTGAAATCTACCCAAAGGCAACAATCAAATGTTAAAATAGGGAAAAAATACTAAAAATAAAATCTGGAATTAGCTGTTAAACAACCGAATAATACTCCAATGAAAAAATAGAACCTGCATACATTTTAAAATATCCTGGATTTAAGTAATCAAATGTATAATCAGCAGGGGGGAATAATCTAAGCAAAATTACTGTTTCAGATACAGTAAAATACTTCTGAATAGCAATTATAGAATCTCCATGACATGAAGTATGATATATTTTAATTAATCTGAATATTTACTATCTGAAACATTTTCTTTATTTACAATAAAATTTGCAAAATAAATGTGATATTTTGATTCTGAATTTATTTTTTTTTCTAAATAAGATCATTTAAAATTTAAGAGAAATTTTTTTAGGTCAGGCAAATAATTATTATTTTTACTAGATACACACTAAAAATTTAATGTTTATAACAAGTATTTAAAATCTAAAATATTATAAAGCTATTAAAGTCAATTTAAAAAAAGATCTAAGTTCTACAATTTACAAATAAGCAATTGTAAATCTTGTTTACCAAGAAATTTTGTTGCTATAAATTATGCTGGTATGAATTTCGTCCTTGGATTCATAATTTTAGTCTTTTTCATTATATTCCTTAGTTTTAATTTTAAAAATCATTTTCTGCTATACTTTCAAGATTTTGATAAATGACAGCACAGTCTAAAGTGTTTCACAAAACGCTCAAACTACAGTTTGTCTAAAGTAAGAACTCCCTTAGCCATTCGTCTGGACCCGTGACTATGGTAATGAAGTATAACTTTTTCAAGTAGGGGTGTGAGGTCATTGTTTAGGACAAGTTTTGGATCCTGTCTGTGAGAGGGAATCTTTTTCTTCAGTCTCTTGTGTTAGCCCTAGAATGAAGAGAAGCCACCCTCCCTGAAATGGGCTATTCTTGTTTCCATACCACACTCCCCCCCCCCCGCCCCTGACTTTGTGACTGGGGGCGAGTTCTTATGGTAGACAAACTATACACCTTCTCAAAATGTAAACACTAAATCAAAACAACTTTAAATCCATTGATTGATAAAGATTGAGATTAGGTGATTGCAATTTCGATTTCTAAATGTGGCTTATTTACAAAATCACAAAACTGTCTCACAATCTTTCACAAATTTATTTTTTTTTAAAGTTTTGTAAATTAAACTGTGAACTTAAACAATCAGTTTTAGAAAAGTCTTAAATATTCATATTAAAAACTTAATTTCATTTGGTAATTAAATTTTATTAAATTAAAACTTTATATTAATTTCATTCAATTATTTTAAGCCACATTTACCAATTTAGTGATCAATTAAATATAACTAAAAAGTTCATTTAAAGATCAACATAATATGCAAAAAGCTGAAGTAAAAAAAAAAAGCTGCAATAAATTACTTAGTAATAAAGTTACATAACTATTAATAAATATTAAATTTAATGCTTTTAATCCAGTGAAGTAACATTTAAACAAAAACATTGTCAGTCAATTAATTTGCTACACTTAAAATAGTCGAAATTTTTTTCAAATGCATTCTTTCCTTGACTTTTCTTCTTTCTTTTTCCCCTCTTTTTGCTATATCATGCCTGCATATATTATCTCAAAATTCTTGAAGAAATAAAGAATTTATAGCAAAAAAAAAACAAGTTATGAAACAATAAATAATATATTTATTTAAAAAAATACAAGTTGTATATGAGCAATGGCATTAAATTCCTAGTAGACATACTAGGAACATTACTTCCTAGTAGAGTAAATAATGAATATAAATGCATTTATTTTTCCAAGTTAGTAGGTTACTTTCAATGTATGATGCATGTAAAAATGTTGTAAAAATCATCAATTGGATGAACTAGTGATTTTACTTCATATGTACAGTATCAAGATTGAAAATGATTTATTTTATGACATATATTACAATGACAATGTTTCTTTGTATAAAGCCTTCCAGGCCATAATCATAACTCATATGAAATAATCAAAGTATTTTTTATACTAAAAGAACGTTTAGGTGAATTCATTTTATTTTTAATAGAAACGTATTGTATGTAATATAGGCCTTTGCGCTTTAGCTTCAAATTCTTGAAGTAGTTCATCAATATCATTATCCAAATCTTCAGATTCTGCCATCTGCAAGAAGAAAAAAATAATAAATTTCAAACAATTTAACTTTAAGAGAGTTACAAAGCTTTGATTATAAAACTGAAAAGACTGAACGAAATAAGAATTTCGCTATATTTGAAAGAAGAATTTTAAGAAGCATATTTAGAAGGGAAAAAGTGTAATAATCATTGAAGACTTGAGAAATTTACGAACTATATAAAGAACCAGATATCACTACTATTATAGCATTATAATGGATTAAATGGGTAGAACGCTCAATAAGATTGTATTATAATTGAGTCACTTAAAAGATCTTCTTTGCTAAACTGTCTGGTTTTAGAAAAAAAGGATACCAGGAAGACTGATTAACTGTAAAAAATCCAGAAACTATTATAAGACTAACAGACTTAATTCAGAATAATAATACATTATGTGAACAAAAGTTACAAAACTCTTTCAGTAAATTTAATAAGATTGGATTATAATTAAGTTATTAAAAAGATGTTCTTAGCTAAACCGTGAGGTACCCATGAAAGTCGTAGACCAGGAGAGAAGAATTGATTGTCTGGAAAAGTTCTGAAAACTATTTAACTGACAGAGGACTATTTAATTGAGAATAATTAAATAATACATTATAAGGAGAAAAGTTTTAAAATATATTAAATTCGAAAAGAACATTTCAATGGCTGAAAAGAATAATAATAACAACAACAACAAAATTAAAATATTTATTCTTTTTCTTCCTTAGCAATTCTGCCTGCTATTAGCAAAGGCTTGTCTCAGTATTATTCTCTATTAGGATCTTATTGTCGCAATCGTTTCTCAGNAATAATAATAACAACAACAAAAAAATTTAAATATTTATTCTTTTTCTTCCTTAGCAATTCTGCCTGCTATTAGCAAAGGCTTGTCTCAGTAGTATTCTCTATTAGGATCTTATTGTCGCAATCGTTTCTCAGCCTGTTACTCTGGTATAATGTAAAAAAAATGCAACATTATCTATCACAGTTTTCCCTTCCACTTTTTAGTAAGTTACTGAGATTAGTCTTAATCAGGATGCGTAGCCAAATTATTCAACAAAAAATAAGCACCTTTTAAATACTTTTCAAGCACTCAAAAAATATTTTCAAGCACTTAAAAAATATCATAATTAAGCAGGTTTGGAAATTTTTTGACAATTGACGGTTTTATCTTGCTTTAACCATCATGTCAAAAAAAAAAAAAACATTTGGCATTGTTTCTGAATCATTGTTTTGAAATTTTGAATAATGTAAAACGAATTGCATTTTCATACGCTATGGACTGACAATACAGCGAAACAGATTGGGGTTGAATTAACTGTGAAAACGTTGAGTAGAACAATGAGAACTGTGTCTTTTTGCATAATTTGAAGCGAAAATCAACATGCTAAAGGGAAAATCTCATATTGAAAAAGGAAAAATTAAGCACTTTTTAAAAACACCCAATGAAAAAAACACCTTTAAGAGCTTTTAAAAAACGAAAATAAGCACCTTTAAACACTTTTTTAAAATATTACGCACCATGTTAATATTTTAAAAATGTTCAACCTATATGTATATGAATACTTTTATGCTCAGCCCTCTGAAATTAGTCTGCTTCAGTATTAAAGCATAATCACCAAATATTTTTATCAACTTCGTAGTATTTTTCATACAAAAATGAAGAACTTATATTCTTAAGATTTGCTTATAATCAAGCAAAGCAACAATATATAAGCATACAAAATAGACTTATTTTGGAAAACTTGCAGGATGTTTATAGACATTTTTAATTAAAATTTGCCAATTTAAAAATTGGTTTCTAAAAATTTTCAGAGCTGAGGCCTAAAAACTGCATTGCTGTTGCTAGTAGCACTCATTCTGCCTGTGCCAGCAAAACACACAAATAATAATAAGCTGATGATAACTAAAGGTAACTTTTAGAAGATTATGCTATCCCAAGCAGAAAATCCATTTAAAACTTACCAAGAAAGTACAGAAAAAATTATGTGCAATCCACTAACTCACTCATGTTTTTTTAAATGAAAACAGTAAAGTTTTCAAACCTGACTTTTAAAAGAAGTTTGACAAAATTGACTTTTAAAAGAAGCTTTACTGACATATTTTGAATAGGAAACGGTGGAAAATATAACTTATAAATAATGGGCTACTGTTGATTGTTGTACTTTTGAAACAATCATGAAACCTGTTGAAGAATAATGCAACCAGTTGGTGCAACTAAAAGGACATTATTTTATAGCTAAACAGCCCCACTAGTTTTCTGATTAAAGGGATATGTTAAAAAAAAAAATTAAGCTGCAGTAACACGCAACTTGGCTAAAAATTATTCTTTTGCTTTAGAAGATGAAGTTCAAGGTTTCCATTGGATCAACTCGATGGCTACGGTACGTATATTTCTTTGTATTACAAAGACAAAGAGACAAGAAAGTAGATTTTGGTACAGGAAAACATTACATTCATCTCAGATTGTACAACACACAATAATGTTTTAATGCATGATTTTCAGAAAAATACATTAGAGTATTTGAGTTGTGTTGTCTTATTTGAAGAAATATTACTTTTCAGATGCATCTATATTGCAGTACAAAAACAGCAAATCATTCATAAATCTTTGTCACTACAAAGAGGATTTTTATGAAATTGAGTCTGAGTGGCATTTTTTCACCACTGCACATGAAAAAGGTGTTTGTGATGGTAAAGGTGGCATCATAAAAAGGATTGCAGTCTTAAAAATTTCTTGGAAAACCAGATATTAACATTAAATATCAACCTTTACAATAGGGCACAAAAAATCTACCATCCATCACTTTTTTTAAATGTCTAATCAAGAATAGATAGTGGAAGAGAAGTTTTTAAAATTCTGATTTGCGAAAGCTGTGTCCATTGCTGGCATTCAAAAGTTTCATGCATTCATCTTCCTAACTACCAAATTCAAATTAAAATTTATTCTTTTTTAGACTATACTGAAACTCAGAAAGTTCATGTTAATTCTCCTTTGAAGACGTTTCTTTTCAAGAAATTGCTAGGTAAGTTGCTTGTGAATATGGCAATAAGTGGTAGCTGGCATATGTCCTTTCTAAAGAACAGGCAAAAGAAGAAATCAAATTTTTTTACTTCATCCAAATGGAGCATTACCTTCTTTTACTTATTCAAGGAAGACAACTTTATTTTATATAAATTGCATTTTATCAAAATAGTAGTATCAAGTTCCAAAAGAGGAGAGGGCTAGAGCAAAACAAATTTTACATAAAAAGCAGAAATGCCTGCATTAGAACTGAATATTTTAAGCATGTTTTGAATAATTTTTTTTTAAATTCGTGATAATATTGAAACAGAGAGTATACTTATTTTTGTTTATGATATTATATAAACACAATCATGAAATTAGACACAAAAGCTGCTAAGAAGGAGTTGAATAAAATGCTTCTTTTTTTATTTTTCTTTCAGAATTAATATAAGATTTTTTTTTTCTTTTTTGATTTTTACATTTTTTTACATTTATAATTAATCTTTGAAATAAAAATTTTTTTGTGTTAATAAGAGCTGTTTCATAAAATGAATAATACACTGAAGCGCCAAAAAAACTGGTATACCTGCCTAATATCGTGTAAGGCCCTCCGTGAGCACGCAGAAGTGCCGCAATGGATTCGATCAATGTGTTCAGAAGATATTCCCACTCCCTCTTACTCCCACTGGTTTATGGACAGCCCTGCAGGATTCACGGTGTCAATTATCTCCAGCACTACTTCACACATTGATCAAATCCATGCCCTGCTCGTTGCGGCACTTCTGCGTGCTCGCGGGGGCCTACACGATATTAGGCAGGTATACCAGTTTTTTTGGCTCTTCAGCATATATGTTAACAAATTTAGTTTAATTAGTAGTTAAAGTATAGCGAAAATGAAATTTTTTTTTTACTTTAATATTTATGTCAATGTTAAACAGCAAATTATTTTTTCATTATGATCCCAAGATTACCATCGTGAAATTTGGCACTAACATTGCCAAAAACAAAAAAAAGCTTACTAAGGAAGTTCTTTTCTTTAACAATTAAAATTTCGATTTTGAGATTTTTAAAATTAAATTTTTGTAAAAAAATTATTTTAGGAAATGATTTAGCAAAGTTGTATATTTTATAAAATCTCATTAGATTCAAAACAAAATTATACAAAATTTGTCTCTTTAGGATCAAAAAGTTCCCAGGTTAATAAATGTTTGAAAATTTTGAAATTGCAAAAAATGTTAAACTCAATATTTTTCATGTCACAAGTGGGTTTAACAAAAATACAAAAAAAAATTCTCAATAATTGACCATGAATTTTTTTTTTTACTATTAGTTGACTTGATGTGGAAATACCAAGGTGGGAAAGAAGTGTCTTAGCTTCCCATCAATATTTAAAAACCAATGAAGTTGACAGGAAGTATACTTCCCATAGTTTTATGAAAGTTTAAAACTAAACAATAAAACATCCCATACCATTGTGGCCATTTCACAAATTAGGAAAGCACCAATTGTAGCTTCTTCATGATTGTCCTGAACATCAATGTTAACGATGTGAACAACTGCAATTTCTTTCTGCGGCCTATTGGCTAATTCTAAAAATAATAATAAATAAAATAAATTAATATTTTATAAACACTAATTAGAGTGCCATTAAGATAAATATGATAGGTATTACTTCATAAAAAATGAAGCAGATTATTTGAAATATAAATTGAATATTTTAAATTAAACTATTAATAATTCTTCTAATTTAACAAATTTGTACAAACATTATCCTAACCAAGCAGTATTCCCCCTTTGAATAACGTTAAAAAAAATTTTATGCCATATACCCTCAATATTAATGATACAGAAAACTATACAGTAACAATTTCTATTAGAATTATGATAAATAATATGAAATGAAAATTTTTTCAAAAGTTCTTGAAAAAGAACTAAAAAAGAGAAAAATTTTTGGGGTTTTTTATTAAAGAGAAAAATTATTGGGACCTTAAGTAACTATAAATTCAAATTGGTGGTAAAAAGAAGAATAAATTTTGTCAGGAAATAATTGAAATTTTTATTGGCATCAAGTAGAGAGCTAAAATTAAAATGTGAGCATTCTAGCTAATCAGAAAAGGATCAAATTTCGATTGCAAGATTCCATCATTACAGAAAAGGAAAGCAAATTAGAAAACATGTAATAAAAATTAGTTTTAAAAAATAACTAAACTAACACTCTACGGTTTTTAAATAATTTTTTAGCAAATAAATGCTTTCATAAACCATTATTTATTGAAAAAAATGCAGTAGAAAAAGAATAAAATTTTATAAACAAACAATTACATAAAAAATGATTTCTAATTTCCAATTTTGAAACATTTGTTTCTGAATAAAATAATAATAAAATTTTTCAACAAATTAATAGTCACGTAAACATATTCAAAAGGAAGTACAAAATTTTAAAACCTATTCTTAAATACTTCTGACAAGAAATAAGAATTGATAATTTTCTAGTAAAGTGGGAAAAACAAAACACCTTAATAACTTTTAATCTAATAATTAGATTTTCATGTACTAAGATCCAACCTCAATGGTTTAAGAAATAAACCTTAGAAAAAAAAATTTCTGTGTAGATTATATTTAAGTTATGAAATCAAAATTCAAGATTCGGCATGTATTTAACTGAAAATGCCGGGAAATTACATATATGGGAAAATAAAAGTTAGAAAGTTACCCAAAAAGCATTACAGGCAATAATTTTAAGAATAAAACATAATGTTCACGACTCTATGTCTATTTTATTAGTTTGAATAATATTTGAGATATACAATGCAATTGTAATGAAATTAATTAAAAAATTAAACTAAAAAACAGATTGTTAGTAAAAACATGCTGAAATATAGTTACCAAAAGACTTAACTTAAATAATTAATTTAAGTCAAATATATTCTTTAATGTGATGCATAGTTACAATATGTGTAACATGCATAATTAGAATTAGAAACATTCTAATAATGAGACAGGGAAGCATTTAAAAAAAAAATTTTTTTTTCAATTTAATTTAGCTATTAAGGGACTGCTTTTTTTTTCCAAGTAATGTAAAAATAAAAAGTTAGCAATTTTAAAAGTCATTACATATAAAGTTGATAGCTCCAAATTAAAAAAAAACTATTTTTACGTTTTTAACAAGATATGTGTACACACATACAAATAAACACTATGTTTATTATAATTACAAATCAAACATCACCAAATCACGGTCAGTCCCATAGCCCCATTTTTAAGACTATCTTTTTAACGGCCATGGTAGGAGTGCACATAATTTTGACCCTGATGGAGACGACTAGGACAACTCCTGAGCTGATCTCCAAACTTTCACACTACAATCAACAAGAGGACTTTCAGCCACGACAGATTTTATGAGCATCTTGCTGCATGCATACCACACGACAATTGCATTGTTGGCTACCAGGATCGAACTCATTCACCAACTCTCCACCAGATAAATGAGTGACGCCTCAATCGACAACGCCACAAGAGTGCTTAATTACAAGTCCGTGAAATATATCCATATTGGTATTAAGTTGTCGTAAAAAAAAAAATTTGAACAAAAACTAAGAATTAACAAAAATACAAACAAAAAAAAAGCTAAATAAATGCACATAAAAATACCTTCAACAACCTGGTCATATACCCTCTCTTCTACTGTGAAAATTACATCAAAAGTGTCATAACACTGCTGGAATCTTTCAGGATGAGATTTGATTCTTCGATTACGATCTAACATGTGAAGTAGACCATTTTGAGTATATCTTTGACACATTAAGGAATCCTTTGCATTCCTCTCATGATAACAACATATGAAAAGAATTACAAGCAATTTTCTCTTAAGCTGAAAAAATGTAGACAAGTTAGACTTAGAGGTTGGGCAGCTCTGACGAGCAGGGCACATCGACCAGAGGTCTATTGTACCCAAACCCTAAAATCATGATTATCATGAAAGCCCTATGGCTGAAATAAAATTCAGCAAGCACCTTACAGGAACATCTTGCAGTTCCCAGGCATTGACGATATGCTGCCCTAAATGTTCAAATCTCTGAGCAGAATAGACCTCACAATCACAGAGTATGTGTCGTGATGTCTCTTCTTCTAGATGACATCCCCGACAAAGAGAATTGGATTCTAACGTAGACAAGTTAAAACNCCTAAATGCTCAAATCTTTGAGCAGAATAGACCTCACAATCACAGAGTATGTGTCGTGATGTCTCTTCTTCTAGATGACATCCCCGACAAAGAGAATTGGATTCTAACGTAGACAAGTTAAAACAAAAAACACAAATAAAATAAACATATTATAGAAATAAACATATTATAGTTATGGTAAATAAGGAATAAGAGTGAGCGGGTTTAGCACAAGGTGTGTAGCCAAATCTTCCAATAAAAAAATAATCACCTATTAAGTACTTTTTAAGCACTCAAAAAATATTTTTAAGCACTACATACTGTAACAAAATGCAAAATAATTCTCAAAGACTACATGGTCCTGATATAAAAAAAAAACTAGTTTCTGACAAATAACCCTTTTCTTGATTATATTAGCTACCATAAAAAGATAGAGATTTTTTTGATTCAAAATTAAATGGGGGAAATAAAGCCTGAAATTGAGAATACCTTAAAAAAGAAACAGGATTGCACATGAGAGTGCAATAATCTCTCCGAACCCAACTCAGTATACGCACATGTGGAACCGCAAGTATTTCTTCAAACCTGTAACATGATTAGAGCTTTCATACGCATGGACCGACGATACGCCACCATAAATTGTGGTTGAATGAATTGTGAAAACGTTGAATAGAACAATGGGAAAAGCACACTTTTGCATAATATGTGGCGAAAATTGACATGGTAAAGAAAAAATCTAATTTTCGAAAAGGGAAAATTAAGCACTTTTTAAAAACACCCAATGAAAAAAGCACCTTTAAGGCTTTTAAAAAACAAAAATAAGCACTTTTTAAAAACGCTACGAGCCCCAGAGAGCAAAAAATTTGACTAGAATAGGTTTCCAAATATTGGGAAAGAAAAGAATTTTTAGAAAAATCATTAGAATGTTTCTGAATATGAAATGATTCTCGGGAATCAAGATCAGTAGGCGAAGAGCAATGTTGAATGATTTTAGCAAATGAAAATTCAAATCTATGATTATAGTTTTTAGTTGATTTGAATTCCAACTATGTAGGTTGATGGAAGATCCCTTAATGTGCCGATTTTGGACTTATATATCATGTCCTTTAAGTTAAAATTTAAGGGCAGATTTAGTTTATCCACTACAAACTAGCTTGAATTTTGAAAACAAACCAGTTATTTTTCATGTGTCGCAACTAAAATTGAACAAACTAAGCCAGAATTTTTGCCAGAAGTACAGCCCAATGAAATCAAAATATTATTAATAAAATCATCCAACAATATGAATCCTCTACAGACAGAACAAAATGCAAAATAAAATTTCCTAATTACCATATGTGGGTATTTAATGAAAAGTAAATTATTTTGAAACACTTCATTCAACTTTTTTTATTACAGCTATATAAAGAAAAAATTTGCAATTTGTACAATTTTTAGTTCAAATTTAGACAAGCAAAGTTATAATATTCTTTTGTCTTTTTTTTCTTATAAGAGTTATGTTTATGGTAGTTTAATTAGTTATATGTCATATTATTTTCACAGTTATACAAAACCCCATGAATGATGAATAAGAAATCTATTACATAATAAAAGAATTTATCAAAATAATAATTTAAAAAATAAAAAAATAATGTAAATAAAGGATACAAGGCTTTATCTTTGGATAGCAGATCTTGATACATCTGTTCATATGAAATACTGAAATCATAAACATTTGGCTTATCAGGAGCTGGTCCAGGGAGCTTTACTTGATTTCCAGAGCCAAATGATCTTACTTTAAAACCCTTTTTGCTAAAAAAAAATTTTTTTTTTCTTAAATGCAAGTTTTTTTCTTTATTGTACCAAAAAACAACATCAGAACCATATTTAAATAACCTGTATAGGGGAAAAAAATACCCTGTACCAATAACACCTATATTATTGATCAAACTTTACAAAATATTGTCTCATGAAATGTATGGAAATATTCTAGAAGTAGTTTGTTTTTATTCAAATATTTAAGAACAAGCAATCTTCTTGTTTGTTAGAAAAATAAGAATCAACACTTTTATTTTAAGTATTTTTATGCAAACAAATATCTTATTTATTTATTTTTTAAAAAATTATTAAACAAATTGAGACTTATAAATCAAAATGCAAAAAAAAAAATTATCCAGAAATTTATTTTGTTTAAGTTCTCAGAACAGTGTAACAATAAAGGAATCGATAAAACAATGTTTACATAAAACATAAAAGTCTGTTAGATCACAATGCTCAATTATGTAACCTACTATAAATCAATACTGGCAATATTATAGGTATTAAAATTTAACAGAAATGACTAGAATCTCTTTCAAAACTATAGATCGACCAGAAAATAAAGGCAGCTTGTGCACAATGCCTCACTTTATTGATCATGAAATTGTGCAGCTTCAAACTCTAGTTCGTTCCCTTGACCAATGACAAGCCTAACGTGGGAGTGCTTTATTTTCTATTCTACTTTTAAATCTTTGGTTTAGAAAGAAAATAGAACTAATACAATGATACATAAAATTCAGATAACTATAATATTTTTTTAACAAAATCTAATACATCTGCTTTATATTTTTGTATGCAAATAAAGCAGTTTCACCACCTGAAATTTTAATTAATCAAGATATTTTGAAATAAATATAAATATTTTGAACTTTGGTGCAATAAATTTTAGAAGCGATAATTTATCACAGAAATTTTCTTTTTAGTACCTTTTTGAATAACAATATTTTTTAAAATTATTTTTTTTCATGCAAAACAGAAAACAAAGTTCAAGAAACCTAATATATAGTTTTACTAGTTTGTAAAAATGCCCATTACACAACTAAAACAACAATTTTCGTAATATCTGTTTTATAAATAAAAACCAAGCAGATTACTAATATGTACATATTTATATAGGCTGTGCAAAATTTTTCTTAAAATAAGAAATATTATTAATATCTAAAAGAGTACATTACAACTTTTTGAAATATAATATTTATTTATGAATTTCTCGGGAGTAAAAATGCTGTTCTTATAAAAATACAACATAAATTTTTGCCATGTTAGGCAAAAGACTAAATGTATGAGATTTTTACCTTAAAAAAGCATGCGCTTCCATACTTCTATTTTGATTACTGGAACAGACAACAGCGACTCTCAATTCGTTTAACATATTTTATTTCGATGAATTAAGGAAGGGAAAAAATGACACCTAAAATGTTACTGGAAGAATTAAATTGTTGGCTGTTTTGTTTATCTAATTTGATTGATTGATTGTTTTCATAAGCTTTTGATTGATTATTTCTGTTTATCTTAAGTTCCTCTATATCAAAAAATAAATTTCAACCTCAAGAAGCAATTTCACTACTTGCGATGCCATCATGCTGGTTGCGCATGCGCAATTTGCATAAACGTGCAATAAAATGGATGAAGCGAGAATACTCCAAGAAGCGTTTCATGAACCGTTCACGTTGCTTACAATTCATGCAACTCCGATCGCCGTTGGAAAAAGAAGAGAACCTGATTGCTGAATTTTGTGAGGAAAATATTTCATTAATTAGGTTCTCATTCTTAATTGCTGGCATTTTGTAATCGAAGGTGCATAAATCGAATGCAGCGAAAATGCCCTTCATTGCATGAAAAAAAAAATCAGGGATACGATTGATACATTGAATGGTAATATATTTGCCTGGTAAAAACAACAACCACCTCTCTCTCTCATTATTGAGACTGCCTTGGAAATCAAAATCCCGTTTATTCTCTGAATTCACCAAAAAAATATACTATACAAAACAAGCCTAAACTCAGTGCACTGATCGTGACATGGCAGGACAGCCCAAGAAGAGTCAAGGTCTTATATACCCATCCCAGTTTTCTTAACCTCGGGATCTGGATTTCAGGAGCAGATGTTTCGGCTGGATGGTCAGCCGAACCCACAGGAATTTACCTCCAATTATAACTTTTCTGAAATCAGCCTTACATTTAAATAATTTTTAAAAAATTCGCTTTAATCACAGAAAAAAGAACCAACCTTTATATTTTGTATAGTTAAGAATTTCAACGATTTAGCCAGAGCCGTTTTTATGTTTATAGGGGCCCTGGGCCTGTCATTATCTGGGGGCCCTTTATGAGTTAATTTAGAGAAAAAAATTTTATTTTGAATAATTTTTTAATTTTTTTTAAAAACATATAAATTAATTATAAAAACTTATATACATTATTTTTATCGAAAATTTAAGGTAACAATACTTTTCGCGCTTTTTGAGAGGCGAATCTTCTATCACATCATCAAAATCAATTTCCTGTAAGACATACAGTTTGCTTTGCAGCTCAAAATCTGTAAGACTTAGAAACATCAAATTATGNTGGGGGCCCCATTAGAACTCGGGGCCCTGGGCCAGGGCCCACTTGGCCCATCCTTAAAAACGGCTCTGGATTTAGCCAATTGCAACCTTTTTTTTTAATTAAAATTGCGATTAATAAAATTGTACAATTGTAATTGGTGGAAAAATAATTGAGACTAATTGTTTATTTTAAAAACAGACTTTTTCTTTTAAAGAAAAAAAAGTACTTTGAGATGATAGTCACTACTCCAGAGAGGAAGCTTAGTGAACGTGTAAATGAGAATTATATAAAATAAATTTTTTACATTATTCATTCATAATTTCCTGAAAAGGGCTATTACAAAAATCAGAAGAAAAAAAATTAAGACCGCAATCATTTTCAAATGATTTATTTGTAAATAATATGAACCTTCAAAATAAAAGCTCTCGCATTTCATTATTTTTGAATTCTAAAAAGAAAATTCTTAAAAAGTAGAAACCAAAAAGCATTTTAATTTGGAATTGATTTTATTTAAAATCGAAGCATACTACTTCATATTGAAAATTTCTATTTCACTAATTATAATTTTAAATCCATTGTATGTCATGAAAATTAAAATTTAACAAATTGATATTTCATACAGATACTTATAATACAGTAAATCCTGCCTAGTCAACAAACCAAAATGACTTTGAATTTAAAAAAAAAAGACATTTTTTTTTTATTAGGATCACTAGTCTGTCTTTCATATTTACCACTGAAAAAAATCTAATTCATCTAGAAGTTTTATTAAATTGTTTTTTTCACAATTCATGATCTGATCAATGAAAAAACTTAAGCAAATTTTTTATTCTATTATGTTAAGGATCAGAATTTTATTAAACAGTAGAACTCCAATTATTCGATCACCGGTATTCCAACACAAGTATTATGAGATACATGCTTCATACATTATATCATTATCACAACAAGTATTACACAATTACTGTTGCTTTCTTTTTTTACTTTGTGTAACTAAACGCTGTATTCACTTCAATCCAATTACAGTTCTAACGACGAATTAGAAATTAGGTTCCAAGAGACAATAAAAATATAGAAAAAAAAGCAGCAATTTTTTTTACAACATTGTAACTTTATTTTTGAAACAAAAATAAGACAAATGTAAGATTCTTTAAACCTTCTTATAATCACTAGTTATTTTAAATGATTTCACTTGATTAATGTTTATACAATTAAACAATCAACTTGAAAAGGTCCCCCAATTATCTGACAAATTTGATTTTTCGACATATTACTGATCGGATAATAGGGGTTCAACCGCAAAGTATTGAAAGCTAGCTTAAATTCCATTGTAAGTTGATCATATAGGGACACACTTGTAAATAAGTTTTACATAAAATGGTTAAAAAAAAAAGTATAAAATAAATTTCAGAATGTTTTAGTCAAAATAAATATTCAAAAATTAAGTTTATAAACTACTTTCTGTTCTTCGATACTTTATGAAATTATTAATAATAATTATCATGCTTCACGTTTTAAAGTATGCATATACATATTTGTTTGCAAGGGTATCAATTTAATATAAATTTTAAATAAGGAATAGTAATTCATTATGTTAACTAATCACATTTTCTTATGATATATAGAGTATTTACTAAATAAAACTAAAGTCATGTTTAAATTTTATCTATCTAATATTTTTTTTGTACATTTTTCAATATTTTGATTGGTAATATAGACTATAATAGCATGAAAATTGAAATTAGACAAAATAAAGCTTTTTTTTTTTTTTTTTTTTTTTTTAAAAAAAGATTTATCTTTTTTTCTAAGTGGACCACTAATAAAAAAATTCACTGCAAGTGGTCAACTTACTCAGATTTAACTATATAACTATTTATTAGAAAGTGTTTCGATATGATGTGCACAGATTTTTAAAAAAAAACATTGAAATTAAAAAAAGTACACATTTTTAAAACAATTTAAGTTAAAAAATTTATTTTAATAAATTGAGTTTTTCTAATATGAAACATTAACGGTTGGACTTATATTTATTAGGATATTTCAATGTTAAGGGTATACAGTCCTATAATCTTAAAAAAATATATATATTAGTCAATAATTTTATAAGGAATTGCAGCTTCAATTTTTATATATTTTATTAGTAACACAAACATACTTAACAGATAAAAAAATTACAATAAGACAATAAACATAATGCTGTTAATTTTTGTTTTTACTTCAGTAAAGACCATTTTAGCTGCTCTTTTGCAGAATGAAGTACCTGAAAAAAATTAAAGAAACATAAATCATGTTTTTTTTTCTTCATAAAAGACAATACTGTTAATACACATGTTTGGTTTTGATATGAATACAAGAGGTACTATGATTCTATCCAACCCACCACAAAATGACTAACATTGCTGTCGTTCAGAAAAAATACTGAAAAAATTTTAAAACATTTTTAAAAAAAAATTCTTTATAGCCTTTTTTATGGCTATATCACACGAGAGAAAATATGTGCAACTGCAAGTGTAACTGCAAGTGTAAGTGAAATTTCTCCAAAAATTGCTCGTGTGATATAGAAATCACGGTTGCANTGACTTGTTACTTTTTTAGTAAAAAAATTTTATTGAATGCAACCTTAATTACCTCAGACTCAAGGCATGATCAATAAAAGAGATAAGAGTCATTTAATAATGTTTAATAAAAAGTTCTTTAAAAATGTTAAAAGAGAAATAAAATTTACACATATCAAAAATTTTAGGCTTCTAAAAAAGTCTATATTCAATACAAATAAACTAAAAGAAATATATAAAAACAAGTAAATATAAGATAAAAATTTATAAATAACTAGTGACTTACAAATCAAAGTATGAAATTAATCAACAGTTTTTTTATAATGAGGTTAGATATGAGAACACTAACTTTACTGTAGCTACCTAAATTCTAATCCTATACAAATTCATCAACTAATAACAGCATAACTTATATTTTTGTACATAATTAATGGAATCTCTGGACTTTTTAGGACCATTTAATTATCCACTTTCAACATTTAATCAGCCATATGACATTATGAAATACAATAGTTTTAATTAGAACAGGACAAACTAAATTTAACTAACAAAAATTTAATTTTTAATAAGTTAACAACAAATTTAAATTTTATTTTGCATTTACTATACTTTTATTTTAAAATACTTTGAAACGAAATGAAGAAGGAATTTGAGGCTTTGCATATACAGTAGAAGATCTTTATAATGCAGAAGACTTAATAAAATTCTGTGAAAGAGCTTGAAATGCAAGGTTTTGTGTTTTACAGAATTTTGTTTTATATATATACATATCATTTCATATAGCTTTAAACTTACCTTTTAAACATGGCAATATTAGTCTGAAACAGATCAATCTTAAAATGCTTAAAAATAATTTTTAGATAAAAATAATTAAAAACATAAAAAATATGCACTTTATAATTTATAGAAGAAAAAAAAAGAAATATTTTAATAATTTTGGCTTGCTTAGCTTTTAAAGTTTGTTACCTCTTAAGAAATAATCAATTAAATGTAAAAAGTTAATAGTTTTTGCTCAGTTACAGAATTCCTTAACTGCAATTCACTTTTCATTGTTTACACCCACAAAGTTAATGTGGTTTATAGAAAGTTGCAGTTTATAGAAAAGCATTACATAGATCTTTTACTGTGTTAAAATAATCCATGTAAAAAAATTATTATTATAATTCTAAAAATATTTTTATAATTATTTTCTAAGTATCACTATTTTTATAACTGACAAGTACTTAGATTGTGACATGCAAAGCTTAAATTAAACATGAGAAATATTTAATTAACAATTTTACAAATCCTCTGAAACATAGGATTTTCCTTTAAAATTTTTAATATTTTATTAACTAAGCTTGAAAAAATAGTACTGAAGATAAGGAGAAACATGATTTTTCCAAAAGTGTTAGCAAGTCTTATCATCTAAACGACTTGAGAGGGTAATTATAAGTACAGCAGTTACAATCTTCAAGCGGAGAGGTAAGAGTTGTCAAAAGGATTGAGAATTTTACAACAAACCATAGCTGAAAATGTCATTGCAGGTTGAAAAGGGTGCCTCCCTATTATGATTTTGATAAATAGAACTTTATTCAAAATAGAAATAGAACTTGATAATAGGAATTGAACTTAAATAATTAAAAAACAAGAATGGTGTGCAGTTTTAAAATATGTCTATTAATACTTCAAATGAACTTGATAAGAATGAAAGGGGGGGGGGGAGAGTAAGTTTAGACCACCGTAGAAATCAGTGCTCTTCCTTTCTCAGTCTCAGAATAATGCATAATTTTTATTCTTAATTTATTTTATTTTTTTAAAAGCAATCTCAATTACAAGCATAAAGTATAAATTTTGCTAAGTTATAAGACTTAAATAGATATAAATTATTGAATCAAAATTTTTTTGCTTACATTTTTGAAATAGATTGTACACTTTTTCTAAGGAATTTTATACCACTGATTAATTTCTATACATTATATATCAAGTGTGAAGCCCCCGGAAGCGAGAAATTTTTCATTTAAGAGCAGCTATTAAATAACCATTTAAAAAAAATTCTACATATTTTATTGCTTTTTTTAAAATTTTAAGATTCTGATTTCTAAGAAAAGTTTTCTTGTGCGAAGCTCATTGACTTAAAAAGCCTTGCCAGAGGTTGCCTTCCACAATCAAATTTTTTTTTTAAAAAAAGCTTTAAAATATTCAGTATTAAAAAAATGAATATTAAAAATTTTTTTGATAAAGAATAATAGCAAAAAATACTGTTTTTTAATGCTTCTGGTGCGGGGACTTCTAAAAATACAGGGCATAGACAAATGCCCCAATAGTCCTCTCCCTGATAACTAAATTCTTCAAGCAGATACCAATTTTTTTTTTTAAATGTTTATTTCATTATTTCCTTTGAGCAGTTTAGAACACAACTAGAATGAATTGGGACAGGTTTAGGAGCAATTTTAAGAAAGGGAAAAAAAAAATCTGTCTAAGAACAGGTTATCTCATCTAAGGTGCATAACTGGTAATTCTTCCAGTTTTTTTTTTCCTCCAAGAATTTTGTTTAAAAAGTGAAAATTCTATTTGGTAATAACTTACTCTTGATTCATTAGATCTAAAAAGAATTTGGCCACCATTATATATGAATAACTAAAACATTATGTATACACGTAAAAGGTCTGGCAGTCGTATGATTCAAGGTTTTGATGATGACAAAATATAAAAATTTACTTGCAATTATTGATGCATTTCTTATGTCATTACCACTAAAACTTTCATCCAAGACAAATAGTGAGAGAAATGAAATAAAGCAGTTTGTAGCAGCAATTATGTTACTTATTAATATTTTCTAGCAGCACCTAAAAGCTGACTCTTTTTCACCCATTTTATAGTTATTATGGATAATATACAAGTATACAAGCAAGATTATTAACATACAAGCAAGATTTTTCAAGTTTATTATTTGAGGATTTACACACATACTAAATAATTCAGTAAAGTTAAAGGATAAAAATGATTAAAAAGAACAGAAATAATTTATAAATACCTGAGCTACAGTTTGTTCTCCAAGTGGAATGTCATCAGATCTCACAGAAACTCTTTGTACTACAGATGTAGAATCGGCTTCAAGTACAATTCTAAAAACATATGAAAGTTTTCAGTACTTATTATTTAAATTGTTGCATTAATTTTGATATTTATTTATAAATTTTTTAGTATATTTAAAAAGTGAACCCCACAGGTCACCATTCTAAACTTTTCCAATTCAAATTTTCAGAAATGTTGCACCAACCAATATACAATTGTGACAAAAGTTGCAAATACAATCTTCAAATTTAAAACCAGAGATTTATGCATACAAAAAGCAAATTGACTGCATTTTATTTATGGAGTGATGATAATTTACCATAACTAAATTTATTTTATATTATTTTTTTAGAACTATATTGTTCCAACTTCCAATTACATTTCAATTGCATCACACTAAATAAGTTAAGAGTTCTATTAAAGTAATAAATTTGAGCAGGAAATTACTAACACAATATTACAATTGCATCAACTTAATGTAAAACAAGTTGCAAACTAAAAGTATAATTAAAAAACTGCATTTCCATACTAATAAGCTTTTATGCTTTTCGAGGAACATTTTTATTAAAATGAAAAAAAAAAAAATTTAATGCTTAATTTCAGGTATTATAAATTTGATTTAAAATTACTCTGATTACAACAACATATAAATAAGCCATATATATATACAGTGGAGCATCGTTTATACGACGCCGAAGGGACCACCGAAAAACGTCGTATAAACGATAACGTCGTATAATCGATTTTTACTTCTAAAACTGAAACTAACTCTGTTTTCAGTTAATTTTAATGTTTAACGTGTTGATTTACATACATTTCTANTGGTATAGAAAACTGAGATGTTCAGCTTTAAAATATTCTTTCAAAAATTATGATCAATTTTCAATTTTTCTGTTTTGCTTCTTGTATGTAATCATTCTTAAGGGCGTTTTCATGATAGCACTACATTTTTAAAAGCGTTTCTGATAGGATATTTCTTCTAACGTTTAATGAATAATTTTTTTCGGAAAATATTATTTTTAGCATTTAAGCTATGTTTTAAGAATTAAGAGGATATTTCTTTCTATTTCTTTTTTTCAACTTTACCACTTCAGTTTTTTTTTTTTTAATAGCAGTTACTCAGTTTTCTAAATATTTTAAATATTTCTAATTAAATTAATATATAATTATCTTGAATATTTCTATGATAGTTTTTTTTTTCCTTTATAATATAATAGCTAAGTTTTGATTATTTTTTCAATAATGACTAAACTTAAGTATAAGTTTATATATATATATATATATAAGACGTAATAGAAAAACATTTATTTTTTTTTAAATACTGACAAAAATAAAATATTTTTTTACATACTTTAGTATTTTTGCTCTACATCCTTACTACCATTTGAATTTTTTTTATAAGGGAATATAAAAGTTTGCAGCGATGCATTTATGTGAAAGGAAACACACCATTTACACTACTTTTTTTTCTGTAAGAAATATGTAAGAGAAAAACATTTCTAACATTACAGAAAAATTTTTCTTTTATACAATAAGAATTTAAATTTTCAACTTCCGAAACAATAATTGCTGAAGTCCTTGGAAAATTCATATTTTTCCAGAGTGACTTCATTAGGTTAAAATTCAAAGGTTGCACACATATTTAAACAAAAAGAAAGAAGTATGCCAAGTGACAGATTAAAGAAATATAAATACTATAAACTTACAATTATTCATGATTTTTTTTCTTGCAACAATAAATTTTATGGCATCAAAATAAAATGTTTAACAATGATACAAGTTTCTAAATTAGATCTAAACAATGCAGTTAAATTTGCAAAACTCAGGTGAAGGTAAAGAATGCATTGAAACAAATAAACACATTTCAAAATATAATGCACAAGATATGTTATGCATCTGCAAAAGCCATTGGTAAAGATATTACACTTTATTATGGTGAATAAAAACTAGCATAACAAATTTGTATCTCGACAAATATCTTTCTATCATTTCACCATTTTACTGCTGAAAGAAATATGTTAAAAGCAGTATGTCATACAAGGATAAAAATTTTTGATAATTTTCTTTCTAGTTCCTTTTAGAAGTCAATAATGTATGGTAATTTGTAATTTTGACATTTTCAGATGTTACTTCCTACATTAAATTGATATCACTCTTATAATTTATGCATTAGTTTGTGCATTTAATCATTCTCATCTAGCTGTAAATAAAATAAAAGTTTATCAAAAATATTTTAATTTATGTATTTTGTTTTACAGAATTAACAGGGGTGGAAATTTACAAGTTACAAGTAATGAAACTATAGTAGTCACTACTTTTTTTGTAATTTGTAGTGTAGTGATTCTTTTTTTTAAAAAAAACTAGTGAAGTTGGCAGTGCAATAAGAAAAAAAAAGGCAGCTTGTAGTGATTCTTTGCAATTTTTTATAACATTAATTTAGTAAAAAAACAATTTATTTTTTTTACTCTGATTGGCACAAATCTTACAAGAATGCTCTTAATGTACTTTACTTACTTTTTTTTTTAAACACTCAACAAATTCACAAATATTTTATCATTTTCTAACATATCATAAAAGAAATACTGGCTGATATAAAAAAGCATAAAAAGTGTAAAATTGAAAGAAAAATTTCATAACAAATGAATATCAAATTTCAAACATGTTTTTAAATTTAATCTCCCAGCAAAATTTGTCTCATAAAGTAATGCAGTAGTGACTATATTGAAAAATACTTTGTAATTACTAAATTTATAAAAATAGCTGCAGTTAACTTATTTGCAATTGTCATGCCACCTAATCCAGTAGATTGCGAGTTTACTATATTTGTGATTTAACTCTACAAAGATTTTTCTAAAATAATTCATTTTAAGAAATTACATTTAGTTCACATGATTCATACACTTTAATTGATTCTTAAATTTCATTTGCCATCATTGAAAAAGATTAAAATAAAACATTCACCACCACCAGTAGATTGTGACCACCTAATCCAGTAGATTGTGACCACTCTAACTACCTAATCTAGTACATTGTGAGTTTACTATATTTGTGATTTAACTCTACAAAGTTGTTTCTAAAATGATTCATTTTAAGAAATTACATTTAGTTCAAATGATTCATACACTTTAAATGATTCTTAAACTTCATTTGCCATCATTGAAAAAGAACAAAATAAAACATTCCACTCACCCTCCATCGCAAATTTCATCAATAGCTAATAATATAATATCGAGATTTTCAAGGAGAGTTCTTTTTTCAACATTCTTCCTTAGAATTTGATTCACAGCATCATACAAGCAATTCAGGACACTCACCAAAATAAGCTAAACATTAAAAAGGCAAATATAAATAAATCAAAGAAATTAGAATTACAATTTCTAAAAATACAATGCTATAAGTGTTTAATACATTTTACTAAATTTAGAAACTAAGCAATAGTTTTTTTTCTTCCGAATTTGATGATATTCAAACCTGCATTCAATAATGATAAAATGGCATTTTTTTCATTACAATGAAATATTTATTTTTTAAATGCCAGTCATTTGGTCAATAAACCACAGGTACTCCCAATATTTCTCCATTAAATTAGAGAAAGCAAACAGAGCAAAGTCCAAATGCAAAGTAGTCATATCCTAACTAATCATACTAATAGAAAATACAGAAAAGTCAACAATGTTTAAGCAAAACATGAAGATAATCATGTTACATCACGAATCCAAAAGTTGCAACTATAGCCACACGAGGAAAGTCAAGAACAAGCGGTGTTTTAGAGAAGAATACAATACAGTAGGGAACTGATTATTCGGAACGATCGGGACCATCGCTATTCCGGATAACTGATTTTTCCGGTTTTCTGAATCGCTGCAAAAAGTCATTTTTTTTAATTGTTAAACCCAACTAAAAAAAATATTTGGTATATATATATAAATCTTAAAAAAAAGAAAAAACGATGAAGTAATACACTAATGATTATTTCCAAAATGATGGTAAGGTAAACATCTTTCAAAAAAGAAAGAAAAATCCTAAAATCTTATGAGGGGAATTTTTTTTTTTTTAAATGGCGGGGGGAAATGTATCGAATTTCGTTCCGTTTTTTTGGTCTTCCGGATTTCTGATTTCCGGATAACTGGTTCTGTACTGAACTAAATTTTAATCATCATCACACCCTTAAACTATTGCAATACTTAGATACAATGTAAAAACATTTGCATATCAAACATAATTTCTCAGTGAATATTATGATAGTTTTCTCTGCGTGAAAGCAACTAGGTTTAGAAGGTTAATTAAAATTTTTCAGTAATTTCTAAATGGTAAGTGAAACAGTAGAATCATTAAAAAAATACACATTGGTCTTTTTTAAATTATCTAATCCCCTAAAGGGACTACAAAAAAATTTTCTTAAAAAAGAAAAGAAAAGCTTCTTAAATTTATAAAAGTAAATCAATATGCAAACTCTTGAGAATAAAAATACCTATTATTAAAATTATAATTTGGTACAAATCAATGAATTTAAAAAAAAATGGTGAATCAGAAAGAGCAAGTCCTAAAAATACAAATAAACGTCAAAAATTTCTGACCTCATTTTCATGGCAACTCCCCATGACATAGAAGAAAAGGTCAACATTGCTCCGGTAGACTACAGTGAGACCATCTAACATAATAACTTCAGCTAAAAATATAATGTTATATTCTACAATTAACACAATTTTTCTTAATTTTATGAAGGAAAAAAAAACGGTAAAATGAAACAATTATAGTTTAAAATGCATTCTAAATTAAGTGAATGACTACATCAAATACTATCTAATGACGGATAATATTTTTTAAAATAGGTTTAATACTTAAATAAATAATCCCAAGAAATTGAAGCGGAAAGATATTAATTTTTAAAAACTTCATTTGCTTCAAAAACATATAAATCGGAAATAACAGTTAACAAGTTCAAGTGCTCCAAAATGGCAGCACATTTTCAAGACTTGACCCAATTACTGCTCCATTGAGGATCTTTTACCAATAAATCCCACATTTAATGCAGTTACATCCAATTACTGCAGTAAGAGGGATTCCAAAAATTGACAGCTACAAAATATTTGAATAGAAAATAAAATGTATAAATGATCTTATTTACATTATTCTACAACGTTATTTATGATAAAAAAGATAAAAATATAGTTTATTGTAGCTTTTTTTTATACTGGCTTAATTACTTAGAGTATTTTTACTCATAGTTTTATGTTTAATTGGTTATATACACACACACAAAAAAAAGAACTTGAAAAGGTCCCCTGATAATCCAACTTATTTCAATTTTCTAACATAACTCTGATCCCACGGATATCAGATAATCAGGGCTCTAAAGTAGTTCAATACTTTACAACTTACCCCAAACAAAACACGTAAAATAAAAGTACAAGAACACATTTCTTTTTTTTATAATGCTAAAAAGAATTCAAAGAAATTGCTTGATAAATATTTTAATTTGAGATAATTTTGATCATGAAACATAACTAATTTTCAATATTTTTGAAACTACCCTTAAAAATTGTTTTATTAAATATTACAATTTGATCATCAAATTTTTATCGAAGGATGTTATAATAGAAACAACATCAGAAATATGCTTGGAAAATAAATTTAAACATAGAAAACATTGGAAAAAAAAATTATTATGAACTTTATTTTTATAAAGGGCGCCTCAGTTTTATAATCTGCTTACCATTAGCTCGATGTGTCTTTTTGAATAAGTTCTTTTCAAAAGCTTTTTGTTCTTTTGCTGTTGGGAAAGTTTTTCCGTAATACTAAAAATAAAAATATTAATTTATTAAGAAAATTAGTAACAGTACTTTTAGTCAGTAAGTAATAAAGGGAAGATTTCCATATCCTGATCTGCAGCAGAATAATTGTCATGGTTAAGCAATTTACAGGAAGCAGCCCACGAGAAACTTAATAAAAATATTGCTAAAGGGTACCAATTCGAAGATGTAACCACCCTCAGGCAAACCTTTACATGTTTCTTTTTTTTTAAATTGCGAGTTTAAAATCCATTTGGCGCCCTGGCGATTGTAGTTGGCGCAACAAATCACGATATGGAAATATCATCCTCATAAATTTTAAGTCTAACAATTCAGGTTTATCTGTCAGTCTAGATAAAATAAAACTGTATATTAAAGGATTAAAAGTTATATAAATTAAATATCAAACAATATTTTACTATTTTTTTTTCTTCATAATATATGAGACCATTACTAATATTTATTATACTTTTAAATTCTCTGTATAACTATGCTAACAAAAAGGACTTTATGAAGTATAATAAAATATAAAAGTTCCCAAGATATTATTTGTTGGCATAGGTGTAGCATGAAGCAAATTTTTGAGGGGGCAAAAAACTTTTTTAAGTTATGTGTACATACCTATATTTATATATATACTTTCACATTCATAAAATAAAATTTTTACTACATCTGCTACTGTTATGCATATTTTTTGCAATCTGATCTTCCAAATTTACAAAAGTTGTTTGATAAGGATATAAAACAGTTTAAAACAAATTAAGTAAATATGCCAAAAAAAGTACTACGAAGGTGTTTTCTGAAATTCTATTGTTTGAAAGTTATTGCAATTTCAAGGCATAACTCATAGCAGGGAGATTTCCGTATTCTGAAGCAGAATAATCGCAAAGTCTTTTGCAACTTCCTGGCAGTGGTCCGCGAGAGACTTAAAAAAAAAAAAATGGGAGAAAGGGGCAAACATCTAAATATTTTTTTTTAAACAAAAATTCGAAAGTTTAAAATTTATTTGGCACTTTGGCGACAGTAGTTGGCGCGACAGATGACGATACGGAAATATCCCCGGTAATTTAATATAACCTCAACTAAAGCGAAAAATTTTCACAAAAATTTAATAAATTTTTAAATATCACAAAAGTAATAACCGTGTAATAGGTTTTGTAACTGCTGGGAAAAAACTTACTTTAGCCAATATTCGATTTCCATCATTATCCAGAATAGCTATAGCTTCCACAGAATAAAGAGTAGGTTCCTATAAAATTACATTTTCATTTATACATTTCTTAATAGATGGGAAATTAGGAAGAAAATACCAAAGAAACCAATCTCATTCGTAAATAAGTATAAGTACCAAAAATTAAATAACTAGGTAATCTTTAAAAAATATTACAGCTTGGAGAAAAAAGAAAATTATAATACTATAAAAATTAATTAATGGTACAAGTTAAAAGTAACAGAATATGCACAATATTTATAAATGAAGCTTGTATTTTCAATTGGTTCTCTTGATCCGAAAAGAATAGATAGAAACAATAATTCAAATTATACACTTTTATTACCATCAGACCTGATTCCATTTTGCTAATAATAGAATTCTTAAACTTCATATGAATTTACTAAACTATTTTTTTTATGAAGTAATTAATTTGTTGTTGCCGTCTGCCGTGTTTTGCAGTCGTGTTATTAAAAAAGTTGAGATGTTTATGGTATGGTTTCGTTCATTAATTAATTTCAACTTTAAAATTTATATCATATTTTCAGTTGTAAGTTGTTGAATAAGTTTTTCTATTAAAATAAAACTTTTTTCATAATTAAAATGTTAAAATTTGTAGTTTATGAGAGATAAAGGAAGAAAAAAATGAAGCTGAAGTGAAGTGACTCAATGTCGAAAATAAGAAAAGCCGCTTTTAGCGATCCATATAGCTTTTTTAATTTCAATTAAATATTTTACGTAATAATGTAATTAACGTATAATTTCATCAAGAAAGATACTTGATGTTAAATAAAAATGACTTGCTATCGAAAGAAAGATGGTGGGCCAAACGTCAAGTTCTACGAATCTCCTGAAACAATCGCCCAGTTTGATACTGTGCGTCAATGGCTGCAAAAAAATTGTAAAAAGGTAAATTGTCATTTCTGTTAGACTTTCAATGTGTAACTGTTACTCACGTTTCAATTTGATCATTATCTAACACCTATTTGCTTATTTTCTTCTGTAACTGCTTTCTTATGATTTAAACATTATTATATATGATAAAACGATATATGCATTGCTGGGTAACGTAGTATAACACGAAAGAAAAAAAAAAAGAAGCTCTAGTATTACCTTTTCCGTTAATGATTCATTTTGCATTTCAGTTTGAATTATAGTTTAAGTAGTAACAATACCTCAATTTTTCATATATTTATTATATTTTATAGTTTAAGATAATCAAATAAAACCGTTTAATTCGATATTGTCTGTGAGAGAGAATTACATAATTGAATTTTATTGCAAATTTTGATATCTTAAGTAAGATTATTTGCAGAAGTTATTACAAAATTTGTTTTTATGTATTGGCTGCTATTGATATATAAGGTGTATTAATTTAAATTTGTTTAATAAAATTTTGATAAAATTTAATTTTTTTTGAAATGGTTCGTTTTTATCTGATGTACAAGCACTATTGGTATTTTAATGTATCATTAGTTGTATAAGTTTCTCACATACCCTATCAATAGGGAAATATTTCCTTATCATGATCTGCTGCACACACTACAACCACTAAGACACCAAATGGATTTTAAACTTTCAAATTTAAAAGTAAAAACTTTTGAAGTTTGCAGTTTTATACTTAGAGTACATTTTTTCAGTGATGTTCAGTTTATTTATCTTTTTTTTAAAAAGTTTTCTTGTGGGCTACTGTTTGGAAATCAGCGAGACTTGGTGATTATTTTTTGTGTTTATAATGATAATGAAATTGTGTGGTTTTCAATGTTGTGATCTATCCCAAAACAATCACCAAGATTTGGGGACTTGCGTTCTGTGGCACAAGAGAAACTAAGCAAAAGTCTTGCTGAAGGAGGCAAACTCAGTCACCATTAAGCAAACATTACTTGTTTTTCACAAATCCTCTACAAGTATTGAAGTCATTCATGCATTGATCATTATATTTGGTGTAACAGATCACTCCATGAAGAGTTTTATGGTTGTATAATATTTTTTATATATTTATTTATTGATGTAAAAAAAAAAGCTGTAATATTGTGATGGATTGAACAAATGCTGAAGCAAATTATGTTCTATTGTCATTGCTCTGTGGAAGAATTTTTTTCTTGTTTTCTATGAAAAATCTCTATAGCACTAATATCTTTCTGCAATGGTTTTTGATAGTTACAAACTTATATGTTCCTGATTTAAAGTAACGGAAGCAATTTGTTTCTTTTTTAAAAAAAAGGCTGCACAAAGTACATACAAAACAAAACTGTGAGTAGTTTTAATTCTAAAGTTTTTTTTTTTCATCTACTGAAAAAAGAATACATATTCTAATATTGGGTATACTATCGCCTGCGTCACAGGTTGTGTTATTCTTACTAAATTTACCCAGTGAACGGCATTTTCTGCGAGCCTGACTTCAAGCCACCAATAAACAAACGAAGTGTTCGATCTTTTAAATAGCTGCTTGCCAGATTATACTGTATTATAAAGAAAAGTTCGTTTTGTAATAATTGATTTTGTTGTTTCATCTAAGTAAGTTAGTGTTTTTAGTAAACGTATTTAAAACTCAGTTTATTAATTAAATTAAGAATTTTTTTTTCTCTTCTGACAGACAGAATAAGACATCAAACCAATTAATCTTAACAGACAACATTCTATAGAATCCATATTTTTTAAAAAATCAATGTTTTCAAATCAAATTTAATTAACGCATGTACAATATTAAACAACAACCACTATCTTCCATTCATTTAGCATTGCACGATAGTACATGTTATTCCTACTAAAATTTTCGAAGTGGTAGTAGTTGTGTTTTTTTTAATATTATACCCAATTATGGGGTATATTTGTAGGAGAAAAACATACATTGTCTCCCTTTTTGCATTTTGTAAATCCCAATCACATGAAAAAGATATTAAAAAATCTTAAAATTTGTGGCATTAACTTGTGAGTGTTAACATTTCAATAATAATCTTGTGTTAATTTATAATATCGCACTCTTTTCTTCCAAGAACTTAATTAAAACTACATTAGAATCTTTGCATAAAAAAGTAAATACTCTAATGTACGATTCGCTTTTCCCATATTATCAGAAATATATTGAGATCTTTAAAAAACATGCAATAATCATTATGAATAGCTGCCGAAAAAACAATTGAAACAATTACATGGATTTCTATACTAATGGAGTACATTCAGCGTGTGAAGAAGTAAATAAGCGATTATGTCAAAAAAGTGATGGTATGGCCATATTAAAAGTAAATAATCAAATGCCCACATCATAATAAAAGTATGGTCATATTGAAAATAAATAATCAAAATTCGGGACTAATAAAATTTTTATAGACAAATACGCAGATTTTTTTTCTTAAAAAATGTGAGTATCCATAGCAATAACAGTGAAAAAGAAATGGTGGAAAGACCCCTTAAATTTACAGTGTATGTAAACTAAGCATACCAAAGAATGATTGCTTGAATATCTATGATAATAACTGAGCAATGAAATACATCTGGCCTTCCAAGTGTAATATCATAGCAATTCTTGAAAAAAATTCACAAAACACTACCTTAACGGCATAATAATTTTCGGGCTTTCTGCAACATACCTCTCTAATACTAATATCTTTCTGAAAGATACTTTTGAAAATAACAAATATGCATGTTACTAATTTAAAGTAACAGAAGCGTCAACTACAAAAAAAAAAACTTTTTTAATTGCATTTGTAATATTTTTTTTTTTTAATTCTAATATGACAATATTCTTGCATTATGTAGAAGGAAAAGACACTAATTAGTTTTTTTTTTCATCTTTTATAAATCATCGTAGCCTTTTTTTAAAAATCGTTAAATCCGTAGTAGTAACTACCAGAAAAAAAGTTCGACCCCAAAATCTCAGACTCTTCAAAAAGAGATTACTAAATGCGTGTTTTCATTTTGAGATTCAGTTGTTGTAATAAATAATAAAGTATTAAAAATATTTGATTTTAAAAGCTATGTGTAAATTAATAGTAATAACTGCATAAAAAATAGAACGAAAATTTCTGTAGAAAAGAAAACAAACTATTTACTTCATTGCTCTTTATTTTTTATTATCCTTAAATGAGAACCGAAAAATTACAAGCATTTTTTTTCACTCCCATGTGCAAGAAAAGCATCTTTCGACTATAATACAGAAGAAAAAGAAAAAAAATTTCTGCAGAAAGGAAAACCCAAGTTTTTTTACTTCCCAAAGGAAAAACGTCTCTGCAAGAACTCCGTAACGTTCTGCGACAATGTCGCCATGTTGCCACGACTCTGCGACAGGGCGTGAGCCCTTATTGTACCAATATTTGTAAATTCTTGCTCAATATGGGTTCAAAGAGCCGTTATTTTTCCAATATTGACCCGATATAGAATTATCCAATTCACTGGATATTTTACAGTCATTTTACAACCAATATCGGCTCTATATAGAATTGTCAGATTAACCTGATATTTTATATTCATTATTCGGCCATTCTAGGACCAATATTAAAAAAACCTAGACATGCCTCCTAAAAGTCCCTCGGTGCAAGTTCTTATAGGATCCATATTGAACCAATTTTGATCCTAACTGGAGACAAGGATACATACATTTACAATTTCATGAGTTCTTAGCAAAAAAGGGGAGACTTAATGTGTCATTTAAAATTTTCTTGAGCGTTATATTATATTAAAAATATTGAATCTATTTTAATTTACCAAATTAAAAAAGCAAAATTAGTAAAGTTATCTTTTGAAAAGAATTCTGCAGAACATTTCTTCAAAAATGTCTGCAGAAAAGAAAACCGCACTTTTTTGCTTCTTTAATAAAACATTCTGTTAGAACTTGGAAACAATCTGGGACTGTGACACTGTGAAAATATTGAATCAATGAATATCATATTAAAAATATTGAACTGATTTTATTTCTATCAAATTATAAAAGCAAAATTAGTAAAAAGGTATCTTTTGAAAAGAATTCTGCTGAAAAGAAAATCAGACTTTTTTGCTACCCAAATAAAACATTCTGCTAGAAATTAGTAACAATCTGGGACTGTGTCGATACTATTCTGCCATGGAAAATAGGTGACCCTCCCCCCAGGTGCAGTTTACATGCAGCAAATTCTTACCAAACCTACAGTTAAACTTCAATTAAAATATTTTGCTTTGAAAATTGCTTTTTTTTTATTATAATTTTTTAAATCAGAGTCTAAATAAATTTTGTTTTCCACAACATTTTTAATTATTGAAAAGTCTATTGGTAAAACCATCATGATTGATTTGACTAATTATTGCAGTACATACAAGCTGATCCACCTACTGCAAAAGGCTTAGCTGCTCTTGTAAACCAACTAGTACAATTCCAAGAAGATGCTTTTGGCAGAACTGTCAGCAAACCTCCTCTTACTAGACTTCCGGTAAATATAGTATCTCCTATGCCTCGATTTCTTTTATTCCACATTAAGACTATCTAAAATAATATTTTACCTTTGTTATAGATGAAGTGTTTTTTGGACTTCAGACCTAGTGGATCTTTATGTCACATTTTGGCTGCTGTTTACAAGTTCAAAAGTGAACAAGGATGGTAAATATTTGCTGTTTTGTTTATTTATTTTTCAGCGAATTGAAATTTTATTTGACAAATTTCATTTTGCAAATAGTTTCTGTTAAAATGAAATCGTGCTTAAAAATAATTTTTATGCAACTGAAGCATGGGTTTAAAATTGCTGGAAAATTTTTTGATCCATCCATCTTTAATTTTTTTTCTTCACCATATGTCACTTTATATATATATATATAATATAGCAAGTAATTGAGAAAAAAAAACGATTTGTTTGCTTTATGTAATCTGTAATATTTTGTCAATTTTTTTATGTTATTCAAAAAACAATTTAATTTTTTTCTTTATTTTTGTTGCAAAATAAGTATTTATGTTTTGTATGTATTTTCAAAGCAACACTCTAATTCTTTTTGTTATAGTTACTAAAATAATTTGCATCTTTATAATCAAAATAAACAGATAGTTTAAAAAAACATTTCAATGCGAGGGAAAAAGGATAATAATTTTTTTTTCCTTGTCGCTTTTTCTATATCTAAATAATTATTTTGCTACTATAAGCACCCTAAAAGAGCAGTTTTTTTTTTATTTAAAAAAAAAGGAAAATAAACTTAGATAAGAAGAGTAAACTATGAATATTAATGAAGATTAATATTGATAGTGTTTGAAAAAAACACTAGCAGACAAATTGTGAATGTTTTTACAAGCAAAATCCACCCAATTCTGTTCCATGTTTATGTTATTATTTTTTTATTAAATGGAATAATATTAGGTAATTAAAATTTACTTTTAGAATATGATGCTTTTCTTAATGCTATTTTTTTCTGTCCAGTTAATTCGTTTCATGAAATGAGAAAAAAGAAAAAAAATAGAAAATTACAATTATTGTGTGAAATTAAAATTATTGTTTATTGTTGATTTTTTTTTAATGAATTGTGCACGTTTACCTTAAATATCTATTATCCCGAAAAATCCATTTTCCTCATCAGGGAATCCATTCTCAATGATTCCGTTGTGGACTTTCTACTGTATAAATTAATTTCTTGTTATTACTTTTTGAGTTTTTTCTAAAGATTGTTTCCAACCACTTATCTAATAATCTTTGTTATATACTGGAATTAAAAGATTCTATTTATATTTAAGAATCTTTTATTTCTCCCTTTTTTTTCTCTACTCTCATCCTCTTGCAAACTCTTTTGCTCATCAATTAATGAAATTCAATTTGGAAATCAATGTGTTTACTACGCATTGAATATAGAATAAGGAAGGTAATTAAATATCTTTTTCCTCATTTAAAAATTTTGCAGAATAAATTTATATTGAATGTCTACTATAAACATGTTAATGCTAGTTCACGGATATCCAATCCAATAAAGAAATTTATTCTTTTATTTCAGGCGCAGATTTGATTTTCAATCTCCATCTCGTATGGATCGCAATGTAGAAATGTTCATGACGATTGAAAAAACATTGGTCCAAAATAAATGTTTAACCCTTCCGCACATTTTTATAATGCCTGAAGTGGAAAAACAGTTGGTACCCAGATTAAAGGACATCATTAAGCGTCATCAAGGCACTATAGCAGAAAACCCTGATGATGCATCTCATTTAGTACACCCACCTTTACCAACTACAGATGGACCTGGTGAGTTATTTCATTTCAAAATAAGAATTTGATTTGAAATTCATTTGTTTAGATTTGTATGAATTTCTTTCTTTTTTTTTTTTTTTTTTTTTTTTTTTTTTTTCCTTTTGCTAAAATGTAATATTCAGAAGTTAATATGCGTAAATTAATTCATAAAGTATTTCAGTTGTGATTCAAACCAAAAAATTCTTTAAACGTGACAAATATTTATTTTAATTTATACAAATATTTAAATTTAAGCACAATAAATTTCTTGTCATGTCAAATTGACAATGATTATTCATGTCAATTGATTGGTGTCATTTAACCTGTATGACAATATTTTTATAAACTTCTAATTGATCATATGTGGATTGAGAATAATTATAGTTCAGAAGATTTTGCCCCAATACAAAATTATATAAATCTTATGATAAAAACATAGCCAACTCGACTGGATTTACCAGTAGACTACTGGATTTTGCCACTTTTACTGGTTTCATCTAATTTCTCCCAGTTTTTGTACATTTTAGAAAATTCCCTAAAATTAAGTTGCCTAAAAAAATCCCTATTGAAATAGAGTTTTTCTCAGTTTATTGCTTGCTTGAATATTTAAATTGGTGTTGCATAATGATGTGAGCTTCATATATAGTATTCAGTTTAAAGTTTTTCTTTTCAAAAATTCTGAGTTTATTTTTATTTGGAATTCTCTTTTTAAATTAATTGAATTACTATTGAATATCTTTAAACTATCAATAATAAATTATTTGTCTATTATTATTAAAAATTATGAGTTAACATAAGAAAAAGCATTTTAAGTTCATCATTTAATGTCAATCGTAACTAGTAAATTTTACTTACCATTAATTAAGTTTTTGTATTTTGATGACAATAAAAATCCTTAAAATTCCCTATATGTAAAATATTTAGTATATTGTATCATATTTAGTATTTTGTATGTATTATAAAACATTGTAAAATATTTAGTATTTCGCAAAGTCTACTGGATTTTTTCTTATCCATGTTGGCAGCTATGTAAAAACTTGTAAACATTTCAGGCATTTCTTGCTTTTATTTTTAGTTAATAAAACTAATATGTTTCAGAATTCTTAACTCTAAAACTTTTTCTTTAAAAAAATAAAGAAAATTTAAAACTTATTTTAAGACATTGTACTTATCATTAGCAACTTGTATTTTTCTTTGGTTTATTTGTAGACTACTATTTTGAAACATTTTTACCTTAGATTTATGTTTTTAAAATGTTTACTAAATTTTCTTTATTAAATTTCAGAAGATTGGGTGCGTGTGGTTTTTAGACGGGATAAAAATGTCATGCTACACTGGTGGTTTTATCCTGACTCGTAAGTAGAATCTAAAGATTCAAGTTATTTTGTGTTAAAATGTAAAGTTCAGAATTTTTCAGCAACTGCTCTGGCATAGGAATGAAATGCAGTTATTTTTTTGATTAAGTTGAGTATGTTATATAAAGTAATCTAAGAGATAACAATAGAAACAGTCAAGTTAGTGTCACTGTCATCATCTGCATTAATTGTTTATTTTTGCAATAAATATCTACATGTTTTTTAGCATAAACATTTAAGTCATATCTAACAACAGCTTAATAATAAGCTCATAGTCCCACTTCCCTCTCACATTATCAAATAAAGAATAGTTAACATTTAAGTATTTCAATTCCTTTTAATCAACTAATGAAATGCCTGTTTAAAAAAAAAAAAATTGTGGAAATGATTCTCAAAGTTTGAGACATATTTCTGCTGTATCTGTCATAGTTATTTTTATTATTATAAATGGTAATTTTTTTTTTTTTTTAATCTGGAAGGTTTTTATGAAAATCTTGTATAACTAGGGGAACGTTGTTTAATATTATTTTTACTGTTCTGTTCATGGTTTTTGCAATTAAAGTACAATATTTTAGAGAATCATCATGAAGATTTTTTTTACACCATTCTGGCTCCTAAGGTTTCATATCTTGTCCTCCATAGCCAAGCTTCAGCTATACCATTGAAGCTCATCTCTTTCATGCGTTATAATTCTTCACCATGTTAGTTTCGGTCTTCCTCGCTTCCTTTGTCCCTCCTTCAGCTTCCAGGTGAGAGCTACATGAGGAAGCTAAGTGGCAGGCATTCGCAGAATGTGTATCATCCGCATCCATCTTCAATGTTTGATTTAACCTCAGCAATGGGTCTCGTTTTGTCCCCACAATATAGTTGCTCTTTTGAAATAATGCAAGGATAAAAGATTTTGAAAATCCTTCATAGACAGGGGTCTGTCCAGACATTTTGTGAAAGATCCGGCTTTTGTGAAATTGTGAAAAAATTACTCACATTCTTTCAACCAGGGTCCTGCTATTAGGAATTTGTGCAAAAATAGGGTCCGGTTATTGCAAAAAACTTTTTCAACGAGTGTTTAAATTGTAAATTGATACAGGATTATGCTCAGCATTGTAAAATTAAATTTTAAAAAAAATTAAATTTTCAAAAATAAACAGCAATTGCTGCATCTAAATTAGAGGTGCAACATACAAATATTTGGTATTTAGCCTATACTGCTGAACGCAAAATATTCATTTCGGACGAATAATGGAAGAATCGTCTGCAGCAGACAAAACTTAATTCGTTTACATCCATCTTCCTTGTTTTCTTCCTTGGGAAGGATTTATTCAATTAACAAAACAATAAAGAAGATAAACAAATTTGTGAAGGGTTCAATTAAAAGAAAAATCATTTTGTGAAGGGTCCGTTTTTAAGTTAAAATATTTTGTGAAGGGTCCATTTTTATGAAAATATATTTTGTGAAGGGTCCGTTAACAGACACAAATTTCTTCTAAACAGACCCCTGATAGAGCTTTAGTTTGAAAGGATTCAAAGGTTTCTTTAGGCTTAGTAAGTTTCCAAGTTTCACACTTATAAAATAGGACTGCTTTAACCATTGAATTGAAGATGAGTAGTTTATTGATTACTAATGCTGAAGAACTCAAAATTTTATATAATGTTTCAAAAACACCACATGCTTTTTTCAGTCTGGATGTAACATCTTAGTCAGGTCAGTTCCACCTGTAGTATACACTATTGAACCAAGATAACTAAAAATATCAATGTCTTTGATATCTAGTGTTTAGGACATTGAGTTTAGTTACAATGTGGCTGTTTAATATCATTGCTTTAGTTTCTTCAGTATTTCTCTTTAGGCCTACAGTTTCTGTCGTATCTTGTGTTTTTCATACGATATCTTTGAATCTGGCTGATAACATAACAATATCGTCTGCATAATCAAGGTCCTCAAAAAGGTGTGTAGAATTCCACTGAATTCCTGTTCTTTTATTGGTGGTTTTCTTTATAATCCAGTCTATGACAGTAATGAACAACAGACAGGACAGAACACAGCTTTGCCTTATACTGGTTTCTATCCTAAAACTCTCAGTTGCTATGCCATTTTACTAGAGCAGATCCTTTTCTACTCAAATCTTTGATTATGTTAATACTCTCCACCACAAACACTCACGTTTAATGCAGTCAAATTCTTTGGAAAATCAGTGAAGTTTAAATATAGGATTGATTGAAATTCAATACAGTCGAACCTGCCTATCTCGAATCTCACGGGAAAGGGAAAAAAATTTGAGATAGAGAGGTTTCGAGATATGCAGGTAAGTTTAAAAAATGAAATTCGAGCAGCAATGTTTAATTAAAAGAAACTAAATCATTTATGTTGTAAAGAATTTAATTATGATTACATATTAATTACATCTAATAAAAGTTTTTAACAGTCATACGCACCTCATAGGTAGTCTTTTAATGATTTCTGACGTCGGATTTTCTTTGATTCGATAATTTTTCGAATGTTGGAGAGAGCAGCGAACCCCTCGTGTCCAACGTTTTCTTGACATTCAAGAAAGTTTGTTAAACGTTCCACAGCTTTTTCAGCTTCCTTTACTGTCACTTTCGGTGCTTCTATATGCTCTTCNAAAAATACATTAAAATTAAATCATTAATTTCGGGAAACTAAGAAATTTCGAGATAAGCAGGTTCGAGATAAACAGGTTCAACTGTACTTAGTTCAAATTTTAGAGAATAGAGTCCTAAATAACCCTAAAAGTGATAATTATCTAAACAGATCTGAAACTCATAAGTTTTTTTAAAAAATTTATTGCATTATAGCTGCAAGAAGTCTGTGATTTAACTTAGCATTTTTCACAGATTTTTCTATTAGACTAGCCAGGTCTTCATTTTTTGAAAAATATTTTTTATTCTGAAGTAATTTTTTTTGTTCGAACTAATTTTAATCAGATAAATTATATATATTTTTTTTAGGTTCGATACTTGGGTGACTGGGGCCGAAATCGACCAAGAACCAGATATACCTGATCCTGTTGATGGGCCTTATGAGGTAAGTGACAAAAAATAATGTAACCTATTAGTTTTGTTTGTAATCTGTACTAGATTCATATTTACTTACCAGTGGTCCTACTAATTTCGTTTGCAATGTGAGCTCAAATCTAATCTTTCGTGATTTAAACATCTCAAATTAAAATCTCCTTCTATTAGATACTGTTAATGGCTGTTTAATTAAATGTGCTTTAAGTACTGTTGATGTAAAAGGTTTTTTTTTTGTCTTAACAATATTTTTTACAATATTTGATTGAGTATAAATTAAGTTGAGCCATGTTAACGTGAACTATCAATATGAAGAACCCAGCTTCAGTTAGATGGGTACCAGCTTCTTTGGGTTAGGTGACTGGCAGTCAATGCTAACCACATTGCTTTAATCATGACCCCCTTAGTAAACAGCAGACTTTTGCCGGAGCACTTTATTATTTTTAGTATTTATTTATTGTAGACTACGTTTACTATCAATCTAAATTAAGTATCTTATTTACAACTTAGTATCAACAACTTGTATCTGAGCACAGTTGGATTGATTTTTAGTTACAAGTTTTCTGCAGATAACATAAAAACAATAGGATTTAAATGAATTGTTGATAAAATGCTTTATTGTAATTTAAACTTACTATTGAATTTAAGTATTTTAAATTTTTTGAAGTATTTTAACCTTTCTAAATTTTAAGACTTGTTTTTCAAAGTTATTTTATATTTTCAGGTTAATGCTCGTTGGTTGCTTGATCTGGATACTTTTAATGAGTGGATGAATGTTGATGATTATGAAGTAGAGATGGATGCTTTAGTAAGTTTTTTCTTTAGTTGAAATGTATTTCCTTAATTCGTTTTGGTACAACTTCTAAATCAAAGGCATTAAAAGAGTAAAAATAATTATTTCTATTATGGGAAATTTTATGCTTTAAAAATAAATATCGTTGAAATGAGATTTTGTTTTGTCTTTTTTTACTTTTAGATGTACATTAAAGATGCTAAGAAAATTTTAATTTTACTTAACATAATTCTTATAAAACAAATTTGAAAGGAATATTGGTTCGTATGTTACATTCCATTTTCACATGGTTAGTGTAGACAAACATTTGATTTAATAGCCTAAAAATGACTCTTTGCATCATTCTGAAATTTAATACTCCATACTGGTCTCATTATTCAAAATATAACCTTGTGGTGGGATGAGTCCATTATCACACATCTGGAAAAGGACCTTATTGTTCCAACATCACATGCCTGAAACCAAGCTAGTATTCTTGCGTATTCAAAACTTGCAGTTTCTGTATATTTTAGGCTGATTTTATTGTATAATAAATGCTAATTTTAATTACCCTTGTACAGTGCGCCAAAAAAAAGGGGACCACCCTGAATAACTTTTGAACTTCATGTTCTAGGACTCTATCTTAATGGTTTGGTGTCCTCAAATATGTTAATTAATCAGTGCAGGCAGTTATGAAATCAGACACAAAGGCATATTTTCTCTGAATAAACATATTTTTTTTTATGGATTCGGATTTTTGACCTCCAAATTATGAGGTGTATACGTCCTAATAGTTTGGTCAGCAGAACGGTCAGACCTTTTGACCTCTCAATGTTAATTTTAATTTTTGCATATTCCGCCATATCTCAAGAAGCAAATTGATAAAATATTAGCACACAATTATAAAATTTGTTTATCCAAAAATAATTCCATGCAAAAAATTATTTCTATAAATATTTATATTTTTATTTAATAATAGTCTTAAAAAAATTGAATAGTAATGTATAAAATTTTTTACATCATTTTAAATTATCTTAATTTCACATTGCAAAACACAAAATTTGATCAAAATTGTTTGAATAGTCCCTGAAGAATCGAATTTTAAATTTAGAACTTTTTTAAAATTTGATCTCTGTGTATTCAACAGATTTCACTCAAAGTTTGTATTTTGCCGTGTAATACTTTAAAAATGAAATGTTGAAAAAGTTTTGAGATTTTGTGAAATATGCAAAAAGTAAAAATAACATTAAGGGTTCCAAACTTTGCGTCGCTATCCTGACCAAACTATTGAGACCAGATTCCCGATCCCTTATATTTTGGGGGCCAGAAATCCGTATCTGTTGGGGGGGGAGGTATTTTTATTCTGAGAAAATACGTTTTTGTGTACGATTTCGTTACTTAAAATATTGTTTGCACTAATTAATATTTAAAGTCACCCCCTCAGTCTTCTCAGAATGCATAATTCTTTAGCTAAGGAATATATATATGTGTGTGTGTGTAAATATATATACTAAGATTTATGTTGGCAAAATTAAAATTGAACTTCAAACATATATCAGAAGATTTCTTTTCCTTTGTTATTAATAGCTGAGTGTTGAAAATTATTATAACTCTCAATATCAAATTAAATCGTTATTTTTCTTTGATCAATCCTAAGAGCTTTAATAGTTCAAATGTTACTCTTCTTTTGAAATTATTTATTTTGTCTCTCAATGTATAATATAATATTATGAATATTATTAGATGAATAAAGTGTTATAAATTTAAGGACACATAATTTCAAAAGTCCAGCAGAATCACTAACTTTATTTAAAACTGAATTGTGTATTGTTAAAATAATTTTTTTGTGAGTGATTTTATTTTTAGATTTTATAAATTTTTAAATGTTATTTCTAAATGCATACTGAAACTGACTTATTAAACTTTTATATTGTAGGGACGTAGGCGTTCTCCTAGAGGCAAATACACTATTGAAGAGGTATAAACTTTGCATTTGAAATTATATTATTATTTAAAATAATTATTTTATTGAGCTAAAAATGTAACTACTTTATTCTTCAACTTGTTTATAGTATTTTTCTAGAAAGTTCATTGCTATATAATAATAATTAATTGTTTAAAAAACAATTTTGGTGACAAATTTATTACATTTTCATAATAAAACATAATTTTTTTTCCAGTTACTTGCTGGCGTTGATAGTGATAAAAAGGACAAAAAAGGAAAGAAACGAAAACGATCTCCATCTCCTGTTTCTGAAAAGCGCAAAAACAAAAGGTTTTTTTATTTTATATTATGAGTAGTGTGTAAATTTATGTAGTCGTAAATACATATTTTTAAAATTTATGTGATTTTTATTATTAGTGTCATTAAAATTAATAACATTTAAAAAAAAATTTTAGTTTTTATGAGAACTACAGCAAGATGAAAATGAAAAAACTTAATATAAATAAAATTACATTGTTCAAAGCAATTTTTTAAAAATGTTTGCAAATTTATTTTATTTTCAATCCTAAAATTAGAGAAAAAGGCTAAACTATACTAAAATTTGTCTTATGAACATTGTTCTATAATATTTACATATAACATAAAAACGTAAACACATTAACCAGTTCTCATTATTGATGGTGCATTTTTATTAGAGTAAAAATCCCATGGCATGGTTCTTTTTTTTGCTAGGTAGATACAAATTCTGTGGCTGTTATTCACTAAATATGAATTAAAATCAAAACCCCATTTTTTTTAGGCAGTTATTCATGGTTCATATATTAATCATTTGCTAATTGAAATGTAATTATATGAAATGTAAATATAAAGTGTTGTTAATATTTTAGTCGGAGCAGTAGAGGGCCGACTCTGCTAACAAAAAAGAAATCATTGCGAGGGGATGACGAAATGGATGATTTAACAAAGGATATGGAAGAGCCATCCCCAGAACCTAATGTGCAAGAAGTACACATTCAAAAAAACAGTAAGTATAATCTATTTTTTATTGAAAAATAATTAATTAAAGCTGTTTGTGTAAGACAAAGTTGCTTAACTCATATTGCAATGTTATTTAAAATTTGTTTCAAGTGCATTTTACTCCTTAATCAGAGTTTCTAAAAACTCTCGAGGAAAACTCAAGGGTATAAAAGTTTTATCAAAAAATGAGCCTTTTGCTAAAAACCAGTAGCCAGTTCTAATTCATGTCAATAAATCATCTGATTATCTTAAGTGGAAATCTCACTAATATGGGTATTTTCATATATTTTAGGGCTGTCCATTTTTAAAAATATCTTCACTAATAATAATTTCTTTCGCTTATAAAGTTTTACCTGCACAGCATTATTTTTATAGACTTGATCATATAGGTTTGCATTTACTGGCAATGAAAATTTAATGGTCCAATAGGACCACCTAGATATTCATTAAGGGGTCCATAAACTAAATATGGTTGGCAAACTTGAGAAGAAAAAAATCGAACTTTACTATTACATAATTCCTGTTATGGTTTACACAGGGTTGCCACAGGCGACTGAAATGCAACTATTTGCACCTATTTTTGGCATGAGGCGACTATGGCAACTTTTTTAGCCTGAAAAGGCTTAAAAAGCAGCTATTTTCAGGAAAAGGAGACTTTTCTGTACGCCTAGTGATTTTTTCAGCATAAATTGGATGGAAAGCCTGCGGGAGCTTCTGATCACACTGAATTCTTTTTTTCTTAAAAAATAAAAAATTTTGAATTGCATTTGGCAACACTTGCAGAGCGTTTGGCGACAATTGTCACAATACTAGCGAGAACCTTATATATAAACTGAGATTAACTGTTGTGAGAACTCAGTTTTTTTTTGGATGACAAGTAATAATCTAATTAAATGTTAGGATAAGGCAAGCTTAACTGGAAATTTTAAAATAAAATTGCCTTTAGTTAGGTTACTATCAAAATTGCTTTAATTTTTTTTCAATAAATTAAATAAAGATGTTGAATTAGTGTATTATTATAGTATAAAATTAAAATATGAAGTTTATGTTTATCTATTGTGGAATTTTCCATTTTAATTAGTTTTAAATATTTTCCTTAGGTTTTTGTTGTTTTAATTTTGTTTCGAATGTTAAAACATGTTAATCTTTATAGCAAATAATCCTAGAAGCAATAAAGATGAATCTCAGCCTTTGAAAGGTGGCACTCTTTTGGAATTAGATGGAAATGACACTGACGATAAGGTATGTTATGCTTTTTACTGCATGAAGTTTCGAAAAGTGTTATATTAATAATATTTTATTTTTTAAATTTGAAAATTAGATGTGACATATGAAGCTGTTTAATCGGATTTTTATTTATTTATTTTTTTAATAAATAAAAAACGAATCATTAAACCTGTGCAGCAGTTTTTTACGAATATATTATGTACTTGATACTGATGGTAGAGGTAGACAATTAATCGCATCTAAGAAACTTTACAAAATGACTTTTCCTCTTTTGCTGCTTTATCATTTCTTTTGGCTTATGAGCTAGAAATTAAGATCATTGTTGTAAGTTCTCTATTGGGTGATTGTTTTGTTTATAGCAACAATTATCTTTTTTTTTTTCTTTCTTCAAGAGTTCAATTGAGCTAGATGCATTTCTAGGTAAATTCCACTGTTTTTGTAACAGGTAGCATACCATGAAGAAAGTTTTTCCTGGTATGGATGGTTCTATGCTTCATTTTCCACCTTCTGAAATCGAACTGAAAAACCTTTCGATCTTTTTATGATGGTTAATATAATCAAGGAAAAAGTTCTTTGTTTGAAATTAGTTATTTTATCATGATCATGTAAAGTCTTGGAAAATAATTTTGCATTTTGTTAATGTATATAGTGCTTCAAATTTTTTTGAGTGCTTAAAAAGTTCTTAAAAGGTGCTTATTTTTTGTTGGAAGATTTGTCTATGCACCCTAAAAGCATATAATAATTTTTGTCAATACTCTAGGGAGACAAAGAAGAGAAAATGAAAACATCACGTCCTGGTTCTCCCAACAGTCAGAGTCGAGATAAATTGCCTGAAGACAACCAAGATGACAATGTGACTGAGCAAGCCAATCATATTGTGATCCCTAGTTATGCAGCCTGGTTTGATTATAATAGGTAAAACATATTTTTCTTTCACTCTCTTAACTTTACATTTTAATTTCCTTACCCCATTAAAAACATTGTTTTTATTTCAGTGTTCATGCTATAGAAAGAAGAGGGTTGCCGGAATTCTTCAACTTAAAAAACAAATCTAAAACGCCAGAAGTGTAAGGATATGAAATATAATTTTAAAATATTTTCGCATTAAATTTCTTTTATGTGTTGAATAATCATTGTTGTATATTTTTGTGTTTACAGCTACATTGCATATAGGAATTTTATGATTGATACTTATCGACTGAATCCCACAGAGTATTTAACTGTAACTGCTTGCAGGCGAAACTTAGCTGGAGATGTTTGTGCAATCATGAGGTAATAATTTATTTGCCTCAAGGGGTTAATTTTATTATTTAAGAGTACCTTATTGATCTTTTCTTTATTAGACTTATATACAGTTATATAATTTTAATAAGCTGTGAGTGTTGGTATAATATTTTCATATTATAAGGAATTAAATCATTGTAAGGAATGCTTAAAAATTGTCTTCTGTTTTTGAAAGAGAATTAAAACGCTAACACTTAGAGATGAACCTTGTATTGATGTAGTCTAAGGTCAGTTCTCAGAGTGTTTATGTATTTTTTAAAGAAATCATAACTTATCTAGTATTCATTTAAATATACATTAGTTTCCTTGTTTATCAACAGGGTGCATGCCTTTTTGGAGCAGTGGGGTCTCGTAAACTACCAAGTTGATGCAGACAGTAGGCCAACTCCTATGGGCCCACCGTCTACCTCGCATTTCCATGTTCTTGCTGATACACCCTCTGGTCTCCAGCCCTTGAATCCTCCTCGCACTAATCAGGTATTTAAGTTGCCTATAATGTTAGTTAGTAAATAATTAAATAAAATGTCAAAAATTGCTTGTAAATGTTTTTCTTTTTCTTGCCTGCCTTATTGTTTTGATTTTGTTGCCATGTATCACTGCAGTTCATTTAGTTTCTCCTCCAGAAAAAGAAATGGTATCTTGATTAAGATACTTTTCTAGTTTCTTATTTTATTCCGTACCTAAAGCTAGTACATACTAATTTGAAAAAAATTAAAGTTGTAAAGCAGCATTTTTTAAAAAGAAAGGCATGCAGTTTTAGTGAACTGAAAATATAGTCAAAATCAATTGTAGTCTAATCAATTTTAGTCTAAAATTTAGAGGTGAATTAAATAATCTTACTAATACACTAACTAAAATATATTTTGTAAAAATGTATTAATTCATCTGAATTTTATTATCAAAATAAAAGAGTACCAGGAAGCTAAATATATAAAAAGAAAGGAAGACAAAGTGTATAAGGAAAAATTAAAATTAGGACAATGTCTCCTTATTGAACTGTGCGAAATCTTGCCAATCTAATCAAATGTTTAAGATTGAAGAGTAAGTTTCGTCTTTTTTTTCAAAATATTAAGTTCGAAATTAAACAATTTAGATTACCGTGCCTCTCTTCTATTTAGAACAAAAAATGCTGTCCACTCTTTACTTATGAATGGGGTCATTTTATCCGAGTTTAAATATAGTTTGCCTTAAAGTTACTGTTTTTTCTTTAATGTATGATTGGCTATTATGATTTTCTTTAATGTATGATTGGTTATTTATTGACAAATGAAAATTTGTTTATGCATTCAGTATTGCTTTTCATTTTCACTTACAACTCATAAAGCAATCTGATTTAATGAATAATGCAAATTCAGCATTTTATTATTGCAAAATCTAGCCGTACCTTGCGGGAAGGCTATATAAAGTGTGGGACGGGTTTATCAACTAAGAACAAAACAGGATAAAATTTTCATCAACTTTCTTACCACTTTTAAACAAACATTTGTTTCTGTTATTAAGTATAAATAATATAAAATTTATAAGCTTTGAAAATTTTAGCAATCTGCTGCTTTTGTTTGGTGCTTTTGCTTTGTAAGGCTAGCGCTAATTGTCGAATAACTTTAGTTTAGTTTAAGATTTTGATTTTCTTTTTAATTTTTGTTTTAGTCATCTTAGAGTTTTGATTGGTTCAGTTTTCCTCTTTACTTTTTCTTCCAATTGGTGGTAGAATAGTTTTTAATTTACTAATTTCCTTGTTTAGACATCAAAGGCTGATTAACTAGATCACAAAATTAGGTCTAAGTAATGCTTAGGTGTAATGCTAAGTAATGCTCTAAAAGTGACCCGGAGATCATCTCTATCTCCTATTGATATCAAACATTGTTTTCTTTCACTATTGATATAAGTTTGAGTCATTTGAGATTTCATTTTTTGATACTTATTCATGATAATCCGCAATTCTTATTTTTAGTTTGCTGTTGTAATAAACCCACATTCTTTAAAATTTTTCTCATAAAACAATTTCTTTTAATGTTTTAGCCCTCAGCAGCACAACAAATGCTTAATCTGGATAAAGGTAAAGAAACTCCTGAAGTCAAAACTGAAGAAGGAGTTACGAAACCTCCTATCAATGATAACTTTGGTTTGAGGTTGGATCAATATGCCAAGAAAAATGCTTATATGAAGGTAAATTTTTTTATTTATTTTATATTTTTTGGTCTTACAAAATAAGTTTTTGTATTAGGATAAATTTTTATCAATACTTACATGAGGAAAGTTAGGCTTAAGGGCAAGTTAGAAAGTAATTCATTGAAGAAATAATGTTAACAAATGTGAATAAAGTAAACTGTATTTTTTAAAAAATAATAACCTGAGTGTGATGCAATTTTAAAAGCATAGCTAACAATTATAGAATGATGAAGGGTGATGCCACCAAGGAAAGCGTTAAAAGTGTTTACAAAGGAATTGAAAAAAAAATTGCTTTTGTGATGTACTTTCTAAAATATAATGTAATTACAAAAAATTCTTTATCATTTAGTTTGAAGTTTATCAATCAGAACTTATAATATATCAGATATATACATAACTAAATATATCAGATATGCTAAGCCTGCAAGTAAGCAGCTTTGATTTCAGCAGTGAAATTTAACCCCACCCCAAAATTTGTAAGCTACAAATCGTTTGTGGTTGCGCCCTTTTGCATGGTGGATGTTACAGGATAGGGGCTCAGACATTGTGAGGACCACCCTTAGAGTAAGCATACGGATTGATAGATAGGGAGATACAGATTGATAGATATATGAAGATTGGTACGAAGAAATATTATCGATTTGATTCTGATTATTAATATTTTTTAAATATTACAGTGATATAAATTTTTTCTATGAATTGACTTACTATTGTGAGTAATTCAATATTAAAATAAAACTGGAACTAAAGATTAATTCAGTATTGATAAAATAAAACTTTTTCTAAACAAAGTCATTCTGAATTTAAAAATATAATCTTAATTATATTTTTTAGTTTGCTTTAGAAGAAGAATGGTATGGTATATGTATACAGTACAAAAATTTCCTAATTTTGTTCTAATTAGTCCACTAAGAAGCCTGCAAATGTTATATTGGAAATTTGATAAATATTTTATATTGTTTTTGGATATGTATAAATGAAATCATTAAGTTAGTATTAAGTATTTTCAAACTAAGAAGCTGCAACAGTATCAGGAGAATTAATAGAGTAGGAAACTATTCTGTTTACTTTTTTTTAAGATAAAAAATTAATTAAGACCTAAAATTGGGTTTGCCACTGCCTTTTTTATTTATTTATTTGTCACTTGTTTTTTAAAATGGTGACTCTTTGAAGAATTAGGTGACTATTTTCTCATATATCGTAGTATGATCATCAATTGGTGTTTTTTTCATTTATGAAAACTGGATCCATTTTTTATGCTTTTTATCTAAGAAAACATGTTAATAAAAAGAAATTGAAGTATTNAGTATTATACCCATGTCATGTCAAAAACCACTTTTTGACGTCAAAAACCCAACCCTGGTATATGTATACTGTTACAAAAATTTCCAAATTTTGTTCTAATTAGTCCACTAAGAAGCCTGCAAATGTTATATCGGAATTTTGATTAATATTTTATATTGTTTTTGGATATGTATAAATGAAATCATTAAGTTAGTATTAAGTATTTTTAAACTAAGAAGCTGCAACGTATCAGGAGAATTAATAGAGTAGGAAACTATTCTGTTTACTTTTTTTTAAGATAAAAAATTAATTAAGACCTAAAATTGGGTTTGCCACTGCCTTTTTTATTTATTTATTTGTCACTTGTTTTTTAAAATGGTGACTCTTTGAAGAATTAGGTGACTATTTTCTCATATATCGTAGTATGATCATCAATTGGTGTTTTTTTCATTTATGAAAACTGGATCCATTTTTTATGCTTTTTATCTAAGAAAACATGTTAATAAAAAGAAATTGAAGTATTATTTAACTTATTTATTATGATTTTACTTATTTATTATTATTTAACTTTATTATAATTTGCCTTATTTATTATTATTTAACTTATTTATTGATTACTGATTACTTTACTTTTGCTAAAGCTTCATTGTGATACATTATTTAAATTATTTTGAAATATGTCTAAAATTATATCACTTTAATATTGAATACTTTAGAACAAAGCAGCTGCAACAGTATCAAGAGAATGGACAGAGCAAGAAACTCTTCTGTTATTAGAAGCTTTAGAAATGTATAAAGATGATTGGAATAAAGTATGTGAGCATGTTGGCAGCCGAACTCAAGATGAATGCATCTTGCATTTCTTAAGACTACCGATCGAAGATCCATATCTTGATGATCCTGGAGCAGGAGGGGGTGCCCTAGGTAAAATATTCTCTAAGTATTCAAAAATGTTTGCAGCTATTGAAGTTAAAATTTAATTAGTTTATAAAGTTGATATGGTTTCAGAAACAATAGTGAAATACAAAATATAAACCATGTAGTTTTAGTGTGCCTTTTTAAAAAATATTTGTATGAGCCTAGATCATTGTCTTGAAAATATTTTTCAAAAAGCTTGTTTCTGCAAAAATAATTTTAATTTTTTTAATAACCAACTTATGAGTGTGCTGCTATCCTTAGAATAAACTTTTGATACTGTTAAATAATTGTTCTTTTTCTGGCAAAAGTAATTGTTTTGAAATATGTAATTTTTTCTATTATATTGACTAGTAGATATTTATTTGTTATGTAAATTTTAAGGAACTTTAATATACTTTTTAAAAAATAAATTAGTTATAATACAGTGAAAATGGGCCAGAAATTTTCATGCTTTTATAATTTTAGTCATTTAGGTTAAAGACATTTTTGTACAGCTTGAAATAATAAAACTCCTAAGTCTAGTAGAAAACAAGTTTTGGTTTAAAAATCTCTATCTAGTTAAGATTAAATATTTTTAGACCAAGTGTTCTTTTTTCATAATTTTTCAATTACATATTCCCTTTAGTTATATTTGAATTTGCCTCTGTCCTTGTAAGAGTACACTCATTCACCATAGGATTTTTAGAAGCCTGAGCGAACTGAACCTAAAATTATTTTAACTTAATTGGATACAGTTTAAAATTATCAGTTGCCATTTTTGATCTTTGTGACTAAATAAAAGTCACCATAAAATATTAACTGTCTAAGAAAAAAAGAAATTAAATTTCTACATTAGTTTCAAAGTATTTTGATGAAGTTCTTCGACGTTAAGCTAGGCTCAATATTTTCTTAAAATTTTTAACCTATTTTATCTTTATGGTTTCATTTTAAGGTTGAGAATATCTGTTATTAACAATTTTACACCAAAACCAGAATGGTGAATGGTAAAAGCAGTGAAATAGATTTAAATGGGTTTTTTAAAAAATACTTTATCCAAAAGAACTATCTTTTTTTTATTTTTTATTTTTAATCAGTTAGGGGAAAAAATACTATCTGGAAGTAATCTTTTATCTTGCAATAATTTTTATAAAATGTGTTACTAAATTATAATTTTTTTTTTTTTTAATTAACAGGTCCTCTAGCATTTCAACCTATTCCATTTTCAAAGGCTGGAAATCCAATAATGTCAACAGTCTCCTTTTTAGCATCAGTTGTTGATCCTCGCATTGCTGCTGCAGCAGCTCAAGCTGCTATGGGTAAGAGTTAAAAAAATTTTTTTAACCGTTTTAAAAAAGTTTTAAATAACAGTATCTGTATATAACGTGTAATCTTATAGGTACCTAAATCCCTTATGATTTTTATGAACTTTACCATACTTTTGCTGTAAGAAAGGACTCAAAAGTAATGAGTGCCATTTCTTATTTGCTTGTAACTGGTAGCCCATCCTTTACCTGAGTTCATAGTAAAATGTGGTTGCTTTGTTTTACAACCGACCAGCTTTTTTTCCTTTATCTCATTTATTGGAGGGGAAAAAACGATTTTCTTAGCAATGAAATTTTTATGCAGGCTTGTAACATTTAAGGGCTTTAATAAAGATAATGCATGTTCAAAATTTTGATTGAATGTGTTCTAGTTTTGATCTGTGATCATTTTTTTATCACCTGATGATTCTGCACGTACAAAGTTGTATTTTAACTCGCAGTCTTCTTTGTGTAGCAAAACCGGTTTTCCCATGTTATTGAAGAGGAAATAGTGTATTGTGGAGAATTAATATCCCAATTTTGGCCATTTGCTAATCTGCCAATTGGTTAAATCTAGTTGAGAATATGTATATATTTTAAATATTAATTTTTAATCTAGTATTGGTATCATGAAAGTGAATTTCTCCAAGATTGATGGAATCTTGATATCTAAATATAATAGATATGTTAATTATAAATAAATTGTACTTTCTGATAAAATACTTGTTGATTATTTTATCAGATATTATTGCTAAACTCTTCTTATTCATTCCAATAAATTTTGCAGATGAGTTTGCGAAAATAAAAGACGAAGTTCCTTCTGCTCTTCTTGATGCTCACATAAAAAATGTTGAAGCTGCCGCAGCTGATGGTAATTCTGATCCTAAATCAGGATTAGACATGACTGGCATTGCTGGCACTTTAGAAAGAGAAGAAGGAGGTGAGTTTATCTTTTTTAAGCTCTCTTGTTAACTGAGTTGGATGTTTGATTTATCATTTTATTCTCTGCTTCTCATTAAATGAAACAAGTCCTTTTTTTTAAATACAATTATTGGGTCAAGAGTTCCTAACATTGATTAATTAACCAAATGCAATAGTCAGATTAGTTATATTGCTCAAAAATCTATTTTAAAATTAGCATTGTTTATTAATAAAGCAATAAAAGGACTTAAAATGAGATTTTAAAGGAACCACGTAAATATAAGAGCTAGTAAAATAGGATTGGTAGGCAGACCTGTTAACTCTCGGGCTTTAGGCCTGAGTTTTAAACTTTTGCATTCAATCTCAGAACCTTAAGCCAAAAAAGCATTTTTCAGGCTTTTTTGTTTTGTTTTTTTTAATACGTGTACAAATTGAAATAGGGTCCATGCTCACCCCTGAAAACTTTCCCGAATGTCAGTAGTTTTGTAATTTGAATGCATTTAGTTTATTGTTAATATTTCTTTTTAAAACCTTTTTTAATATTTGGAAAATTTGAGTAATAATGCAACTGTTATTTTTTGAGTACCAAATTTTTGGTGATAGTTTTTCTGTGCTCGCGAAAGTTCAAGGAAAAAATAGCAAAGCCTGTTTCTTGATATTCTAGAAACTCTGTTTTGTACTTTATGGTGCAAAGACATTTCGGAACAGAATTTTTTTATTCTTTTGATTGGATTGGACAAAAGGGTGTAAAATCAATTGCAGGAAAAGTAAAACCAACAGTGTGTTGTGTTGGCCAAGTTAAAGCTGGCAGTATTGTCTTGGGAAGAAATATTTAGCCCTATGATGAAAATCCAGACTTAATTCTGTTCTTTATCAGAACAAACTAATTTGATAGGTATACCAGAAAGAGTTTCTGAAAAATTTTTATTTAACGTTGTTTAAAAATGCTAAATAAGCCACTTAATCTGTTTTTAAATAAATAGATTAATTTGTTATTTTGTAATTTTTAGACGTTAAAAAGTTGTTTATGTAAATTTAATTAAAAAAGTGTTTAAATTTATTATTTTTTTAAATATTTATATATTTATTGTTTTGCTTTTTGCGCTATGCCATGGATATGGAAAGTCTCAGGGCGCAGCTTGTCCTCTCTGGACCTTGCGCCATTAAAACTTACATTCAATTCAATGGAAAGTCTCAGACCTTTTGAATGTCTAAAGTTAGTAGGTCTGGACAGGATATATAACTTAAAGAACAACAAAATTTACACTTTTCAAGATAGAAAAAAATGGAAGGTTATCAAATAATCGATAGGGTTATCTATAAAATTTAAACTGCATAAATAATAGGAGTTTCCAATAATAATATTTTCTCAAGAAACTGAATATTATAGAATGATAGTTTACCATCCAAATTTACACTTCCTGTTAAATTATGTTTTTTATTTGTAAAATGTTCAAAGTTTCATATAAAAATGATAAATTAGTTAAGGATTGATTAAAATTAAATATTTATTTTATACAAAAATTTGGCTACTTATCGTGGAAGATTTCATCCCCTATAGGTTGGTGACTCCGACTTTGGAGTGTAGCAAGTAGCTTTAAAAGGAATGTTTTTAAGGCCTAATTCAGGAACCAAGGAGGGAAAATATTGTTTTGCAATTTCAAACCTTAAACTCTACGTGTTTACTAGTTGTTCATCCAGCTATTTTGGATTAATGGGTTTTTAAAAAATAATTACGTTTTATGTTTCTCTCTTTAGAAGAAGGAGCTGATAAAGAAAACAAGAAAGAAAATGCGCCAGCTCCAGCTCAACAAAACGATACAGCAGCAGTTGCTGGACCCAACATACAAATAAAAATGGAGGTTGAGGAAGGAAAGGTTAGTGAAGTTTTTAAACAGTTAATAATTGAAAAAAAATCAACTTTTTTTTAGTGTTCTACTTAAAAAGCAGATAAAATTAAATGAATGTTTACTGATTTTTAATGTAACAAGATTATTTTTTCAAGCACCTTTTGATTAATATAATTGTCATTTTAGTTGCTAAATTGGCCATCTCCAAAATATAACATTTTAAATGAAAGCTTATTTTCTGCTTACTCTTAGCCAAAATGGGATAGGAACCAAAACTTTTTGGTTTAATAGGTTTTAAAACAGTGTCATTTAGTACTCTATATAAGAAGGCAAAGACTCTTGAAAAGATTTTATTTTTAATTTGGCCAATTTTGCTAGAAACCAAAACTTAAATTTTATTAAATTCATTGTAAAATTCATTACATTTATTGCTTTTTTTGTCATATCACCTAGTACAAAAAATCATTTTAAAATAAAAACTTTTTTAAAAAAAAGCATAATCTTTACAGAATGAAAGTATAAAAAATTAACTAATAAATACATATTTTGATGAGTTATATAAATTTAAATTAAATATTTTAATTGAAGGATATTTATAGGTTTTAAACAAAAACCAAAGATTAAAGTAAAACTATTATAGTATAAAATAAAATTCAATATTTAATTGGTATTATACTTCAGATATTACTTCTTTTTCTTCAATTATTACGGGGTTTCATGAATTTTAAATAGGAAACGTTTTCTTTGTCGGTTTTGTCCTGAAAAATCACATGAGTTATGCAAAAATTTTTACAAAAATTGCAAATAGTGAGCAGCTTAAAAATTCATGTTTTCTGACACTTCATGAATTTTTCATGTTGCGATTACATTGTATTAAAATATATGAATACATGGCTCTAATTGCCAGGAAAACAGTGACAGAATAATTTGAATTTATGATTTAAAATACTCAAAATTGTATCAAAAAGTGATTATTTCAATGCATGATTGAATACTCTAATGTTGTAATAACATCGTAGTTGTGGGAAAAACGGAATTATTTAAAATCACAAAGAAAAACATTGCAATAGTTGCAACACAAAAAATTTGTTCAAATTGCAATGGAAACGACACAAATGAATCGTGTCAATAAGTAATTATTTAAATGCGTTATTTAAAATTCCCATGTTTTAATAAAATTCTCAATTTTTAAAACCATCTAGAAATGTAAATCAAATAACTACCGAAAAATAGTTGAAAAACAACTTGGATTTACGATGAAATCGGTATGAATAAAGCGCATCAAAAAGTGATTATTTAAATGTATATATTGAAAATTTGGCATTTTCAAAATCACGTAATAAGGCTCAGCAAAAACTGCCTTTAAAAAAAGGATTTATTTATTTTTTTTAAAAAATTTTGTTTTACAGTGAAATTTATGTAAATAAAGAGAGTAAAAAAATGCACAATTTAAAACTCACAAGTTGTTGTATCATATTAAATGTATCAGGATTTTAAAAACCACATGGAAATTTGTAGACAAACTGGCAAAAGAAAAAAATGGGTCGAAAAATCATTTGGATTTAAGAGGAAATCGGCAAAAATAAAGCAAGAAGAAGTGATTACTCAAATTCAAAATTTTCATATCTTAATGTTGTATGATAAGTATCTCAGTATTGTATTTATCTTATTTTTAGACTGAACCAATGGATGTTGACCAATCTTCTCAAGATAAAACTGAAACTTCTGCTGAAAAGCCACCAAATGCAGCTAACTCAGAATCTGGTGAAGCTGTTCCCGAAAATCCAGAAAATGCTGAAGTAAATGGTGAAAAAGAGAAAGAGGATACTCCAGAAGAGCCGATCGAGACAACTCCTCCTAAGGCTCCGGAAACTGAGCAAGAAAGGACTGTAAAAGATGCTCAGCTGTCTACCGCTGCTGCAGCGGCTCTTGGTGCTGCTGCAGTGAAAGCTAAAGTTAGTGAGAAAACTGCTTAAAAGATTTTGTTTTATGTGTTTGTGTCAGTTGCAATAAATTATTTTTTATTTTAGCATTTGGCTGCTGTTGAAGAGAGAAAAATCAAATCTTTAGTGGCTTTATTAGTTGAAACACAAATGAAAAAACTCGAAATCAAACTTCGCCATTTTGAAGAACTGGAAGCTATAATGGATAGAGAGAGAGAAACTGTAAGTATTAATTTTCTTTAAAATTAAGTCATTATATACTGCATTTTCTTTCTTGAAAGTTCGGGATAAAGTTTACGTTAAATTAAACAATACATCAATAAGTAGGTATCTAATTTTTTTTTTTTTTTTTTTATGTATAGCAAGCAAAATAATAAAAACTCATTTGAGTGCAAAATCATATCAAACAACGTATTTTCTCTGAATAAATTTTTTTTCCCAACGGGTTTGTATATTTTACCCTCATGATATAGGGCTAACCTCAAACTGGAAAATATGATTGAAATCAGTTTTGAGTTCTTATATTGATAAAAATAGAGATCATAGAATGAAAGTATGGATTTTTTAATGTGGCTTATTAGATGATCAATTGTAAAGTTATAGATTTTTTTGAATCAAAATGATGTTTCTAAGATCAACTTTTTATCTAAATCTATCCTGTTATCATTTAAAGTTATTAAATAATGGATAGCAATTTAATCTTGTTAAAATTAAAATTCATGTTACTTGCATTCCATTATTTTTTTCTAACCTATTTTTTTAATTTGAGTTATCTTCTTGTTAAAAGTTAAAAAAGCGTACAGTAACTTATTGTTATTCATAATTAGAAAATCGTGAATGAGCATTTCAAAAAAATATGACTAGTCAATAAATTTTTTCTGTTCATTAAGTTTTTTTACTTTTTTTTAAAATTGCATTATTTAAATTTTTTTTATTTCTCCTATATTATAGTTATTTATTAACAAAATTAAAAGAACTGTTTTCTGTTTTAATAACTAAAATTCAAATTAAAGAAGTTTTTTACATGAAAATTGTAAGCTTTTAATAGTTTTATTTCATATAATCTCTATTTTTTTTTAGCTTTGTGAGAATTATAAGAATATAATATCCTAAAAAATCTCACATTTTTATGAACATTATATGATTCTGTTTGTGACCTTTTTGCATTAATAGATTTTATAAAAATTTAACCCTCTTCCAGCTTGAATATCAGCGACAACAATTGATCCAAGAACGGCAGCAGTTTCACATGGAGCAGTTGAGAGCTGCCGAGTTCCGTGCCAGACAGCAGGCTCATGCTATGATGATGACACCCCCTAACAGTAACAGTGGAGAACAAGGACGTGACTCTCCTGTTTCATTGTCAGGTCAGTGTCCACCCCAGGCAAGGGCCACTTATCCCACTTCCAAGTCTCCTGGATCTACTAGTGCATCTGTTAACCATCAATCGGTTGCTTCACCTTCAATAACTTCCCCGCATGCTGTACCAGTACCGGTGACTGCTACAACACCCCAACCCAGTCCAAGTCCTGTGCCACCTTCTCCATCTCCTGCTGCCCCGACTCTTCATCCTCCTTCTCAACCCTCTCCACACCCTTCTCCGCATCCATCCCCAGCCCCACCTATACCTTCTCCTGGACCTCCTCAGATTCCTCCTTCCAATCAACAAATGCCAATGCATCCTTATGTTGGACAACAACCACAACAGCAACCTCCGCCTCAACAGCAACAACAACAGCAGCAGCAGCAACCACCGCCTCAGCAACATCCTATGCAACAGCATCCATATATGCAAGGCCACCCACAACCTGGGCCCCCTCCCAACATGGGAATGGCCCCTCAAATGATGCAGCACCATAATCGCCCACCTCCAATGCCCGGTCCTCACTATCCACCCGCAGGAAATTATCCACCAAATGGAACAATGATGCCTCACGGTGGTCTTCGACCAGCCGGACCTGGAATGATGTCGCCAGGCATGATGCCTGGAGGAGTACCAAGACCTCAGCATGGTAGGCACATTATTACTGGTACCTTATTTAATATGAATTTTTAGTGTTTTTCATGGTTTTTGTTTAGCTACAGTGTGCGAAATGCAAAGTTCTTCAGGTACACTCTGTGCATTCCCCTGATAGGATTATTCAAAAGTGCTAACAGCTTTTATAACTATGACAATTTAAAATTTCCAAAAATGTTTTGAATCTGCAGCAATTATAATTCTAAAAATTATGAATTTGCTTCTACATAACACTGTAAGTATTACAGCTCTAGAAAAATTAGGTCAAATTTTATGTATTCAGTTTTTGAGAATTGCATAAATAAAATTTTTTCTCTAAAAAACTGGAAAGCAAGAACTAACCAGTTGGCTTTGAGTTAGTTAATTAGTTTGGCTCTAGCTTTATATCTAATTTTATAAAATTTTGATTTAAGTAACTAAAAAGATTTTTTCGCCTATTCTAATCTCTGTTTGTGGTTTATTCAAGTTATGGAAATTATGCTTTTCAAAAGCAATTGCATCAGCACACAGAATTAGTTAATAAAATTGTATCTAGTTTTAAATTAAAATAACAGTTTCATTTGAAAAGGTTCTATTTTATTTATCAGTCTAATCTTATATTTGTAGAAATAGTTTACCAAATTTTATTTCTGAAAATTTTTCTGTAATACTTTTTAAATACAATTAATATTATGCAGACTACAAAACTATTTTTAAATAAATAATCTATTAAAATAGACTATTTTTAATAAATAATCTATTCACATTTTAATACTTGAATGGTTTAGCTGCTTTGTACCCATATTAATTTCTTACTTCGTCAAACTGAGACAATTTTTAATTTATGCTTTCACATAATACCAAAGTTTAAAACAAGAGTGAATTTTTCTGTAAAATATTACAATAAAATTTTAACTTGAATTTTAAGAAAACTAAGTTGTATGCTCTTGTTTCTTGAATTTTACATTGCATTACATTAATTCTGCTACATTGGTAAAATTCAATCTCAAGAATCGAGACTGAATTGAAATTTTAGTTTCTACAAAAAAGTTATTGAGATTTCAAAATAGATAATGACTTCTGACAACAATTTGTTTAGTGTCTTATTAGGCTCATAAAAAATAATAATAAATTATTTTGATTTGTGAAGAAAAAAAAATCTAATTACCACTCCAGTTTAAATGTTTAAAAGTATCTTTTTGCATAGGGCACAAGTGTTTTAATTCAGTATTTTGAATATTTTTCTTTATAGTTGTTATTTATTTGATTGTAAATATTTGTATCTTATTAGTACAAGCAGTGTCTGGTAGCTGACCTTAAAAATTACTCATCTTAATTTTTTCTTTTTGATTTAATTTTATTGGAAATCTTTTCATTTCTTTATTATCCACTCAATTTGAGTCAGAGTCTAAAGTATTAAAATACATAGAACAAGAAATTTTGTTTTGTTTTCGAAGCTATTCAGTTAGTTTACTGCATAAATTTTTTTTTCTTTCATCGCTGGACCAGTATTATATTTAAAACTAAAAGTTTTAAATTGGTCATTGTTTGACCTTTCACTTTAAAACTGGAAGGTACTAATATATTTTTCTTTTGTTGCACTGCAGTTTAAACAAATGCACAGTTCTTGGAAGATTGGGCTCCTGTCTTCTCAACTGAACAGGGATATCTTTGCTCTGCTATGTCATCTTCATGGGTGCTCTTAGATGCATGCATTTGACATTTTCCTTAATTTAGTTTCTTGCTTCTATGGGTTGTGTTCTCTTCCTTTCTGTCTTTCTCTTATAATTTTTCATTTCACTTTCTCTTATAATTTTTCATTTTTAATGTTATGCATAATTTTATTTTCTTTATCAGACACTGCTGACTTTCCTGTACTAACAATGCACTCATACATTAGAATTCAAATTATGAAATACAAAATATTGCATGCTTAATAAATTTTAAAAACTAAATTTTTTTTTCTGAGTGACACTACACTCCCAGGAAATTTTTTTAATGTAAAGATATAATTTACAAGATAACTGTCCTTCAAAACTAAAGGTCCTCTTGTTTTTGAAAAAGCATCCTGTCTTTTTATTTTAGGGAGATCTGTGTATAATTTTTAATTTAGTGCTTTTATCTGAATATAAATTTTTTAATTGCAAGTTCATGCTCGTTTTTATTAATATTGTATACTACAGTAGGGAACTGATTATCCGGAACGATCGGGACCATCGCTATTCCGGATAACTGATTTTTCCGGTTTTCTGAATCGCTACAAAAAGCCGTTATTTTTTATTGTTAAACACAACTGAAAAAAAAAAATTGGAAATAATCTTAAAAAGAAGAAAAAACGATGAAGTAATACACTAATTATTATTTCCAAAATGATGGTATGGTAAACATCTTCAAAAAAAGAACGAAAAATCCTAAAATCTTATGAGGAAAAAAAAAAAAAAATTTTTTTTTAAATGGCGGGAAAATGTACTGACGTTCCGGTTTTCTGGTTTCCGGATAACGGGTTCTGTACTGTATATAGAATTAAGTACACCATAAAATTAATTAAAATTTTGTAAATGCTAACTGCATATATTACTTATTGGTAGTTAGGAAAGCTGGTGCCTGTGTGGATCAATCTAATTTTTTTCTAAGTGCATAGGATTTATTTACTCATTTATTTTCTTCATTTTGGAGCATTAAAAGAAAAGAAAGGAGGGAAAAGAAAATATTTTGAAAAATTCGTAATGTTGAATTATAGAAATATTAAAAAAAATCTTAGCTTATTTGATTATCATTTAAAATTTAAATTTTTTTTAAAAAATAGGGCTGTTGGTGAATAGTTTTTGAGATTTTAATAGAAATATGTCTTTAATGAATTGTGCTTTCTGCGCTAATGTTTAATGTATGGAAAATCATTTAACATGCTATAGTTTTTAAAAGTAAAAGTTTTTTCTTTTCTTTTTAAGTTAAAAGTAACATTTTCTATCCCTTTAAGAGACATTGATTTTCCTTAACCTAAAATGAAAAAAAAAATTTTAAATCAGATACTGACTGTAATCACTATCAGATTTACAATTCAATTCAGATATCAGATTTGTAATTTATGTATTTTTTTTAACCTTGATTTCTTTTTTATTACTTTGGCATAAAACTATTAAACTATATACATTGTACAGCAAAAAGAAAAAAAACTCTCACCAAGTTATTGCATTATAGAATTGAAATTAACTAATTTCTTTTTAATTTATGTGTTTATTTATTTTTGTCTACCACTTTAGTTTTAAATATATCTCTTAGTTTACATATTGTTTTTCTGGCTCTTTTACTATGTTGAATAAAAAATCTATTTTAGAGTTGTTATTGCATGGAAAATGACAATTTGAAATCATTTGCTTACATAAATGCTGTATAAAGGAGCTCGGATTTGCTAAAGCAGTAATTTAAAGATTAACAGGGAAAATTGAAGGTTGTGAACTTGTGGTTAAGCTTTTGCATCGCTGCTTAAGGTGACCACTTTGAAGCCAATTAAATTTATTTATCAGTAAAAGTTTACTCTTGTTATATTTTGTTAATTTATTTATTTTTAAATAAGTTATTAAAAATTGTTTGTCTGCACCCAATATCGTAAATATACAGTCAGACCTCGGTATAAGGTCATCCGCATATAAGGTCACCCCGCATATAAGGTCACTTTTCCAAAGTCCCGGCTCACTGAATAGAAATTCTTTGTTACAGACTATCGGATATATGGTCAAGTTGTTAAAATCGTTATCGCTTATAAGGTCATTTTTATCTGAGGTGAGGGAAGCTTTTTTCTAACAAAAGCCTATTTAACTTCCTTACAAGGCAATTACCCCTCTCGAGTTTTAGGAAAATGTTGCAGCCAACGAACAAACTGCAATTTCTGAAATTGTTTCACAAGTTGAGGACAATGACAGTGATCCTGAGACTAGCTTCAAGTGGAAGCCTTCAATGTCATACGAATTTTTTTTACAAACCATGAGGGAGCTGAGTAATATTTTGAGAAGTTACAAAATCTAGAAATCATTGTTCGAAAAATGAAACCAGAAACGAGACAGACCCGCATAAATGATTATTTAAATAAGATAAGATGTAATGTGTGTATGTACACTTTGAGGAAATTTGTAAACAACTTTATTTTAAATTAAAAGTTTTTTAAAAATCTATCTTTCTTTAATTCTTTACTAATTCTGTTAAAATTTATTGACTGAAATATTTAATTTATGGCTGATCGTTTTCGTTTGTATAACCATTTTTAAAAAATCATAATGTGTACTATTTATGTACTTAGTTAGCTATTTATGTTAGTTACGAACTGCTAATGAATCGATTAAAAGGTCACCCCGCTTATAAGGTCACTTTTGTGATGTCCCTTAGGGTGACCTTATATCGAGGTCTCACTGAATAAATTAGATTATTCCTCTCATTCATTAAAACATATTTAACTGGATTTTATTTGGTTTTATTATACGGTATGAAATGTAGGTAATAGGTATTTTTCTCAAAAGTATTGTGGGAAAATACTTTTAATTTAATTTCTAATTGTTTGCAAAGGAATTTTATCTAAAATTATCTATGAGTGCTGATGCATGTATAAGTACAGTAGAGAACCGATTAACCGGAACGATCGAGACCATTGCTATTCTGGATAACTGATTTTTCCGGTTTTCTGAATCGCTACAAAAAGCCTTTTTTTTACTGTCAAACTCAACTAAAAAAAATATATGTATATTTAAAATAATTTTAAAAAGCTCTTCCTTTTTTGAGAGTGTAGGGAACTAATGATTATTTCTAAAATGATGGTAAACATCTTTTAAAAAATAAAGAAGAATTCTGAAATCTTTTGAGGAAAAAATTTTTTTAAAAAAAATGGCGGGAAAATGTATTAAATTTCATTCTGGTTTTCCGGTATTCTGATTTCCGGATAAGAGGTTCTGTACTGTATAATATGAACTTACCTCAATGAATATGAACTTATGTATTATAATTAATTGATATTCTGTTGGTAAATATTGCAAAACTTCTTAATTTTTAGAAAATCAGAGTTATGAATTTTTTATTATATTTAATGTAGAAGATAATAAATTTAATATAATTTATCACTAAATTCATTGCAATATTAATATGTATCTTTTTCTATTTTAATAGGTATGCCACCAGTACCATCAGCTCAGCCTACCCAAGGCCATCCTAACATGAACAGCGAACCACCAATGCAAAATCCAATGGTCGGTCCTCCTCAAGCACAAGGTAAGTTTTACTTATATTTTTTTATTTGATATTTACTGTCTATAGCTGTCGCTCTTTGGAAGATAGTAGAAATATTTATTTTAGTTATTCGATTTGCTTTATCATTCATTCAGTTTAATTATTCAAAATTGCTGTTGTAGCTCCAAAATCATTTAAAAAAATATATATATTCTTTTGGGTTAGTTGCTACTTTTGATTTTTAAAACCTTATCTAAATCTTTTTTTTTTAATAAATCTTTCTTTCAATTGATAATTAAACATTTAAAAAAGCTTATGTATTCTGTTTATTTTTCTAAATTTTTTACATCTGCCTGCTTACAAAATAAACGTAAATTTCATTTGCACTGACTTTCTGCACTGCTATTGATTTTTCTATTTAACCTATTTCTTAATTGCACTTTTATTCCTTAAAAATCAAGTTTTCATTAACATGTAAAGTGATAACTGTGATAGAATAGTAAGGAATGCTTAATTTTAAAAGATTAAGAAAATATATATAAAATGTTTCTCAGTTAGAAAAAAAAAAATTGGTTGGGATATAAAGACGCATTAAAAAGTAAACTTAAATTAGAAATCATATTTTTTTCAACGTTAAAGCATTATTTGTTCTGTGCTTTATAGGAAATTTTTTTATATTGATGACTTTATTTATTATATCGATGAAATAAATTATGATATTTCAAAAATGTTTTAAAAACTTTTTTATTTATAATATATATATATATATGATTCTTACTCAAAGTAAATTATTTTGAAATTATGTTACAAATAATATTAAAAATATGTTTAAAAAATTCTGTTTCACTATTTAACTTTAATACTGTTTGATGTCTAAGTAATGCAATTATTTATAAAATTTATATTGTTAAAATTGATATTTTATGTGATGCTATTCAGTTCAAAAACCTATAACAAAATTCAGTAATCAAGAAGTAGGAAATGTGCCTTAAAAAATCTTGATAGGTGTTGATCAGTTCATTTTCAACATTCAATGTTTAAAATATGTATTATGAATTATTAATTTCTTTATGAATTATTAACTCAAAGCAATTTTAAAAAAATTATCTTAGGGTTTTACAGTTCACTAAGAAATTTTCAATGAATTACAGGAAAAAAATTTTTATTACAGGGTTTGATGTTACAGTTCAGTTAATTACAAGATTTAAAAATTTTAATCAATTAAATCGAGACTATCCTATTACATGTTAAAAAAATTTTTACCTAAGTTACTATTTCAATATTTTAAATTAAAAATTTAAAAATGATTTTATTTGCATTGCTTACTAGGTTTTTAAAGTAGTTCATGTCATCTTTTTCTGTTCTTGATAATAATGGAGCAATTTTGTCCACGTCCACATGGTCAGGAATACGCTTAAAAACAGATAATTTTTTTCAAGAATTAAAAAAAAATAATCTCTTTTTTTTATTATTATTTTTTTTTATTAAATTTTAAAAAGAGCTGAAAAACTCATCCCTAAAAGGCAAATGCAATTACATAATTGCGATAAAAGTAAAGCTGCATGAAGCAGAAAAAAATTCTTTCATTGATATCTGATAAATTGACCTGCTCATTAAAAGAAGGAAATTTTGATTTTTCCCCCCTTTTTTCATTTTCAGTAATACTAAAATATTTTTCCCTAAAGGTGTTTGTGTATATTATACATGCCTGACAGTGGAGAATAATTTTTTTTTTTTTTTTTTTTTGACAGAGTCTCGCTCNCATTATGTGTTTGTGCAATTCATCATTTTTCATGAAGTTTATTAGTTGTAATAAGCGCAGAATTTGTAATTTATATTTATTATTATATTTTCAAGTATATGGCCAATTCTTTACTGCATGTAAAATTTTGAATAACCCTACTCCCCATCAAGAAAAGAAAAAGATCTTGAAAAAAATTTTAGATAATTAAATTTGGATTTTCTTTTTATAAATTTATCTCAATCTCAAAAATATTTCAATATAACATTACTCGAAAAAGGCCCTTTAAACAGTTCAGAAACTAGTAAAGTGTTATTAATTTTATTCTTGAAGTATTACAAATTTCTTAAAATTATTTTAAATGTTATGAAAGTTTTTAAATGATACCTGTTAGCAATGTATTTTTAACATATTTTGCTCTGAAACTTGGCATATTTCATGAATTAATCACAGTTAACTATGCTTTTATTGTTTTTTTTTTAATAAAATTCCTTCGCATTAGTTACTTCTTTGCTTTGCATGTGCACAAGCTTTAGTTTTTAAGTCTGTATGCATGCGCTTTTGATAAAAATCTTTTTTTTTTACTACATAGCAGTTGTAGTTTATTTCCATAAAATATTTGTAGGTTATCCTTGAGAATCAGTTCTGTATAATTTATATTATATCAGAACTGCTGAGAACAAGGTAAAAATATTAGTTTTTTTTTCTTCATTTGTGTGTGTTGCTTTTACTTGTTCAAAATTTTAACTGATTTATCTTTCCAGAAGATTTATATACGCGTAATGGAAGCAAATTATATTCTGGAAAAAAATTTATTAAATATGTAGACAAATAATAGACAGATATTCTGGTTGAACTAAGGTAGTCTTTTTTTTTATTAATTTTTCCTATCTTCAAATAGTTTTCTCATTTATGTAATTTATGTCGAATAGTGTTATGTGCATGTATTTTATAAAAATGTTTTTTTATCTTTTCCAAAGATAATTATTTTCATGTAAAATGTTCTTTATCATAATTAATTATTGGAATTTATGTTTTCATTGTTATTGTATAAAATGTAAATATTTAATTTTTTAAGAGTTGTTTATTATCATTCTAAAATGACCAAGATCAGTAGGAAATATTTTCTTTGGTCTCTTTTTTTTTATTTTTTATTTTTATTTAACAGGTAATTTGTTATCTTTAAATTCTACTTCCTTTAAGTCAAATTGTATTCTTTTACCTTTGTTCTTCTAATTGCAATTTTGTTAATTATCTTAGAAAAATAAAATTCTATAATAATCATTAAGAAAAATTTTAGGTGTTTTTTAATGAAATTCTAGAATTATAAAGAAATTTGATTTTCACTTTTTCATTATTGCTATTATATTATTTTAAATGACTAAATTTGTTGAAAACATGAAATTTAAAATAAAATTCTGCAATTACAAAGAAATTTGTTTTTTACCTTTTAATTATTACTACTATTATTTCAAATGACTAAAAACAAATTTAGAAATTAACTACTTTTTTTTTTTTCAAATCTAAAAACTTACTGTTTTACAAGATTAAAATTTAATTCAAAGGAAAGTCCGCTTATCATATTTCTATTCAAAATTTTCTTATAAACTTTTGAGGAATTATTTTTTATCTGAGAGCATAGAAACAGATGGTTAAAAAAAAATTGATATTTTTTTGTTAAATAAAACAGTTTTGACCTAGTCTTTAAATTTCATAAGGATGGACAATTCTGTCCGAGAATTATGTACTGTTTCATGAATCATTAATTATCGAAACTTTGTTACAATGAGTAAATAGAAATAATTAGAGAAATAAATTAGAAAGTAATGGCCTTAATAAGTCAGAAGTGTGTAATTCCCCCCCCCTCCCCATCTGTAATTTAATGATAAATTTCTATATGTTAAATTTTTTATAGCAGCTAAATAGTTTTGTAATTAATCCTCACATTTTATAATTAATCATCAAGTTTATTGCCATTTACTTTAAAGCAAATGTTTGTTTTAATTACAGGAATGTATTAAAAGTTGCTAATGTGCTCTTTTTTAAAACAAGACACAAAATTAAAACCTTTAATAAGAAATTAGTTTCGTACTAGTGAGTTAACTATTGAAATTAATAATATATTAGTTATAAACAAATGTGAATTTTTTAGGGGGAAAAAAAAACAAATGACATTAAAATTGATGTAACAATAAAAAAAGAAACTTGTTTATATATTTTTAATGACTGGTTGCTCTGATTACCATTATTTGCAGGTTTACTACATAAATCTTTAATCCCAACAAAATCAAATCACCTGGTCAATTCTGTGACCAGGCTTGAATAATTTCATTTCTGAAAATGGAAAAAAAAATATGCTTAAAGTTCTTAATGAATTTGTGTATATGGACACTTTAACACTTTGTGTATAAGACACAACAACAACTGCACTATTAACCAACGTTTTTTTATTTACCCTTAAAAAAATTTTTGAAAATGGAAAAATATGCTTAAAGTTCTTAATGAGTTTGTATATATGGACAATTTAACTGAACCAAAATTTTTTTATTCACCCTTAATGGTTCCAAAGTAGTTCAAATTTACTTTCCTCCAGGTATAATTATAATATAATTAATTATAGTAATTTATTATAATGACTAATATAAGTATTTACAGGGAAATCAAATGCTAATACTGTTGTTACTAGTGTGTATCACACTAGTTGTTACTAGTGTCATCATTGAACCCACAAGTAAAAGGGTCATGTCCTTTTTATGGCAGCATTAGTTTGTTAAGAGTTAACTTGTTTGATGATTGGTCTGAGTAAATAAAATTCAGTAAACTTTTGATTATCCAGGGCAATTACGAATAAGCAAATTGAAGATATTTTGCAAAATAATTAAAGAAAATTTTTGATCTTCCCTTTTTTATTTTTTTAGAATAAAGTTTTTTCAACTCTTGTTATTGCAAGTGAATAAAAAATATAATTTCAAAAAATGAAATTATAAATACTTATCACTGTCTCTCCTAATAATTTTATGGCTAAATATTGCCGAACGAATGGTCCGAAGACAAAACCTCGTGAAAGATGATGATAGTCTGATAGTAATAGAGTTTAGAATGGAAAGATATCTCAAGAGATAATCATCTTGCATAAAGAAAATGCTTTTGAAATAAGAAATGATATTTACAGTTCAGTATTTTATATTAGGAATATTTATTTATGAAATTAGGTTAGTAGTGATTTTGTTAGATTTGTGAGTAAAAAAAAATATTGGAGCTGAAATGAAATAAGTCTGATTACTAACTAAGCACAATTTAATGGTCTCAATTTTATTTTAATGCAGAAAGGGCTTGAGGCTTATTTCTCTTTTATCATTTTTTATTTATTGATTTGTTAACATTAATTTTTATCATATAAACTGAATAGTTGAAATAAATCTATTACTTCATTATTTTTTTTTTACTTCTTATTTGACTTTTAAATTATTGATTACTAAATAATAAAAAAAGATTTAGCAGCAATTTTTTCTATAAAAAAATTTAAATTTGAAAGACTAAATAAGATGAAATTGTGTTCCTGCTTACACTTCATTGCTACAAAAAACTCTTGCTATGTATAATTTATCTCGAAAGTGAATACATTTTTAGCATTGAATCTTTTAAAACTTCAAAAATGGGATTCTTGTCCTTTCTCAAATAGCCATTTTAGTTGTGAATAATTTTTACATGGATAATCAGGAATAGACTGTATTTGGTAATTTAAAATTCTGTGTTTTAGAAATCCTCAAATATGGATTTTGTGAATCCTAATATTTTCATACTTAACTTTATTTCTCTGTGTCTGATTCCCTCTAATTTCAGGATTTTATATGATTGTTTATGTCTGTCTGCCTAAACCTTTTTATTGAAAATGTCTTTCTCTGAATTATTAATAAAATATTAGTTTCACTGTTTATTTATTTTTTAAATTTATTTGACAGTGTTAGTTTCAATCTAGCTAATATTCTACTCTATTTATATACCATGTTAAAAGTCTAAAGATTGCTTTGTGTAAAGGGGCTATTCAAAAATGTCACTTAGTTTTCAATATTTTGACCCCTTCCTCCCTTTTGTCAGAAAGTGTCACATTTTACCATACTTCTACCCTCTCTTGTCACGTGTTTTGCTAAATTTCATAAACGTACACTAATAATTCATAAACAAAGTAATATGCTTTAGATCTTATTTAAAAGTTTATTTGTTAACCTTACTTATTTTGATTACAAAAATATAAAACAAATAACATAAAAACGAAAAATATAAAATTATTTAATTTGCGATCCTTAAATGTTTTTATTTTAAATAAAATGTATGTTGTCATACTTGTTGTCCCCTCTCCGTTGTTACAATTTCATTCTACAACCCATTCCTTCCCCTCCAAGTGTCATTGTTTAAAGACATTCCAAAAACTGTTAATTGCTCATTTCCAAAAACTGTTAATTGCTAAATACTGTTAATTTGCAATATTCTAAATGCATTTTTCATATTTTTGCAGTTACAGGACCTCCAGATGTAAGTGATTCAAGCAACAGTAGTAGCAGTGAAACAATGAACATGGCTGCCGCTAATCAACCTTAAGATGCTGTGCACTTTAAAAGAAAAAGAAGAAAAAAAAACCGTTTTATGAACATTTTATAATACTGTGGTAGTTACAGTCTTCATAATCCTGTTTTTTCACCCTTATTATGTTATATTTCATCAGTGGGTATCATATTTGGTATAAATTTTTAGAATCAGATTTAATTATTGTTGCTAAAATCAATTTCATTGTTCTGCGATCATGATGTCTTTTGTATCATTTGCTTTTCATTGTTTCTCCTCATTTTTTTAAAAATAAATATATATTTTAAGTACCAGTATAATTTGTTTCTTTTAAAAATATCCAGTAACACACAGTAGAAGCACGATTTAAAAATAACTCTATTACTTTATTTTTATTTTAAAAAAATCCTTATCTTAAATTTTTTTGAATTTTTTTTTAAGCATTTTTATACAGCTCAGCTCATGTATAATGAAAATGGCAATTCACTCCTTAAAGCACAATACTTTTTTTTTTCCTGTCATTAAAAATTGTATGGCTATGATGGAAATATTTAAGTTTTTCTTAAAATGCTATGTAAAGGAAAAGATTCCAAATTATCCTAAGTTGTTGCAAAATTCAAATTTTCTTTTTTCTGTGAAACAAACTTTTGTTTATCCATTATGATATGTGTTTTTGATAAAAGAAATGAAACTCTACAAATATGAGGAGATTGGCCATATGATTCACAAACTTAATGTTGGCATAATTCAAAGAGACACGTTAGTGAAAGGAGGCAAAAACTATTTAATGGTTTGCATATAGGCATTTTAAGTTAAAGCACAATTTTTGGTGAAAAAAAAATAATTGAACACATGTCCATACATTTTTTATATACTCTGCATGTAAATTGAAACATGTTTTTAAACATGGCCACTAAAAGTGTAGTTTTTTGTTTTGACCATAAATTTTTTTCTTCATTCATTGTCCAAATGATTTTTTCTTCATTCAATTATTTAATTTAGTTCAGATACTCGTTTTTGCCTTTTGACTAGATAAACTTATCTTTTCAATCCATGTTATTTCCATTAAAAGTAACTACTATAAAACAAGCATGTTTCGCACAACAAACTAAAAAGTAAATAATACAGATAAATGCCTACTGATGTAATTAATATAGTTTTAATTGAAGTTGTGAGAAAAAACTTGAAAATAGTATTTAAGATTGATGTAATTTAGGCAGTTTGGGGAACATTGTGTGCCACGTATGTAACAGAATAGACTACTGAACAGTTATGATTAAGCTTAGCATTGATCATTTAGACTTGTTTAATTTTTTTTTTTTTGCTTGCATTGCAGTTTTTTTCTTAAACGTAAGTAGGCCATGTATCTAGATATAAATCGAAAATTAAAGAGTTTTAATTTTGTTATTAATAAAAAACTAAGTTTATTCAAGGCTTTGGACCAGATCTTTTTCTTCTTTAAAAATATTGGTGTTTTTAAACTTTAAATTACTAAAAAATTCTTGGAATCACAGCTTCATCTTTTTTAGACATTGGTACTGTTGCGTACCTGCCAACTCTCCTATTTTTTTAACGGAGATTCCTGTATTTTACTACTATCTCCTGTTTACCCATTTATTCTCACATTTCTCCGTATTTGTTAAACAAAAAACTTTTGATGATAAAATAACCGCTGATGGAAAAAATACTTATCTTATTCCTTAACAGATAGTACTATTGCCAGTGAGTATTAATAGTTTAAATAAATATAAATAATGGTTTAAAAAATCTTTCGTTAAGATTTATGTACATATTTTTTACTTTGCTAAATGTAAGTGCTTATATTACTTCCAATTTTGAATTTCTCTTTTTTGATTTACATGATTATGTATGATGCATCAAATTTCAACTCTTAACCTAAAAAAATTGCACTAGTAATATCTTCGTTATTTTATTTCTGAAATGTTGGCAGGTATGCTGTTGGTAAATGTGAAGTGCATGAACGTGAAGCTTTATCGATTCTGCTGGTCACATAAAGACTTTGCACTGGACTTTTGAAATCAACATGTAGTCACAAAAGTTTAAGAATTTATTAAACAAAATTTGTAGCATCTACTGTATTTTATATGAAGGCACTTTTTTCAAAACAAAATATCAAAGTAGGACTGAAATATCTAAATGCTCAAAAAAATTTAGTGGTAGTTAGACAAGAAATTCATATTTCTCTTGCGATTTAGATTGACTTTTGAACTATATTTAAAGCTAAATGATATACATTCTCAATTTAATGGTTAACTAGAAATTCTGTCAGTTTTATTTATAACAAGTCTTTTATTTTTAAAAGACTTGTATAATCATCTGTTTAAGCATGTAGTCATGCATAAATAACACTATTTCAGGAATTGTCTGTATAACAGCATCTTTAGCTATTCATTTCAATCGCCATCCACAATTTCTAATTCATCTCTTGGCTTGCTATATTACCGTTATTCTTGACCATATGACTCAGAGTCTTTACATTGTTATTCTTAATTGCTCATCTGCAGCAGTCAATGAATAATGTCGCCATAGTGTGAAAATATTTAGCTAATGCCCAAAATTTTTGTAAATTTTTTTTTAAATGTTAAAAAAACTTTAATAACCTGAATTTTTCCTTAAAAAAATATATTTCTGAACATAATATGTACTGGTGTTTGTTTTTAATAATCTAATAGGCATAGTATTTGAATATCAAGCTGATATGTAATGAAATGGGATACCTGCAAGTGACCTAGTGTGGGTATCTCGATCCTGATTGGCTGTTGAAACTTGGCATTTGTTTATGTTAGCACCTGTTCTTTCCGTTCCATTTTGAGTAAGCCATGCCCATCAAGTATCAATTCTCTTAAGGATACATTCTGTATTCTTATACAAAGATTCTTTCACTATATATTTCTTAAGTAACACAAAGACAGGCATGAAGCCATGTAAAACATAAACTAACTAATTAGGCATCGAAATTAACACAAAACAAAAATATAGCACTGTTACAATGAAATACATTTGAAATAAATATAAGTTAAATCAAAGATGAAGACAAGAAAGAATTGTATACCGTTTTGCTTATAAACGATAAGATGGGGCTGCGAGGGCTCAGGGGATAGAGCGTTCGCTTTCCAATAAGGTGAACCGGGGTTCGATCCCTGCGATGGCTGGTCGATACGAATTCCGCATCCGGCTTGCACCGACCACAGTGCTGACGTGAAATATCCTCAGTGGTAGACGGATCTAGGGTTAGAGTCCGCTTGCTATCAGGCTAACCGTGGGAGGTTCTCGTGGTCTTCCTCTCCATGTAACGCACCACGAAGGTAAATTTCTCCCACTACTTGATCCAGGAGTTCCCTTGTCTTCTGGATATGGTTCAAAATTACAAGGCTACGGAGTTGAACATTTGTAGTCGTAAACCCGAAAATTGGGTCGGCTGTTCAACGACGGTTATAAAAAACGATAAGATGACGCTGACATACATCACGACTTTCTTGTATACCTTGCTTCTGACCATTTTATGTATTTTTAAATAATAATCAATAAATACAATAGCTGTCTTCATGTTATATTTCTTAAAAGCAAAAAGCTGTTATTCTTCCGTCTCCATAACACACTGGTTTCTAAAGATTGATCCTGGTTCACAGAAAGTGTAAGCCCATGTTCAACTGCTTACATTTTCAACTAAAGGGTTGTTTTTTTTATCACCCTCAAAGTAATGAAGTGTTCATAAACAAATAACTACGTTTTCTCTGACGAATGCAAAAAAAAAAAAATTCTAGAAGAACCAAATAGACTTAAATTTCTCTAATAAAAGTTACTTCGCAGGGTTGCCACAGGCGACTAAAATGCAACTATTTTGGCTTAAGGCGACTGTGGCAACTTTTTTTGCCTGAAAAGGCTAAAAAAGCAACTATTTTCAGGAAAAGGAGACTTTTCTAAACCCCTAGCGACGTTTTTTATTTTTTTTTAAAAAGCATAAATTGAGTGGAAAATTTGCACCCCACAAGATAGTTTCTGAACACACTGAACTTTTTTTTTCATAAAAAGTAAAAAATTTTGAAAATTTTGACTTGCAAATAAATTTGAGTCTTCACTTTTTAATTCGTTCAATCTGCACAGACTCCGTTGTAATTAAGTCTATTTCATTTCTCGATCGCCTTTTCAATGATTATTGCTACGAAATTCCGCNAGACTTAAATTTCTCTAATAAAAGTTACTTCGCAGGGTTGCCACAGGCGACTAAAATGCAACTATTTTTGGCATAAGGCGACTGTGGCTAAAAAAGCAACTATTTTCAGGAAAAGGAGACTTTTCTAAACCCCTAGCGACGTTTTTTATTTTTGTTAAAAAGCATAAATTGAGTGGAAAATCTGCACCCAAGATAGTTTCTGCACACACTGAACTTTTTTTTTTCATAAAAAATTTTGAAAATTTTGACTTGCAAATAAATTTGAGTCTTCACTTTTTAATTCGTTCAATCTGCACAAACTCTATAGTTACTCTATAGTAAGTAAGTCTATTTCATTTCTCGATCGCCTTTTCAATGATTATTGCTACGAAATTCCGCATGATTTTTTTTTTTAAAAGAACGATATTACGATGCGTGAATTTCGAATTTGAGTATTCACTTTTCATATAAAAAGATGGGCGAAATTTTAGGAGGTAATAGTACACACCCAAGCAAACAATTTTTATCAAAGAATGCATGGTCGAAAACGAAACGCAAAGGTGCTGGCACATTTGAAAAGTTGTTTGATGCAAACGTGAAAACTTCATTCCTGTTGCGAGTTACTGTGCTGCATTACTTGTCGCCAAGCTATCGACCGCTGCAAGGAAAGCCCGTGATATGCCTGTTGTGTTTCAGAATGTTCGCCTATATCTTTTCTTCGCCGTTTTACTACGAGCACAGCCGCTGCTGGCCACTCTTTTGAACACTTATTGTAATCACATGCCATTAAATTTGCTTTTATAACTTAACTTCATCGTTCCTTGAGTGTTTTTGCCTCATATAGGAATATAAACTTTGACTCCCTCTAGCGGTTTTGCGTTTTGTTTTCGACCATGCACTCTTTGATAAAAATTGTTTGCTTGGGTGTGTACTATCACTTCCTAAAATTTTGCCCATCTTTTTAGAATCAACCTGTATATAAACATATACGCTTATATAAAAATTATCATATTTGCCACCTACTTGGCTGAATGGATCATGGTATATGACAATTAAGTCATTAACAAAATTTTAGTCATATTTTTGATGAATTTTTGTTCTTATTTAGGCAACTATTTTCCTAGTTTTTGGTTACTATTTTCATGTTTTAGGCTACTAAAAGCAACTATTTTGTTCATTTTTTCTGTGGCAACCCTACTTCGTTAAGCCCTATAAAATTTTGATGCACAATAAACGAGTTTGACAGTAAATATATGTTTCATTAAATTATAAAAATTCATAAATTCTCTTTAAATAGATTTTGTAAAAGAAAATCGCAGTGGTGTTCTGCCTTAAGGATTGAAACTTTTTAAAACTTTTAGCAGTGGAATTGAGATATTTTGGCATCCGCGTACCCTTATGTTTCAAGATGAACCAACCATATGTCATAGAACCAACCATATGTCATAGAACTCAAGATGAACCAACCATATGTCATAGTTTAAATTTCCTATTAATTTTTAAAATAATAAAGTTATGTTTCTTCGAACGAATATCAATCCACTATAATTTAATTTTACACTGCTTGCTTAATCAGTGATTCGTCCTGTGGGTTGGACGACACGTGAAATGAACGAGTGAAGCGATCTGATAACTGCGCGAACAATTCCGAGGCCAGGTGAGCAATGGCAAGTGGAAAATATCAATATATATATATATATATATTGTTTTAAAATTATTAAAGTTTAAACTTTAGCAAGATAGTGATATATTTTAAAAGTAAAACTTTACTTCGACTTTAAGGCTCTCAAACTGTGACTATTTCCCGTTGCAAAAGAACTTTGAAACAATATTTAACTGTGTTTTTCGAAGCTCTGTCGCCAAGCAAAATAAAAAAGCCACAGTTTAANATCTACTTTTCTACATCACTATAGAAAACAGTTTTTTGACAAAATGGCTATTAGGGCCCCAAAGTAGTTTCAGCCCAGGGCCCCACAAATTCACGATCCGTCCATGTGTGAGACATTTCTCTTTCGGTTCGTGTTAATGAAATCCTCAATAAGGATGACAAAGGATTATTTCAGGTATAAGTATTTATTTAATCATCTCTGGATTAATTATGAGTGAAAAGTAAAATATGAGTATATATATAATCTACATGGCATTAAAGTCCGGAGCTCTCCTGCTCCCTTCCAGTTCATACCTTCACTCTCCTAGTCCAGCTAATGCTCAACTCTTCCACGTTCAAACTAATACTGATCTAAAAATATTCTTTCTCATAAGAAAAAGTCCTTCGCTCCACCCCAAATGTAGGGGACGACACTTCCAGTGTCCTTGACCCTCAGGTCAAGGGGCAATTAAATGCGTGGGAGAGGAATCAGGATCCTGACACTTACCGTGAAGTATTATCTGGGCTTTAGAACAGATTAATAGCTTAAATATTTTAAAAGTTATTAAACTTTTTCAAAAATCGTTAATTTGGCGACATTTTTCCACCTACATGAAATTGATCAAAATCATTGCCTTATTCTCAGTTTCTGCAAATTTTTATGAGCCCAAGTAGTGCATAATAAAAAAGTTTTTAAATATTAAAGAATTAGACCACAAACGCTTTTCTTTTTCACAAAGCTGTAGCTTTTTTCCATATTGACGTTTTGAGCCATTTTCAAAATAAGCGTAGATATCAAAGCTTTAGATAGGCTTAACTTGACCTAACTGTCGTGAGTAACAGTTGTAAACTCACAGCAGTTATAAAAAATAGCTTATTCGCTAAAAAGCATCATTTCATGTTAAGACGGAGCCTTCAAAAGACAACCAAACTTTCGACCTCCTTGCGACTAAGGCATAGGGACGTAATTTTCCAAATTACAGCTACTCTCTATAACTTGAAGGTTAGAATTTCGAATCCTCCACAGATAAAGGCTATTAAAAATCCTGGAGGAAAAAAAGATGCAATGTCAACAATTGCGGTCGAAGGAAATAATAATAAAAGTAATAAAAACATAATCAAAGCCGACGTTTCATTCTAGCCTCATGTTCGACAGTCATATGTAAAAGGGTCAAAGAACCCTGGCAAAATCACCGACCTTAATCACATGCATAATAGTGCAACGGAATATTTTTTTTTCTTCTTGGTCATTCATATAATTTCAGAGCAACCTTTCACAACAGTAATAAGTATTCTCGAACATGAATGTTTATTAATATAGAGATAAACACAAACAACAAAAGTAACAAGACAGCTTGGTTTATTTAATGAGATTGCTTTGTGCTTCGAGATTATACAATGGCGCTAGATTATTATCATTATATGTTGTTTTTTTATTCCCTATTAGAAATTTATGTTCGTATTGCATCTTTTGAATTGAAAGTAAATCTCATAAAAATAAACAATCTTGTTATGGTCGAAGAAAAGTCTTATGCGATTGTTTAACAAAGAATAACATCTTCTATTTAAATAAATATATAAATATTTTTTTTACACAGAAATTATTTATTCATTCATTTCTGAAAACTGCTTCAATTATTTTGATATTCTTTTGAGATCAAGTTAGCACGTAGAAATTTTTGAACAATTAAAAAAAGCTATTAAAAAATCACGTATAAATATTTTTTTAGCACTTAATATTTTTATGTATTTTCTGTGCTAGTTTTTAAATAAAATGTTCTCTTATCTTAAAATCTTTTTTTTTTTTTTTTTTTGATCGAAATTAACGTCAATTTATTATAAGTCTACGTTATTGCTAGAGTATGTAAAAAATGAGACATCTTTCTATAAAACGAAACAAAATGGTAATACTTCTCGACCTAACATAAACAGCGTTCTCTTGTGGTATTAAACTTAACTACGTGTTGGATGATGATTTTATCGTTTTCGTTTTAATCGAATTTACGAAATTCACTGTATCGTTTGGTTATTTCTTTGATATTGATTCAATAAAATCTAGAGTCTACAATACAACAAATAAATTATATCTTCCAATATTAAAACTTTTGAATATTTCGTAAAGAATTTCCAATGTCAAAGAAGAGAACAGTACATTTTTCCTAACTTCTAAAGTAAATTACGATATGATTGAAATAATTTAACTTCTTACTATTGATCGTTTTCTTAAATTTATTTTCACGTTGATAAGTACATCACGATAAATTTCGAGAAAAGTGGCTTGACAACTATCTTCTTTCTATCGCTAGAACGCTAAAATAGAATTCTTGAAAACTGATAAAACAATGTTCTTTTTAATTTTTGAAATATAACTTATTCTATAAAAATGCCAAATCTAGAAAAGTTACAATTTGTAATATTTTATCGCTTAAGATGATTTTTCTATTGCCCGGCAGAACACATATTTACTTGTTTGGCTCGCACTATTAATTCTTTTAAACTAACAGAAAAATAACTAATGACATTTGTTATTGATTACTTATTTGGCCCGCTCTATTAATTCTTTTAAACCAACAGAGAAATAAGTAATAACATGTGTTACTGATTATAGTTGTTACAAAAATTTGATAAATTATCAATATCGATTGTTTTTTTGTTCTTTTTTTTGTTTATAGTAAAATTTATAATATAACAGAATTTAATTAAGAAAGTAATAAAAATATGGAAATAACCTATTGGATATATAAGGCATTAAATTAGAGAGTGTTTAATCTTCAAACCTGCAGAATCAACTAAAGGTTTAGTAAATGGCGGGCTCTACTGTGATTGAGGCAAAAAGAAACTTAGAAAAATCGTCATTTATTTTCGCCATTTTAAGTTTTTATTTCGATGAAAATCATATTTCAACTCATTCATTTTCAGTATATACATACACTAAAACAAAATTATGAACTAGACTAGACGCTGCTCAAGACCTGCAAATTCAACTGTCTCACATAGAACCCAATTTTAAGGATAATTGTGATAAAACGATATGATGAAAAAATTTCATTCTTCAACATTCATCAGATATTTTCATAATGATTAATAAAATTTCAATAATTTTAAAATAATTAACAGTCGTTCATTAATTATTGCGTTCACAATTTCTAATAAAAATATTTTTTTCATTAAGTTTCGGAGTTCCGCTAAAGGAAAGTCGATTGCGTTCCATAGCCGAAAATAATTGGGAACCGCTGCTCAAGCTGACTCTGGAAAATACCCTTTTTTTCAAAACCATACTAAAAGCACTTTTCTCATTACTAGAATTTTTAACGAGCGAAAAAACTAGATATGGATCCTAACAGCTATCTGTAAGTGTTACAACTAATACGATACAAAATCACACGTTACAAATACCCGTTCTTTGGAATAGTTTAAAATTTGCTCGCTTTTTTTCGTGATTGGCACTCTTATATTATAGGATATTATTAGAAACTCTTGTATCCGTTCGTTTCTGAGAAATATCAGGAAGCACGTCGTAGATTTTATTTTTAATGGAGACAATATTCGCAAAATGCAGATGAACCCTGATTTCCTGCATTATAAAAGATTCCTAATCACCACGACAATTAGTTAACCCAAATATGTGCACATAGGAACTCTGATATCAAATGAGTGAAAGTTATTTAAATTTAAGTGTTTGCTAAATCAAAGAAATATCAACCTTGCTTTCATGATTGGTTTACCATCGCTTGAATTCTTTTGTTGGAGTACAATGAGTCCTGGAAGAGAATAGATACAAATGTTTTCTAACATTATTGTACTTTCTTAATTCTTTCAGGGGTGGTGGGCTAAAAACTGTACCATTTATTTTTGACTATAATATAAACCACTAAAATTATTAGAGTTTTTATCTCTGAAACAACGAGGTTTTTGATCAACCGCATTTGAATATGTATGCACGCGATGACCACAATTCTTTAACAAAATTTATTTATTAAAATTTTCTACCCAGCAAAGAATATTCTTTCATAAAAGAGGTTTTCACAGTATATTACGGAAAAAAAGTTTATTTATTTTAATGTAAAAATTTCAATATGAAATCTGGTTAGTTCATTATGTAACATATAAAAAGAAAACAAGCACATAATTTCAGGGCGGAGTCGCGAAAAATCCATCAATAATTTTACAGCAACATTCTTTTCTGATCAAATCAAGCCAGAAAGTAGTGTTTAACCTACCTAAGAAAAAAAATTTCAGAAAAATAATTGCGTTATTTTCTAGCGAAAGCTTTTTATAATAGGCGTCAGTCGAAAAATAAAGATGTTTGCCAAAAAGTATGTTTTGATCTTTTAACGTAACCTTAAAAAAAAAAATGATCTAATAAATCTTAATTCATTAACGAATTTCGAAGTATTTTACAATTAGGTCAGAGGTGTGGTTAAAATCTAGCTCATTCACGAGGTGGGGTTCGTAAATGGCAAATCTCAAATGGATTAGGTGAGCTAAAAGGTTTTTAAATAGAGTTGAAATCGTTTTTGTGGTTAACATTTTTCCTGAAACAGGTAAAATACTGGTTGTAAGGACAATTCCTTTTACCCTTCAACTGGAGGAGGGAACTGGCTGTAATTACCACGATTAATTAACAATTGGATATATCCTTAGAATAGTGATCAAAACTGCGGACACTTTTGGAAGCTTTTATGTTTTTTTAAATTTGCATGCTTATAGATACCGTTATTTGTTACAAAATGCCAAACCTGCATGCATCATTTTAAAGAGAATGTGATACTAAATTCAATGCAATTCTATATTCAAACCATTTTATTCCTAGCGCGCTTCTGGAGGAAAAAAAGGCTATTAAGACTTATCGAAAATTATGAAGTATGAATACTGTTTTCATAAGTGGAAGATAATTGATAAAAAGTCTTGGTAATCACGGATATTCATTTCTTTTGAAAACAAATGAGTAAGGAAATGGTTTTACTAGTTTTTCTCTTTCCCATGATGCAAACAGCCCTGATATAGAAACATTCTGATCTTTTAGCAAGGCACTTAGGGCCAATTGCGGCCCTGATCTTTTCCAAGCATATCATTTCATTGGGAATTTTAACTTCAAGTTGGTTCTTTCTGGTAACTGGAATGCTAACTGGAGTGAAAATTAAATATTTTGTGTTTTTGATAAAGGTGCGTCGCTGTAAACATAGGCTGCCATTGGCCTGAGGCTTATGGCTTTTTTTAAAACTTTGCAATTTAGCTTTGTAATATGATGGTTTAAAAATCAATGTTGAGATCGCGATATATGTTTTAATATCAGATATGCCAGCTTTCATCTGTTAATTTTCGGAGTATTTTGTTCTGGCATCTTTTGAGTTTCTCTAAGAGTGATGAGGAGTTGTTACACCAGGATGGAGATGGCCTAAGTTAGAATGGGGCAGATCATTGAGATGTAGAGTAAGTATTTAAGTCTAAGAGTGGAAAAATTTGTGAATTGTGACATGCTTGTGTTTTATTGATAATAGATTTGACATGATCTTTCCATCATTTTATACATATATTTTTCAATTATTTAAACTAGTGGTGGTTAAAAAGTCAAAAATGTATGAGGCTGTAGATTTCATTATGTAAGGGTTTGAAGCTGTTAATATAATACACACTTATAAATTAAAATACATCTTATTTAATTATTTTCGCTACCACTTTTTAGTTTTTAAGGACCCATTAATGCCTAATCACAAAAAGTGGTCTATAATGCCTATATAAAAAAAGTGGTTGTACAGTGCGCCGAACAAAACTAACCACCCTGAAAAACTTTTAATCCAATAACTTTTGATCTAATGGTTCGAGAGGGTGACCTCGAATATGCTAATTAATAAGTTCAAACGATATTTTAAACTTCAAAAAAGTACACAAAAACGTACTCTCTCTGAATAGACAAACTTACCTTCTTTAGGACGAATTCGGATTTCTGGCACCAATAATATGGGGAGTGCCCGCAATATGGTAAATAGTTTGGTCAGAAGTTTGGACCTTTTAATGTTGATTTTATTTTTTGCGTATGTAGCCATATCTCGAGCACTTTTTAAGCAATTTAAAAAAAATTGTACATAATTATAAAATTCGTTTTTATAAAGATAATTCCATTAAAAAGAATAGTTAGTGTTTATTATTTTTTATGATCTTTCTAAATAATAGTCCAAAAAACTTTGAATTGTATACAATTTCTTACGCCATGGCAAAACACCAAATTTCGGGTAAATCGGTTGAATATTTCCTGAGAGATTGAATTTTAAAGAAATTTAATATTTAAAATTCGATTTCTCAGGAACTATTCAGCCTATTTCGCTCAAGTTTTGCATTTTACCATGCAAAATTACATACTTTAAAATTACCTAAAAAATTTTATACCTTACAATTCAAAAATTTTTCAACTATTATTCAGTAAAATTCTAAAAAATAATAAATACTTGCTGAAAATAATTTTTCACATATTCTTCTTTACATGGTCATCTTTGAAAAAACGAATTTTATAATTGTGTGCAAAATATTTTCAATTCGCTTACAAAAATCTCGAGGTATGGCGAAATACGTAAAGTAAAATTAACATTAAGAGGTTCACATTTTGGATCTCTCTCCTGACCAAAGTATGGGGACCATATTAACCAAATTGCGACTGTCCCCCTATATTTTGGGGGTCAAAAATCCAAGTCTGTTGACAAAAATGTATGTTTATTCAGAGAAAGTACGTTTTTGTGTCTGATTTCGTAACTTAAAATATTGTCAGCACTAATTAATTTGCATATTTGAAATCACCCCCTCAAACCATTGAGTCCAAAAACGCGAAGATCCGATTATTAGATAAAAAGTAATACAAGGTGGTTCGTTTCTTTATTTATTTATTTTGCTCATTGTACATATTTGTTTTGTCAAACGGGATATTTTTTTCTGTTACCTACCACTTTAAGCTTTAATAAAAACAATGTTTAATAAAAACAATGTGCGTCAGATAAGTAATAAGTATTTATATTATTAATAAAATATGGTAGGCAAAACCACTACCACATTTACTACCATTTTTTTCCTTTTAGGAAAAAGAAGCCGTCCTCATTTTAGGATGCTGGGCACAAAATGGGTAAAGAATGATTCAATTGAGCAATCGGTTTTTGGGTTTTTAATAAATGGGCATGTTCTTAAAATGGTAACAAAGTCGTTTCATGGGTTAACGCGTTGCTTAAGTTTAAAACTTTAACGATAGTATCTTTATGATAGATTAATAAAAACGTCATAATTGCATTTCACACGAATAACCATAATTGTTTACTTTTTCGTTCAACAAATATTATGAAACAGTGAAAATAGCCATGGCTCAAGCAAAAAAATCAGATGAACTAAACACTTTAACTTTGTTCGAAGATCTAAAAATATCTGAATTTTCTATTATTTGCAATCCATAACTTTTATTTTTGTTTCGCGTGTTACATTGGCCAATAAATGATGATCAGTTCATTTTGTAATTCTTTTGCCACGACACGCAATTTTTTTATTAGTCATTGATGTTTTGTACAGCGTTACCTTGGTAACAGAATGGATGTTCACCTTGCCTTTCGTTATTACTTTAACCCATAATTCGTAGAAAATAAATTAATTATGATTGTAATGCATTAGGAGAAGATTAGGAAACTAAGTAATAATTTATTGATTACGAAAGCTTTAATTTCACTAATCTGGTTGATTGTAACGAGTAAAATAGTAGGTCTTCAATGCGTGAGGCGTTAATGATTAATGTCTCCTTGAATTATCTAATTCAGTTAAAAACAATAGTTCAATAACAATATGAGAAAAACTAAATGAAAATTATTTTAAACGATAACTGTACTCCGTTGCAAGTTAAGAAAAGACCATTGCGGTAAAGGATTTAAATAATCATCTGCGACTGCATATAGTTCCGTTTTTTTTTAGCAATCAAATTATATAATTTTGCTTTCAAAACAATATAAAAGCTTTTAAAAGTTAAACTCGTCGGACAGAAATTTAATTCGTGCTATTTTTTTAAGCAAAAAGAAGGCCATGCTTCGCCGTTTCAAGAGTTCGCGATGTTGATATACGTTCGCGCTTGGATCTTGGCATCCATTTAACGTACACTTAGATGCAAACAGGCTAACTCCATTTTTTTCTTAACTTGCAACAGAGTATAGAGGCAGTGCATTTTTTGTAGCTGATGTTTATGAAAAGATAGACAAATTGACACCTAAGGTTTGTTTTAAGACCGAAATAACGAAACATTTAATTGACTAATTCATAATTCAGACAAAAACACAAAATCGAAAATAAGAACAAATTCAACAAATCAGCAATTGGAAAACACTTAAAAATTTGTAACTACAACTGTTTCTCTTGGTAAAACTTAAGTTATTAAACTTTATATTATTAGTTTTGAAATGATGCTCATCTATTTTGTAACGTACAAAAACACCCAGAATATTTTTTGATCTAATGATCGGATGTTCATGTACTAGGACTCAATCTTAATGGTTCAAGGGGTGATCTTAAAAATGCTAATTAATTAGCGCTGACGATATTTTAAGCTACAAAATCTGACACGAAGACGTACTTTCTTTGAATAAACAAACACTGAACCTTAAAGTGAAGGAGGAAGTCGTAATCTGTAAAATATGGTCGCAGTAGTTTGGTCAAGAGTAGAGTCCAAAAACGGACCTCTTAATGTCAATTTGACTTTTTACGCATTTTGCCATATCCTGGGAACTTTTCAAGCGAATTTTAAAAAAAATCTTGCTCACAACTATAAAATTCGTTTATCCAAAGATACTTCCGAGCAGAAAATAATTTCTAATAATTATTTATTATTTTTTATTATTTTACTTGATAACAGTCGAAAAGAATTTCTCCCTTTAGCGGATATAATCGTGCTAGTTGATGAAAGGATTATATCTTTTATTTTCCGGATTTTTATTCATTTTTAATANATAATTATTTATTATTTTTTATTATTTTATTTCATAACAGTCGAAAAGAATTTCTCCCTTTTGCGGACATAATCGTGTTAGTTGATGAAAGGATTATATCTTTTATTTTCCGGATTTTTATTCATTTTTAATAATTTTTTTTTCCTTTTTTCGAGTTTTTTTCCGGAATCTTTTTTGTTATTATTTTTATTTTTATTTTACTTCCCCCTTTTTTCATTGTTCTGTAATTTTTCCATGTTTTCTCTACATTTTGAACATTTTGTTTTAAAAAATGCTCAACTTTTTCATTGTTACCAAAGTAGTTTTCGTTTTACATAATGCAGAAAGTAGTGAAAAGTAGTAGTGCGTTTACTTTTTTTTAAGTGAATTTCAAAAAAATTTCAATTCTAATATGTTTTCTTCTTCTTTTCAGTTCAGCTAAAAAAATATTAACGTAAAAGTTTGAATTCCAAACATAGAATTTAATATTATAAATAAATTTTATATGATAAAAATATCTTACTTTTCCTTGATAAACGACAATAATGCCTAGTTTATAACTTTACTCTTAACTTTATTACCATGAAGAATTTGTACCACAAGTCCTTACTTTATAAGAAATGTTCTTATAAAAGGTATAAATGAAAAGTGTGAGCAGGGAGATGAAAAGGTTTATCAATCTGAATAACTTTTGCTCTCGTGATCGGGTTTTCCCAAACTAAGTGTCCATCTCAATGGTTCAAAAAGGTGACCTCAAATATGAAAATTAACAAGTACTAACTATTAATTAAAAGGCAGAAGGCTCTCCTCTGAATTTATATACCAATTCTAATTTTAACAGATTTGGATTTCGAACATAAAAATGTGAGCTGTTACCACAATTTTGAAAATATGGTCATAATAGTTAAGTCAAAAGAGCAATAAAAAGTTTAAACCTATTAATGTTAATATTACTTTTTTGCCTATTTTGTTATAGCTCAAGAGCTTTTCACGCGAATTAAAACATATACACAAAATTATAGATTCTTTTATCTAAGGATAAAAGTAATTCTTAATAATCATTTATTATCATTTTATTTAATTAGAGTCGAAATGTTTTTAATAATGAGATATTAACTATAATATCAATGTATATTAATTTTATGATTTAAATTGACAAAATACAAAAAAAAAATGAAATCGGTGAAATAGTTTCTGAGTTTTAAAATTTCAAAAAAATGCCGTATTTTTTAAACATTTATTTTTCAAGAACTATTTCACCGATTTCGTTCATATTTTGTATGTTGCTGCTTCAAGGTAGACAATTTAAAATGAAATAAAAATTCCAATTGCAATTCAAAGACTTTTCCACCACTTCTGAATAAAATAATAAAAATTAAATAATTAGGAATTAAATAATTACTGCTTTGTGTGAAATTATCCTTGGATAAACGGATTTCGCAATTGTGTGTAAAAAATGCTTCAATTCGTTTAAAAGCTTCCTGAGATATGGTGAAATAATAAAAAAGTGAATAAAATTTTAAGAGGAGCAAACATTCGGCTGATCTTGTGACTGCACACCGCCTTTAAAATTTGATGGTCAAAAAATTATGTCCGTCGTAAAAAAGTACATCTATTCAGAGAAAGCACAAAATTTTGAGACAGATTCCTAACTTAATAGTTAGCACTAATTAGAATATGAGGTCAACCATTAAGAATGGTATTTATATCAGAAAAACCAAATCATTAGAACAAAAGTTATTCAGGGTAATAACTTTTTTGTTTGCTTTCTATATTCAGTAAATAATCCTCATTTTTCATCGTGTTAAAAAAAGAGTCGACTTAGTTTTTCTGTATTGCAGTTACTTTTCTTAGGATTTTTTGTTCTAAAAAAAAAAGTATTATTCACACTGATAAATCATTACTATATCAAAGAATATTTCTACCAATAGATTAAGATTATTTTATTTCATAACCGGCGTTGAACAGCCGAATTTTGAGCTTACTTCTACCCATGTTCAACTCCATAACCTTGTAATTTTGAACTCAATCCAGATGACAAAGGAACTCCTGAATCTGGGAGAAATTTGTCTTCGTAGAGAATTTTTGATGGAACTAACCCGCATTTGAGTTACATGGAGAGAAATCCTCCCAAGGTTACCTTGACAGCAAGGGGACTTTAACCCATGATCCGCCTACCACTAAGGATATTTTACGTCAGCACTGTGGTCGGAGAGAACCGGGTGCGGAATTCGTATCGACCAGCAATCACTGGGATTCGAACCCAATTTAACTCGATGGGAGCGCTCTATATCCGGAGCCACCAACGTTCACTACTTTTTAATTGTAATTTTCCCATGAAAATTTAGGATACATCAGCCAGCGAAAATATGAAACCAAATTAGACGAATGAGTTATTCTTTAAAAATAAGATTCATTTTTTTTCGCGTTACAAAAGATGGTGTTATTTTTAATTATAAATCATTCTATTCAAATATTTTGTTACTGTATATTAGAAAATAATAGTAATAAAACTTAATATGGAACATTGATGTAACTTTTCCAGGAAAATTTAGGTCAGCCTTCATCTTCCTCACGACAAAAGAATTTGGTTAAAAAATTTCCTCTTTGCCACAAAAGAAAACAAAAAAAACTAATATGCACCTAAAGGAAATTCAAATGCATGAATGTCTTGTTTGTTTTTGGATTGTTTTCAACTTTGTTCCTTGTTTGAGAAAAAAAAGGTGATGAAATATTTAAATAACAGTGAATGTAATCTTTTTAAATATTTTGCTAAAATGAAGATAAAAAAAATTGTCATTGTTTCTTTGAACGAAAGGGAAAATTATTTTAATAATCTAAAAACAATGAAAGGAAACATAATATATTTAGATCACTCTGTATGAGTTTATAATAACAAAAGTACATTAGTATTATTTGAATGGAACGAAATAGCAATTTAACAGTAAATTTTCCAATGGTTTTTTATCATTGTATATTGTGTGAAATTCTCGCTGATAGTGAACTTTTAAAAATTTAAAAGTAACTAAAGTTTAAAACGTTGTCTTAAAGGAAAAACACTTTTTGATATGGATAACAGTTCAAATAAAGCAATTTTGCTATGAAGATCTTATACAATTCGATACCAATTGTTTTCAAAAAATTTTTCTTTTCAAAAAAAAAAAAAAAAAAAAAAAAAAAAAAAAAAAAAAAAAAAAACATTTTAGGAGTGCATTTGATTTAAAGATTAATTTAAATATTGATATTTTTTACATGAAGACAAGACAACAGTTTATATTTTTTAAGGCATTGCATCCAGCTCTCAAACTTAGTTGGCAAGAAGTAAAGTGGTTATGCTCGACAAGCTGATGCCACTTACAGCATCATTGGTGGAAAACTTCTCTTCTGAATTAACTTTTTTTATACGAACTGAAACAGAAAAAAACTGAATAGCAAATTTGTGCAGAATAATTTATTTAGTGCGAATGTGTCAGGAGGACTTTGATCATTATTGATGTTAAGATAAGAAATGGTCAAAACTAGCGCATTCTTACATCGTAGTTCACGATTTCTTACATCGTGTAGGGACATAAGAATCTCAATGAAGATAAAACTAATTATCACAAGATACTTTTCTTTTCAATGAAACTAAAGGTATTGTCTAGGCATCACGAGATATCCTCCAGACACCAGACTAGTGTGCTGGCGATTACTGTGAATACGAAGATACGTCATTCGAATAGTGGTGCAGGGTAAACCGTATCGCATTGGTTTACGTTGAGTTGTTTCTTCAGTTCGAATGGTTTTTTTCAAGAGTAAAACCACGGGAAATGGTTTTCCAGAAAAAGTAGAAAATCATGGAAACAAATTTTTTCAACTAATTACTGTCGACTAAAAATATTTGCAAGTTAAATATCTGTGTTACAATAGACCAATTGAATTTCTAAATGTGAAATGAAATTAAAGCCGTTATTTACGACAACATCATGAAACAGTTGACACCTCTATTTAAGTTTCTCTAGTCTGTGGCCACCCTGGCATGATAACTAGATGTTCCCTTCCAAGATTATTTAATCATGTTACAGAGTAGAAAATCATGGACAAACAAGTCATTTTTTAAAAGGTGGCGCTGCAGATAGCCAATTTTTAAGAACAATTTACACCATCCGACATTACTTTTACAAATATTTCTGCAACCGGGTGCAAATTATGAGAGTTTACACGGAATTTAGGCATAAAAATTATCCATCCCTAGAGAAATCATAAAAAACTGGAGGTGGGTCTGGGACGTTTTTCTTTCTATAGATAGAGACTTAATAAAAACAACCACTTCAATGAACAAGTATGTTTATTTTAATATTCTGAATGATCTGGTGCAACATCTTCACAACGAATACGCAGCTGATACCCCTATCTTACCTATACCCCTTTCAAGATGACAATGGCAAAATTCATCAGGTTGAACGAATATGCGACTAGTTTTATGAACACACAAACAATTTAATACATCTGGATTGACCTGAAAAATCCTTGAGACCCACGGAAAATTTTCGGATCATATCAAACTACCTTAATCAGCAATATAACAATTTGTATTTGTGTGATCAAATAGGCAGCGAATAATTCAATTTTGATGCAATGAACTTGCATAATCTTGTATACTAACTTCCTCATCAAAACAAAGCAGCAGTGAAGTTCAGAAAGGGATATTTTGCGAACTTCCACCAGTAAATCTGGAAAAACTCAATCGACTACGGAATCATAGTAGTTCAGAAAATATTTTTCCTAATGGTAGTAAAGGCAATGCAAATCTACTGAAAGAGATTAAAATTAACGACTTTTGCTAGCACATTTTCTTTAGTTTAATGAACTGAACATAACTCTATTAAATATCTGGGCATCTGAGGTCGTGTGCAGGCCTTTTCCCATTAATCTTTTACTTGAATTCCCTGGTGTTTTGATAAGATGGTGGAATGCAAATAAAGTAAAGGAGTATTCATTCTGGATCATTGAGTTCTGACTGTGTAGTTTTATACAGATAAAACCATAATGTAAAAATATGGGGTATAACTTATAAGCACAAAAGTACAGTGTTCAAATTAAAAACGGATCTTTCTTAATAACTTTCGATCTAATTATTGGATCCTCATGTTTTAGGACACAATCTTAATTGTTCCACGGAGTACCTCAAATATGATAATTAATAAGTGCAGACGATGTTTTAAGTTACGAAATCAAGCACAAAAACGTACTTTCTCCGTTTAAACATACCTTTTTTTCGATGGATTCGGAATAATTGACTCCCAAAATATAGAAGGTAGCCGCAATCTAGGAAATATGGTCCCAATAGTTTGGCCAGGAGTGCTGTCCAAAGTTTAGACCAGTTAATGTTAATTTTATTTTTTGCGTATTCCCCCATATCTCGAGAACTTTTTAAGCGAATTGAAAAAATTTCGCGCACAATTATAAAATTCGTTTATTCAAGGATAATTCCATGCGAAAAATAACTATTAAATATTTATTATTTTTTTAATAATACTTGGAAAACCTTTCAACTGTAAAGCATATAGTTTTTCCCTCCTTTAAAAAAGAATTGATTTTTACATGGCAACAAAATTTAAGCGAAATCGGTCGAATAGTTCCTGAGAAATCAAATTTAAAAAATACGAATTTTAAGATTCGATTTCTAGTCCAAACCTTAGACCGTTCTCCTGACCAAACTATTGGTACAGTACTTACCAGATTGCGGTTATATTCCCTATATTTAGGGCGTCAGAAATACTAATCGTAAAAAAGGTATATTTAAACACAGAAAGTACGTTTCTGTATTTGGTTTCGTAACTTAAAATATCATTTGCTCTTATTAATTAGTATATTTCGTCCTCTTGAATCATTGTATATTAACTAATAATAAGTAGTATAAATTACGGACAGTTTTCTTTTTCTTCTTGAATTAATAGCAGAAATCAGATTTTTTTTAACACCAGTATTGTATATTTAATAAAATTAATATTATTATATATTATTTATAATCGACGCAAAAAAGTAGGTCGTACCCTGAAACAGTTACTCCGTACCAAGAATTCGCATTAACATTGATCTCGCTTATATAAACCTTTTAAATATTTGAACTTTAGTTAAACCTTTAATCTCTATATCGAAATAATCGGAGAAAACACAATAATGTATATTTATAATATTTTAGCTTTCTATGTTCTCTTATATAAAAGTCTCGTGTTATTTGACAAGCAAATTTGTTTTATTGCCAATAAAATGTAATTATTCAATTCTTTCTCTTCGGTGCAACGATAATAAAATGATTGAAACAAAGTGTTTCCTCATTTTTCAAACTTATATCAAGGCTAGCAAGAATTTGGGATGTCTAATGACTTCATTGTATGCAGACAAACCAATATTCCGTAGCATCGTAAATACTTCTTTTTTTCGCTGCATGCATGCTTCCGCTGTAACAATACGTAGTAAAAACAATTATTTCAACTAAAAAAATAAAATAAACTAATCTACCGGTATGATGCAACTTGGGAGGATTAGAAATAGGTCATGTAAATTAAAATCAACTCAACCGGCGGTTTCGGACGTTCGTAAAATTGATGGGGGAAAAAGAAATAAACTGGATTTTCGATGTTTAACTCAAATAAGTGAAATCTGGGGAGAATTGATTTATCTCCACCTATGGTACGCGTATCTCTGGTAATATGTTCGGGTCCAGACGGGTGGTATGTGAAAATATTTATTGTGAAGTTTTAAAAAAAGAAGCATATTGTTTAAATTCATTCATGTACAATAAAAATAGCATTTGAACATGACTTTAACGCTCTGACGCAGATGGTACACTAGTGAGCGTTGGTGGAAAAGTTTACTAAATTACATTTCAGGGAACTCGAGAAAATGTGGCTTAGAATGTACAGGAACATCAGCATATTTTCAAAACATTCTTCTGGAGCCGTGATGACTCAGGGGATAGAGCTTTCGCCTTCCAATGAGGTGAACCGGGTACGAATCCCGGCGATGGCTGATCGAATTCTGCATCTGGCTTACGTCGACTACAGTGTTGACGTGAAATATCTTTAGTAGTAGAAGGATCGTCCCGCAGTGGACTGATCGTTAAGACACGGTTCCCAGCAGATCACCGAAGTCAAGCATCACTGGCTGCGGTCAGTGTGCGGGTGGGTGACCACTTGGATCAGTCTGCGTAGGGACCGAGGGTGTGCGGTATTGGTCCTCGTTAAACTGTGCTACCGTAAAGTGCTCGACTTCGCGCGCAGGTCGTCGGGCTACCGAAGCGGGGGTGCCATCCCCTCCGCAGAGGATCAAAATTGTGATGGCATGTCTTCGGATCATCCTCCGGGTTGTTTCCCAGACCGTCGCCAGTAGCCCATTGTGCAGCTCTAGTGCGACGTAAATTAACAACAGCAACAACAGAATAAAACAAGATTCCATTGTATCAAGATGAGCTGATCTGACAACTCACAAATTTTTCTACCCTAATGCAATCTTATGCTTCCTGTAACTTTATGTTTTCGACCTCTAAAGGTTAATTTTGGTGCATATCAAAGGAAAAGAAAAAAAACCGGTAGTAAGAACATTTAATTTATATATTTTTTCTTGAAATGGAAAGGACGATACGTGACTGCCACAACTTATTAGCAGCTATAAAATTTTTATCTGAGGTTCTTATTACCAGTTTTTTTTTTCAAAATGGAATAGTAAAATCCATTATTGCATGGTGTCGATGCGTTAGAACGAAACTATAGGGCTGCTTATACGGTCCAAGTTCTTGAATTTGTGGACTTGGAGGAATTTCTCTGCCCAAGAAATTGGATAATTCGTCAGCACTACCCAAGTTCCTTAGTGTCACTGATAGGTTGGATGAAAAGCTTTCAGATGAGCATAGTTCATATTCAACATTATAAAATGACACTTACATGAATCTAAAATTACAAACTAAATACTATTAAATTAATAATACCACATATACATCCTAACAGATTAATATATTTCAGCAAAATGACGTGATCAGAGGCATACTCGCTGACGTCATGAAAATTTAGAAGCTGATTGGTTAAATGAGAAAATTTTGACTGGAAAGAACACGCTGATCCAAGACCTTGAACCAAAAACTCAGATTATGGTTTATACGATCAAAGTTCCAAGAAAAGAAAGTTTCCACCAATCTTGGACCTTTAACAGACCTTACACCCTCAATGTGTATTGTCTACAGCTAGTTATCTAAGTTCAGCAACGAGTAGAGACCGTGGCAAATAATGTCAGTTTGGGACAATCAGTGCCATCACGTCAGTATGGCAGCTTTGTCGGTTTTGTTGATCACGCCCCTCGAACTACGCTTTGTTTGATAAAAGACCAACCCATTCAATCTTCAGTAAAATCGTATTTAACTATCCATACTCCATAGCTAATACACCAATATCCCCATAGAGCTATTCGACTTGGTAAACCAAAGCCAATGACAGAAGTGATTTCACGTTGGTTGGAATTTATATCTGGCGTAATAATAGTTTTTTGTTAATTAACATTACTTTACTCTGTGACAATATTTGTGTCATTATTTTCCGCACGACTTAAATATAGATATGTAACAGTCACTTAAATTGCTCGCATCATGGCTTTCGTGCTTGAATCTGCGTTCAAAAGAGAGGCAATTTCTTGTCAAATTTTAACGGGAATTTCCGAAAACGAAGTATTGTCAGTTAGTATCCTTCATCTACTGAGATTTACGAAGTTTGGTTATGAGGTGAAATAATTAATTTTCATCATGTAGTTGCATAAAAAATAAAACTTTCTCCGACAAATCTCAATCAGGGCCGGGTGAGGAGGGGGCTACTGAGTCTGCAGCCCCAGGTCCCAAATTTTTTAAAGGGCCCCTCAAGTTTTTGAAGCTAAAATTGATTTGCGAGAATTTTCTAAAACTTTATATGATGTTTTTAAGCGTTAAGTTAGAATAATTGTAAATGTATTATGTATTTTGAGTGTAAAACTAAAAAAATTAAGACAATAAAAAATGAATATTCGGTCATGTTATTTACTTACATAACACCTCACCCAACTCCCTAATTTCAAGTATTATTTGCTTTTGCTTCAAGTCACAAGTGCTTGAGCTTTGTGATTAATTTTCTTTAATCCTCTAGAAAGTATTTAAAATTTCTTAGTGTTTTCGGCCGGCAAAAATTTAATAAAATCAAAAAATTCTAATTTGCCGTATTCGATTTTTTAAATTGGTATTTTAGATAAGTCTGACTACTACTTAACAATAACAACTTGATACCTGACATTTTAGCTTACATAAATATTTAATTGTATTTTAATATTTAATGTAATTAGTTTTGACAAAATTAATAAAGCTTTTTCTTTTTGAATTTCTTTGAAACAAACGCAACTTGAATTCAGTTTCTTAAAAAGTTTCGATATTTCTGAATATAGAATCATTTTGGCTAATTAGATATATGTAAGGCACCATGTTGCAAATCAATCCCATGCCGTACCATATCTTAATCCAACCCTGATCTGAATTCTCTCCAAAAGTGTCACTTCGTTCAAAATTGACATTTTTTTTCTTCAAAAATATAATTTTTACACTATTATTCTAATCTTTACAATTATTCAGGTTTTACTATTGCACTAAACTTTTCAATTAGTGTTTGTGAAAACCTATAAGTAATTTAAAAAATAAATAACGATAATGCTGTTAATGTAGCGACAGTAAAAACACATTGAAAAATTGGAAGTCTTTTATTTTTTTAAAAAATACTTTATTTACAATTGAATATCACAATCTTTCCCTTTTTTAAAATAATAAAATCAAAAGGAAATTACAAATGCTCAGATACCATCATATTACAGCATTCCAGGCTGCGTTATGTTGGTATGATGGTACACTTTAACGATTGGGCCTACTTATATTCAAAAGGGTTAAGTAAAAAAAATGTACGAAAAGCCCGAAGCTGAGTAAGCGATGAAAAATTATGTATGAGATAAAAAAAAATAAAAAAAACTTTAGTTTTTTGCCCTCAACTCACAGTCTTTTTAATTCACTGTTTCTTCTCCATTCTAACAAAAATTACTCTCTGTTACGTACTATTATTTATAATTAACTATCTGTTACTATAATTTAGATATATTATCTAGATTTTAACGAAAAATTTTTTTCAAAAATTCTAATTATTTTTACAGTTTACACTGGTGATTAATTAATTTTAAACAATGTTTCAATCAATTATGTTTTAAATAAATTAAATGATGAAAGTCTTATGTATGAGGTAAACATTGATTTTAGTTTTTTGCACTCAACTGACAATCTTTTTACTATTTCTTCCTAATTCTAAGGAAGATATTACTCTCTGTTAATGCAATTTAGGTGTATTATCTAGATTTTTTGGGGGGAAATTAAAAACATTATAATTACTTTGTAAAGTTTAGACTGCTGATTAGTTAATTTTTAATAATGCTTCAATCAATTTCAAATAAAATGTTAACGCTTTTACGTTATTATTAAAATATTAAATCTGTAAAACAATCTTAGAGATTAATAATTCTATAACATAGCTATTTCAATTTCTGATAGATATTTCCATATTTTATTTATTAAAAACATTTAAAAATCGAAAGCTAGCGGTTTTATGCTTTCTATATTGACCTAATTTTTTCAGATGTTTAATTTTTTTAAAATATTATTTCACTAATTTAATTACTGTTACATAATATTAAATTTACCATTAAATTAAAATTAAATTACTATTAGATAGCAATTAAATTTCATGTAATTTAATTTACTATTTATTTTCCATTATAACTAAGGAATTAACCCCTTGAAATACGAAGACGTCTGAAAGACGTCATTTGTTTCTTATGTCAAAACAATAATTGACGTGTCTCAGACGTCTTCAACTTTCAACATTCCGTTTCGAGTTGTTTACAGTGCTATCAAAGATCATTTCTATATCAAGAAATTAATAATTCCGCCCAGTTTTGAGTTTCAAAATGATAAGTCAAGGGGTTAATTCTCTGTTACTATAATTTTGATATGTTGTCTCGATTTTAAAGAAATTTAGATATATTTTGAAGTTTAGACTGCTGATTAGTTAGTTTTTAATAGTGTTTCAATCAATTAGAAAAACAAATGTAAACACTTTTACGTTATTAAAATATTAGAACTGTAAAACAATCTTAGGGATTCCTAATTCTATAATATAACTATTTCGATCTCGGATAGAATTATTTCCATATTTTACTTATGAAAAACATTAAAAATCGAAATCTAGCGGTTTTAACCTTTTGAATTCTGCTGATACCTATACAGTAAAATCGAAATTCTCAAATCTTAAATTTAGAAGAAGAAATTTAAAATTTAGCTTCAAAATTGAGAATTTTTGTCTTTCATTGTCACACATTATTTTTTGAATATTAGAAATCGTAAACTATGTAATTTAAATCATTTAGTGTTTGCATTACTTCAAACAGCTTATTGAAGTACTCTGACTGCAGAAGGTTAAGTTTTCTATACATTAACCTAATTTTTTGTTAAATATTGAAAAAGTAAATCAGATTTTTCAGATTTAACTTAACTTAGATCAAACATTATCGAATTCAAATGTTTTACATAACGTTGAAATTTAAACGTTGTTTTTACCTAACGTTTTTCTAATTTGAACCACATTTTATGGTGTACAGATAGAGATAATTAATATCAAACCATCTAATACCTTTTTCATAGTGTGTTATAAATTTAAGTTTCCATCCTTCTAAGATCAAATCTTCTATTTGCAAATGGGCAGGTTGGCGTGTTGTTTTCGCAACTAACGTTCTCAGACATCTTTCTTAAGTATTGGGCCAGTTCCCTGAGATGGAGCTTTAGGAGCCCGCTCCAAACTGTTTTAACGATGCCGTTTTTAAACAAACCGAAAAGTTTAAACAGTTTTTAACGAAATAAAGGAGTGGAGGTGCTCTTTCCTTATTTTTTTTGTTACGAATAAAAAAATCTTGTATTAAATTCAAATGTTTTGAAAGCAAACTTCTCACTTTAATATTTAATGTTTTCCAACGCTGCACCGACAATATTTTTTTGTAACTTTATTATCCAAATAAAAGTTTATGTAAAATATACATTAGAAAATGAGAATATGATTGGTTGGTAAATAGAACATTCAGTTGGAATATTCCACAAGTTTGCAAAAAAAGTAAAATATATTTCATTATTAACTTTTTTAATGAATTTTAATTTTCTGAAAGAAATATTTACTAAAATATTGTAAGCGAATTATTATTAAATAAAGATTAATGACGTTATATGAAAATTATCACTTGGTTCAACCGAAAAATCAATGGTTAAACGATTAAAAATCGTTAACCGGTAAACGATTAACTTCTTAAAAAGTTGAGGAAATTATTTAGCGGGCTCCAAAGCTCCGTCTCGTGAAACACACCAATTCACTCATCTTAAGACCTATTTACAGTGACGCGAAGATACAAAAAAATGTCTTTAACAGCTCTATTACTTCTGAAGCGATGAAATATCAACTGTAAATTGTCTCTGACGTCATTCTCACTGTCGAAATCGATCGTCTGTTGCGAGAATCGGTCCATAATTATCAATAACACACTTCATTATGCATGCGATTCTTGAGGTATTTCCAGATCCGCTTGAATCTCTTCTTGACTTCTAAGATCAATAGCAAACTTCCTTGGGGAAGGTAAGCCTTTGACTGATCTACTATAGTCTTGAAAGGCTTTGGCTAAAGTCAAAGTTAATGATCTGGCATTCTGTCGACTGTCACAGACAAAAGCGTGACAGAGAAAAGGATGTTTGTCCAGCATATTACCCCCGTCTCTTACAACTATCATGGCAAATACCCTTGTATACACAAGATCCTGGACACCATATGAAATGGATTCAATAGGGTATAGACCAGGTGTGAAATTCTGATTTTGGTTTTGTGGCATGGCGGATAGGTACACGCCCTTACCGGACACTTCAAGCCGTAGGTAAGGCAGGGTGGTGCCACATTGCAAAGATCTGGCTTGTGCCACTAATTCGTCCACAGGATGGCGTGTGTGTTTTATGCCCCATAGGCCTCTTGCGTCTCGGGTTCCTAAATATTTGACTATGTATGTCTGTGGCAAAACTACATCTCCATTCTGCCCTAAAAAGAAAGGAATACATTAAAATATTGTTTAAAACACCTGAAAAGACTAATTAGTAGCAAATCTACAAATTTGAACAAGAACAAGTCTCATTTGTAAACAATGAGAAGCTCCAAGAAAAAAGTAGAAAAATTGTGTTTTAGCAATTTGATAAATAACCTTGTACATATTTTCAGTATATTCTAAATCAGTCAAGTAGTACATAGACTTAAGTGCTCTTTCCTGCATGGTTTATAACTGCGGCCTATCTTACACTTACCTCAAAAAATTAAAATTATAATATGAAACGAAAATATTCGGATATTTGTAGTCAATAATTCTATTTTAATGTACGGAAAGGTCAATAATTAGGATGAAAAGGTAGAAACAAATTGAAACACTGCATACACTTACCACAATGAAATGAATTTTTTTTTGTTAATAGGAGAAAATAACTAGCTATCTTATAGTAATTACATTCAAAGTTTAGTTAAGAATTATTTTATTTTATAACTATCGTTGAACAGCCGACCCAATTTTGAGTTTACGACTACCAGACTACCAATGTTCAACTCCGTAGCCTTGCAATTTTAAACTCAATCTAGAAAACAAGGGAACTCCTGGATCGAGTATTGGGAGAAATTTGCCTTCGTGGAGGATCTTTTGATGGAACTGGAACTAATTCGCCTTTCAGTTATATGGAGAGGAAAAACACCCATGGCTAGCCTGAAGGCAAGGGGAACCCATGATCTATTTACCACTGTGGTTATTTTGCGTCAGTACTGTAGTCGATGCGAGTCAGGTGCGGAATTCGTATCGATTAATTTTAAAAATCAAGATTTAAAACAAATATGTTGCTACCACTGAAATTTTCCTTTTTGATAGACAGTATAAATTGGTAGATATGGGAGTGAAAGTTCTGTTCTCATATGCATATAATGCACATACACTTCAACATATGCATATGCTGAATCATCATCATCATATTCGTATAATGCATATACTTACAAATGAATATAATACAGATACTTTTTCATGAAATGCAAAACTTTCATAGCTAACTCTATTAGGTATTTTTTTTCACTGTAACATTTTAATAATATATTTTTTTCAAACCCGAATTAAAATTTTGACTGAATATTATGAGAAAATTGACGAAAGAAAAAATATCATGGCGAAAGTTAAGTCACTGTTTGCAAATTCGAAACATTTTTTAACCCAAACAGAAATAAAATCAGCAACAAAACTTCCTACCTGGCGCATTTTTACAAGCTTTCATTTAAATATTATTTTGAAAAATTACATTGAACTAAAATCAAGGAAAGAAAACAGACATCAACTAGTCTTCACGCTTTTCAAGGGATCAAAGAGGCTATTATAATTGTCAAGGCTATTTCGAATTATTAGGTTTGAAAAGGAAATTGAAAACACTTATCAGGTTTTACAATGCGCCATGGGAGTTTAAATTCATCAGACAAAATTTGTAAGAGGAAATATGTACTTTTAAACAATTTAGATTGAGGATAAAATAAATTATCTAAATATACACACAAAAATAAGAAATGCACGCGTCAAAAATGTTGAATCACATGTGCGATTATGTTTTTAACCAAATGCCCTTCAACTTAAAGTCTTCTATTCAATCCAGTTCTTGTTTATCACGAATCAAAGGAATATCGTCATTTTTAAACCATTGACTGGCAATGAATCTGTAGTGTATCTACCACTACCAAAATACAATTCCAATTTCCTAGTATGTAAGACATGTTAACTCAATTCTACGATGGGCTACTTTTTCATAGATGAATGTAGACATTGTCGATAACTACTCTCCCCAGATTGGTGACCCGGACGTGATTTTTTTTAGAAAAATTAAAATATAGTTGTTTTATATTTTAAGGGGATGAAGCGAACATTACAAAATATCATATTTTTAAATTATTTAAGCAGACATATTTTACTTTATAATCGGCGTTGAACAGTATTCTGAGTTTATGACTATCACCGTAGCCTTGTAATTTTGAATCGAATCCAGAAGACAAGCAAAATCCTGGATCAAGCACTGGCACACACTAGCCTTCGTGGAGGACTTTTTGATAGAACTAACCAGGAATTTGCTTCAGATGGAGAAAAAAAATCACGATAACCTCACCCGGTTAGCCCGATGGCAAGAAAATCTTAACCAATGATTTGTCTACCACTGTGGATATTTTACGTCAGCACTGTGGTCCGTACGAGCCGGAAGCAGAATAATACAAATATAGTAAATTTTTAAGATTATAAAGATGCAGGGCTGCCAACTACTACGCTTTTTGAGAAATATTTTATAAAGTGATAGACTAAAGTCAAGTACCAATTTTCTTAAGTGACACATTCTATATTCTTACACAAAGATTCTTGAATAAATGATAATTTCAATTCTTTCACTATATATTTCTTCCTTGACACAAAGACAGGCATTAAGATACTTAAAACATACGTAAACTAATTATGAATCGAAGTTACCAAGTACACAAAACAAAAATATATCACGATTACAATAATATACATAAACAAATAATAAATCTAAGTTAAATAGAGATGTAGACGAGAAAGAATTATAATTCAACAAATTCGATGTGCGATACGGCGCTGTATTTAATTAACTTCATGTTAATTAACATTCTAACTTATGTGGAGAAACTTAGCTTAACTTTAACGCTTTCTACTTAACTTAAAAATGATGTAAAAAATTTTACATCTTATAATGCAACATTTTTCTACTATTATTAAACAAAATAATAAAAAATTAGTAATGTTCACTAAAAGTTCTTTTTTGCATGTAATTACTTTTGGATAAAATTGTGTGCAAACGTTTTTCAATTAGTTTAAAGGGTTCTCAACATATAGCGAAATAAGCAGCAAATAAAGTTAGCATTAAAGGGTCTAAACTTTCGACAGCCCTCCTGTTCAAACTATTGGGACCATATTCGGCTACTTCCTATAATTTGCGAGTCGGAAATCCGAATCTGTCGAAAGAAGGTATGCTTATTCGGAGAAAGTACGTTTTTGTGTCTGATTTTGGAACTTAAAATATCGTCTGCTCTAATTAATAAGCATTTTTGAGATTAAATCCTCGAACCATATAGATTGAGTCCTAGAAAATGAAGATCCCATCATTATATCAAAAGTTATTCAGAATGGTCCGTTTTTTAACTCCTTGTACGTTAAATATTATTAATATTGCATACAATGCTTCTTTAACTATAGCCGTTATTCCCTATTTTATTTTGGTGTCAGATAAAGTTTCTGGCTCTTTACCTGAGTGTGCATTATCGAAATAATTTATATTTTATATTATTATTGTTTATGTTTTAAAAACTCTAACTAAACTGATGTTTGCAAATTAACTTTCTTATCACACTAACTCTTTTCTCTTTGATATTTTTATTGCAGTTCATAGACAACACAGGGGAACAATATATTTCGTTTTCTATTGCATTAGATTTTTGAATCGATTTTAGATCATTTTACAACGCTGCTTCCAAATCTGCAGATATAGTTTTAATGCAATTCAACAATATATTCCTAAACAGAATTTTTTAAAATTCACGCGAGTGAATAATAAGTGCCCCCCGTTCTCTGCTACGTAGGGAGTGGTATGATGCGATAAGCTGAGGTCATTCTTTTGCCTTAAGTGTTATTATCAAAGGAATAGACAAGTATATATATTTTTTAATTTATTTCTATTTTTATAATTTATTCTATTTTTATAATTTATTCTATTTTTATAATTTATTCTATTTTCATAATTTCTATTTATATGTATATAAATCTATACGTTATATATAAACTTGTAGATTCAGACAAAACATGAACTAAACTAAAAATATCATATTAAAAAATATCTGGAGCTTTCCGGACAAAACTAATTTCAAATTTGAAATCCCCACATCCTAATTAGGTATGATGAAGTACTTGTATAAATGAAACAAAAACGTTTTTCTTCAGTGCAAGTAAAAGATATATTTCATTAATTTATACAAGAATCGATTCTATAATTTTCAAAATAGGAACTAAAAATGAATATTGTAACTAATATTTGTTGATTAATTTTACATTTCTATCTTTTTATGACTTTATTTCAATTCATAAATAAACTTCATAAATTTATTCAAGAATCAGTACCAAAAGTTATAAAATTAAAACTAATAATAAAATTGAAACTAAAAATTAATTCTATTTTTCAAATGCTTTTACCTTTCGCTTTTTTGATATTTTTATTTCAATTCATGGATGAGCAAAATATAAGCTTCATAAATTCTGTTCTAAAACGATTCAAGAAATTATTTCTATTTTTAAACACATTTCTAATTTTTTGATATTTTTATTTCAACACACGGATGAGTAAAGTATAAACTTCATAAATTTACACAGTAATCCGTCCTAAAAATTTACAAAACCATCAGTGTGGTTCCGTAAATGAGTTAAAACATTCTAAGCATGTTCATATAATTCGCGTAGTTCTCTTTAATCACAACCGTAGTTCCCGCTTCAAACGAGCATCTCGATATAAACAGGAAGAAGAAAGATCTGAACCAGAAAAATTACAAAATGCTCCAGTAGGTAAAGTAATCGAAGAGTTTGTAAAGAAAAAAAAAGTACTTAGTTAACCAAAAAAAAATTGCTAGACTTAAAAAGAGTGATTCCACAATTCTCATGAAAGTTTTTGCTAAAAAATTAAAAAAGTTCGGATTGTTTTGTGCTTAGTTTGCCAGTGGACGATGCATTTTCACAAAATGCTAATAATTTCTTAAAATAAATAATTTTTTGGTGGGGGTTCTCCAAATGTAGCACAAAAATTTGTTCAGATAAATTGGCCATAATGCTAACTAGCCTCCGTGATGACCAACCACTTGCCACTTTTAAAAAACTTGCATATTAAGAATAGCTTTGAAAATGCAAAAATGGTACATCAATGTAACCGATTACTACTGAGGAAGGCGAGACTGAAAACATCTAAACCAGTTTGATTGTCGGAGAAAACCGAGATGGGTTGAAAGGCAATTATTAAAAAAACCACCAAGTTTTACGAATCAGTCAAAATGGTTTTAAGGGTTCTTCTACTTTATTGCATTGTTCATTTGAATGTTATATGATGTCCTAGAATAACCGAATGTAATTTACGTAGGGGAGAGTCGGGTAGCCCCACCCACAGTCAATTTCATATGTATAGAATATTTTTTCAAGTCAATGGGCCATCGGACATTAATTGTTATATTAAAAAAAGATTNTAACAAAAAAAAATTGCCAGCCTTAAAAAGAATGATTCCACAATTCTCTTGAAAGTTTTTGCTAAAAAATTTAAAAAAGTTCGGATCGTTTTGTGCTCACTTTGCCAGTGGACGAAGCATTTTCACAAAATGTTAATAATTTCGTAAAATAAGTAATTTTTTGGCGGGGGTTCTCCAAATGAAGCACAAAAATTTATTCAGATAAATTGGCCATAATACTAACTAGCTTCCGTAATGACCAACCCTATAATATTGTCACTTTTAAAAAACTTGCACATTAAGAATAGCTTTGAAAATACAAAAACGGTAACCGATCACTACTGAGGAAGGCAAGACTGAAAACATCTAAACCATTTTGATTGTCGGAGAAAACCGGGATGAGTTGAAAGGCAATTATTAAAAAAAAACACCAAGTTTTACGAATCAATCAAAATGGTTTTAAGGTTTCTTCTACTTTATTGCATTGTTCATTGGAATGTTATATGACGTCCTAAGATTACCGAATATAATTTGCGAGGTTTTATACATTCAAATTGTGGTTATCCTTAATTTACCGTTGTTTTCGTACACTTGCAGAAATGCATTCTGCTCCGGATTCTGCAAAACATTGAAGAGAAGAAAAAAAACCGTAGAAAACTATGACAAAAAGTTTGCAGATTTTCAATTAATTTTGCCAAGTTTTAAAATGATCAAAACGAAATGACTGCAACAAAGTGGTGTTTCATACAAGCTTTTGAATTATTTTAACGTAATGATAGGTGAAAGCCCTATAAATCGAATTTACTGAAGCAAGAGTCTTACACTGAAACATTAATTTCGCGATCATCCATACTTCTCCGCAATCTGGAGCAAGTTGGCAGCGCTGCATTTATAATTTCAACGGCAAATATATAGGGATTGGATAAAAGTAACCTTGCTGCTCTCTTCTGTTAAACGAAAGGCGCACTTTCCTAACTTAATTCGCTAAACGCGAAAGGCTGGCGAGCTTGGCTTGTACAGTGCCATTAGAACAAGTTTTTACAGAGCGTTCGCCTTGCAATGAGGTGAACCTTGCTCGATCCCGGCGATGGCTGGTCGACACGAATTCCGCATCCGGCTTGCACCGACCACAGTGCTGACGTGAAATATCTTCAGTGGTAGGCGGATCATGGGTTAGAGTCCCCTTGCCGTCTAACTAAACTTAAAAACACAATGCATTTTTTATCCATTAATGATAAAATAGTAAAATTTTAATGTTAACCTCATTAAGATTATGGTCTGCCTACAAAAAAAAAATTGTCTTAATAAAAATATATTCATATATTTAAAATATTTTTTTGTCTAACATGATACATTATATTTATGTACCCTTTCTTTTTTCTTTTTATTTCTCTTTTTTAAATTTTTATGTATATAACAAAATTCATCTTTTTTATTGTTCATGTTCTTTTTTCTTCCTTTATTATTTCAGTAATTGTTTTTTCTGAAGCAAATGTGTTGCACTTCATTGTCAACTGCAAGACTTTCAATATTGTTTTTCATTGTAAAAATTTTTATATGTATTATGTAATATGCAAATTTTTTAAATAAATTCCCACTGATCAGGCTAGCTCGCCAGGTTGTGGCGAGCTGGACTGGTAGCCAGACGGGGACTATACGGGTAAGGGTTTTTGCAAACCTAGGTACGTGTCCACGTCTGGAGGAAAGAAGAAAAAAAGTCTCCTTGCCGTCAGGCTAACCGTGGGAGGTTCTCGCGGTCTTCCTCTCCATATAACGCAAATGCGGGTTAGCTCCCTCACGAAGGCAAATTTCTCTCAATGCTCGATCTAGGAGTTCCCATGTCTTCTGGATTGGATTCAAAATTACAAGGCTACGGAGTTGAACATTAGTAGTCGTAAACCCATAAAAATTTGGGTCGAAAAGCTAGTCTTTTCAAACAATGATAATGTGGATAATGTAATTTGAATCTATCTTCTTCATTTTCATAATTAATTTGCATGCTCTGTGTGATTAATATACTTAATGCGTATGCTTTTGACATGATCTTTGGACAAGGCTTCTAAAAACATGTAGAAATAATATATATAAAAATATAAAGAAATAAAATTTAAAAAGTATATTTTAATAACTAATAATATAGATATATAAAGACACCCATGTATACAGAAAGCTGTAGCTGTTTTTCGTTTTTCACAGTACTACAATGCACAGATGATTGTTAATTGCTAAAATAAACTCTCAGATGATGCAGAACAAATACAACACATTACGTAACGGATTTTATTTCCCAGAAAATGTCCAGGAAATAGTAAAACTCTAATTTCTGATTTGGATCTTAAATCAGGACGGAAAATTGGCTGTTAAAATAATATATTAAAGCTTCAGGGAAAGGAAACACTCCCGGGATATGAATTATTTATGCAGAAGGAAACCCAAAACAACGAATAATAATTTCATTAAGCATACGTACGTGAACGATGAAGATTAACCCACAATTCTTAATTAGAAATTCCCCTGAAGTTACTCACGTAATTATGAATGATGAAACTCAGTTTAATGAAAAAGTTATTTTCGTTTGTTTTTCCGAACCAAAAGGGGAACAAGTTTATTTTCATGAAACATTAGAAAGGAAATAACAAATAAAAACATATTACTGTTCCTGTATTTTTTTTGTTACTGCATATTTGATTAATAAAAATACATTCAAACGAGTATTTTATACAATAAAAGTAAAGCTGTTAATTCTTCCGGATTTTCCACAGGAGATATTTTTTCAAATGCAGATACGTTTTTATTGTTCGATTTTTTTTAATGTTTATTTTTTTATTCTGTTAAATAGTGGACTGATCGTAAAAACACGGTTTCCAGTAGAACACCGAAGTCAAGCATCACTGGCTGCGGTCAGTAAGCGGGTGGGTGACCACTTTGATCAGCCTGCGATGGGGCCGAGGGTGTGCGGTATTGGTCTTCGTTAAACTGTTCTACCGTGAAGTGCTCGACTTTTCGCGCAGGTCGTTTGACGTTATTTATATCAAAAAACTTCTATTTCTTCTCAATTCGCGTCTGGCAACTCTTGAAAACGAGCGCCTATTTTTGAGTGCTTGAAACATGTCGACATTTATTTCCAATCTGTATATTTTTGAAACGAATGAAGTTTTCTTAATCAAGTAATGTGCTTCAGTTTCTTGGGATTATTTATTCAATACGTTTTTTAATTTCCACTCTAAGATTAATGAATTTAATTTAGAATAATTTTAATAATCTCGAAATGAATATAGATGGCAGCACAAAGTCACGTGATTGGTACATGTTTGTTTTTATGTGTCATGTAGCTTAGCTCTCTATGTTTCGTGCGTGTGTGCGTCGCAATGAAGTTGTGTTATAAAAACCGACATTTGTAATTCTTGAATAATTGTTTCTCCGAAAAGTAATCTTTTTCGCCATGAATAATTTATACCTAAGTAAGTGCATGGAAATTGTATGAGGGAATGTTTAATCTCTGGCAAGACGTAAAAATATTCTTGCCTACAATCGTTTAAGAATCAATAATTCGAAAAGTAATTCGTTTCTAATTCATTTGATATTAATGTTGTTTTTTTTCCCAGTTGTTTCAGTTGTTCAGTTGCCAGACCCGCGATGGCTCTGGGGATATAGTGTTCGCCTTCCAACGAGGCGAACGCTATTCGAACCGGGTTGGAATCCCAGTCGATACGAATTCCGGACCCGGCTTGCACCGACCACAGTGCTGATGTGAAATATCTTCAGTGGCAGACGGATCGTAGGTTAGAGTCTCTTGCCATTAGGCTAACCGTGGGAGATTCTCGTGGTCTTCCTCTCCATGTAACGCAAATGCGGGTTAGCTCTATCAAAAAGCCCCCCACGAAGACAAATATCTCCCAATACCCGATCCAGGAGTTCTCTTGTCTTCTGGATTGAGTTCAAAATTACAATGCTACGGAGTTGAACATCAGTAGTCGTAAACCCATAAAATGGGGTCTGCTATTCAATGACGGTTATAAAAATAAAATAAAATTATTACATTGAGGAACAAATTTTTTTGTTGTATTTATATAAATAGTTAATCTTATCTAAATCGGATCTGGGGATTTCAAATGTGAAATTAGTTTTGCTCCGAAATCATTTTTTTTTTTTCAAAATGTTAATTTTAGTTTAGTTTTTTTTTGTTTGAATTAACAAGTACATATACATACAAATACACTTGTCTGCTCATTTGAAAATAAACAGATTTACATACGAACAACACAGATTTATATACGAAAAGATTTATATTTGAAAATAAACAGATACTATAAATTAAAAACCAGAAAACGTTTGAACTTAGCGTAACGCATGAAAAACAAAATGTATTATTGTCTTTTTTTCTACCACTCCCTACGTAGCAGAAAAATGGAGACTCTTTGTATTCATTCCAGTGAATTTAAAAAAAAAAATACTAATTAGGAATATGCTATTAAACTGATTCAAAACTGTTGCTTGTAGAAATTTGCTTAATCAGTGAATTTAATTGAGTAAATTGAAATCAGTGAATCTAAGATCAGTTCAAAAATCTCATGCAACAGAAAATTAAGAAATTGCACCTCTGTGATATTTTTTTAAATAGTTTCATCCACAATCGGCTCAGAAGTTTCGAACGTAATAAAATAATTTTGTGATAATTTATAATTTAAATAATTGTCCCAATATTTATACAGTAATATTTTTATTCACATAATTATAAATACTTGTCAAAAGTTTCATAAGATTAAAGATTCACAAGATTAAGATAAGATAAATATTTGTCTAAAGTTTCATAAGATTAAAGATTCATAAGATAAGACAAATATTTGTCCAAAGTTTCATAAGATTAAAGTTTTATAAGATTAGGATAAGATACATATTTGTCTAAATTACCATAAGATTATTTTTATAAGATAAAATGTTTCGACTCCAGCAAAATTGTCTTCAACTCCAGCTCCACAGCCCTGGTTAAAACTTGCATTAAATTCGTCAGCATTTTAAAAGACACATTTTCATTTAAGAGACAAGCTATTTATTATACTAATTAGATAACATCTCTTTTTCGTGTAAGCATCATTAATAACTGTCACAATAATCAGGGAAATTTTGCACAAATAATGTCATTAAAGCTGTTTTTGTTGTTCCTCCGTTTCTTTATTCATTAAAAATGATCCATCAGGTTAAAAAGACATGCAAACAGGTCTTTTCATGCTAAAGAAATGCAAATATCTTTCGCCAGAAGAACTTGATGGAATGATATTAGGCACGCAATGCATCCTGGGAATATGTTGAAAGTTGAGAAGTCATGCAATTTGTAACAAAATGTGACATTTTATGGCTGTAACAGCATTCATCTTGCGTCATATATACGGCACAAGATGTCAGAAACACAAATGATTTCATTTAAGCTTTGAGCTTACGGAATTAGTGCTTTTTGGATGCTTTGTTTAATATAATAAATATCGTCCGTTTTTTAAAGTTTATTTCATTTGCATGTAATATAAATTTGAAACATTTTAAAAATAAAATTCGTATCACTAACTTTAAAACGAAGCTTATTTAAGATTTAAAAGTATGAACTTTGTTTATGAAGCAAAAACTGTTGTTTAGTGGAATAATAATTAAAAATTTGTGATACACGTTTTTCGGCCATGTTAGGCTTAAAGTCTATTATAAAAAAGGGAAACTTTTAAAATAATTAAGTCAACTATGATAACGGAACGACTGTGTTTTACAAGTAAAACTTTTTGGCTAAACCCCATGACTTAAGCCAAATGCGTTAACGAAATCATAAGTTTTTCTGAACCAAACATATTAGTGAAACCATTACGAGTCTTAAGCAGGACATGACAACTTTGGTTTTTTTAGGCCAACATACATTATCTGAACTTCCATCAGTGACGTGGAAAGATGCGTGTTTGCCCGGGTAGCTAATTTACAATCCAGCGATCTTTAACGACTTTTTTTTTGGAGATTTTTTTCTTGGATGTAGTTGTTCGCAATTATAATGCAAGTTTTTTTTCTTAAATTTGTCACTTGGACAGAAAATAGTCAGAAATCAATTTTTATTTATTTAAGAAAATGTCAAACAGGAAAGCAGGTCGTTAAACGCCTATGGAATGGAAAATTGCTCTTGGAGTGAACTTTACGATTAGATGCTCCTAAAACAAGTTTAATCACTGAAGTGTGGAAAAAACCTATTTAAATAATAAAAAAAGCATCAAAAAGAAATATAATATGTTTTGATAGAAATCTAAATCCATACTTTCGAACGTAACGTTTTCATCAATATAATAAATTGTTTTAATTTTTTAATTGTAAAGCACACTTTTACACGTTGATTTTTTTTTCTTTGATATTCAAATGCCCTGAATCTTAATTAATCAAATTTATTTGAATTTAATATTATTATTCTTTATACAATATTTTCAAACAGAATAAAATATTTATCAGTTGAAAAATATAATATATATTAAAAGAAGAGTAATAAATTTAAAGTTTTGGGGTACTTAGTCTTAGCCCCCCCCTCCCCTAGGTGATTACCATTTTTACCCCCCTGCTATACTCTACTGGGTATCTCTAAAACTTGAACATCAATGATACAATATAAAAAATGCCGCCGATGCCGGTTTAAGAAGAATATTTCCGTTTATATTCATCAACGAAACTACTCATTGAGATACAAATAAGTGATGCTTTTTAACAATAAGCTTATTTTTTATTATTCGTTACATAAAATAAATAAATTCTTTAAAATTACAAAGAAAGCTCAGTCTATAATTGTAATCCATCATCGCTCTAATTATAACTCAAAACCAACGTATACTCATTGAACTCACCACTTTCTAAGAAAATTGACCGCCACTTGATCACAAACCCGTGAGAGAGCTTCACTCCTTGACCTACATCAATTCACTTGAGAATTGACCGCTCATGGGCGTAATGGTTATGGTCACTGGGTCAATGGGCAGACGATCGTGGGCGAGGAAGAGAAGAAAAAAAAACTTGCGAGTTGTTTTGATTATTATCAGGAATATTAGCTATTTTTATGATTGCTGATTTTACGATTTGGTATTAATATTGTTAAAGGCTATTGTTAATGCAAGGGAAAAAAATTCTTTTATTTGAAAAAAGGGGGAGAGAAATAATTAATTATGGTAGAAGAAGACGGAGTAAATGATTGTGTAGGCTTAGCACATGAATACTTTGAATCTATAAATACGAATAAAATGAAACTAAATCACGGTTAAGATCTTTTAAACCCATTATTATGTATCAAAATATAGATCTATTTATAAAATTTAACTTGATCAATAGCCCACATTTTTGGCATCAAAATTTATTACCATTTTCATTATTATTATTTTTTTTCATTTAGAAAGCAGTCACTGAATAACTATCCAACTTATTTTTATGTCCCGCAGTGGACTGATCGTTAAGACACGGTTCTCAGCAGACCACCGAAGTCAAGCATCACTGGCTGCGGTTAGTGTGCGGGTGGGTGACCCACTTGGATCAGTCTGCGTAGGGACCGAGGGTGTGCGTTATGGATCCTCGTTAAACTGTTCTACAGTAAAGTGCCCGACTTCGCGTGTAGGTCGTCTGACTACCGAAGCGGGGGTGCCATCCCCTCTTCTGAGGATCAAAATTGTTATGGCATGCCTTCGGATCATCTTCAGGGATGCTTCCCAGACCGTCGCCAGTAGCCCATTGTGCAGCTCTAGTGCGACGTAAATGAACTACAGCAACAACAACTACTTATTTTTACGAAATTTTAAAAGATAAAAAGGCAAAAAAATAATGAAAACAGACGGATCATGGCATTTCAATCAAAATAAATTTAAAATTTTGTACATGTATCCTTGATATAAATTAGGTTGTAAGACCGTGCCAGAAAGAAAAATAGTACGCAAATGACAGTAAATGCTACATGTAGCTGACTGAAGAAAGGGAATCGAACTTGAACTCGTACGACAGTACCTACTGCCTAAGTATAGGTCCCGCAGTGGACTGATCGTTAAGACACGGTTCTCATCAGATCACCGAAGTCAAGCATCACTGGCTGCGGTCAGAGTACGGGTGGGTGACCCAAAAGGATCAGTCTGCGTAGGGACCGAGGGTGGGCTGTATTGGTCCTCGTTAAACTGTGCTACCGTAAAGTGCTCGACTTCGCGCGCAGGTCGTCGGGCTACCGAAGCGGGGGTGCCATCCCCTCCGCAGAGGATCAAAATTGTGATGGCATGTCTTCGGATCATCCTCCGGGATGTTTCCCAGACCGTCGCCAATAGCCCATTGTGCAGCTCTAGTGCGACGTAAATGAACTACAGCAACAGCAACTACTTATTTTTACAAAATATTAAAAGATAAAAAGGCAAAAAAATAATGAAAACAGACGAATCATGGCATTCCAATCAAAATAAATTTAAAATTTTGTACATGTATCCTTGATATAAATTAGGTTGTAAGACCGTGCCAGAAAGAAAAATAGTACGCAAATGACGTAACGCAGACGACGTAAATTAACAACAACAACAGCCTAAGTATAGAAAATACCCAGTTACCTTCTGAGCTTACCTCCTGGTGGTAGCCCAGTGGTTAGAGAATCGAAATCCGGTTCAAAGGAGCTGATGTTCGACTCTCGAGTTCACTAAAACCCATCGAGTACATGCGATATATGTGCTCGTAAAATTTGTGGAGTCGCAAATCCAGTGCTCGGTCGCTGAGCAGTACCATGTGTACAGGAATCTGGAGAAAATTTCTACCCCTTAGAGATCTATGTCTAAATTGAGGAATTGGCCCCACAAAATTTGTGGTGGCATATTTTCGGATCATCCCCAGGGAAATTTCAAAGGCCGTTACCGACAGCCCATTGTGCAGCCCCAGAGTGACGTAAATAAAGTGACCTACTCACTGACCCACCCTGGAACATTGCTCCTGAGTAATTAATAAAAGGTCGATACCATAAGGTAGACAAGAGTTTTCGTTAGTTTTGCTGTAAGTGTTTACCCACTATTCGCCTGTGAGCATTGATATTTTAAAATCGATTTTGGTGCGCGAATCATAAATTTTAAATATCCCCTGTAGAGATCTCGTGATCATGGAAAAACTTCATTAGCCCAGACTCTTCGAAAAAAGCGTCATTCCTAAATCTTCATGTTTGTACCCTTGATATCGGCAAGCTCGATTCAGGTTTGTCTGTTACATGCTAAGTTTCTCTGATGCTTTCAAGATACGAACCTATGACTTATCTGTCATTGTGTGTACTGTGTTACATTTAAGTTAAAATGCGTGAGTGAATGTGAGTGACTCGGTAATGAACTAGTGACTCGGTTAAATGAACGTGAGTGACTCGGTAATGACCTTTACAGATTTTAGCAGAGCAGTTTCATAAGAAATTATATAAAACCATCATTTATATTAAAAGATCACTGAAATTACATAAAACAGTTGTCCCATCAAAGTTAAGATGAGAGTTGAACTCATACTTAGCATTTCAAATTCATATGGGGTCTCCCTGGTCTAATGGTATCGCCCACCGATGCTGTGGAGGTGGCAGGTTCGAATCCCACCAATATGTATCTTTGAGCTGTCTTTCTCTGAATTTTACAATTTGTTCTTCTACTTGATAAAGACATATAAACCGTACTTATGTAACTGAACACACATGCGTGCGTGTGTAACAAGCAATAAATAAACCAAATGCTACATGACGTAGTATAATATGATTTTAAAAGATGACGGACAGTTCAAAGAATGTATGCTGATGAACGATACGGGTACCGGACACAATTCTGACTTCGCAGAGGGGTTTTTTTATCGGCCGGTTACTTGAGTATTATCATGTATTTTCAGCCTGTTGACAGGCATTGAACCATAATAGAAATAGACAGCTCGAACCGTTAGCACAACTAATCGATTATTGATTGCGGGTGGTGTTTATATTTCAAATAAAGTAAAAATGAAAAATATATATTTGCAATAAAAAATACATGTTTGAGAGAGTGCAAGGATCGAAATATTTGATCTATAACAGCGTTTTTTTTAAAAAGTCATTTTTAAAGTGAACAATTAATTGATGAACTAGCCTAAAAAAAAGAGGACAGGACAGCTGTTTCAACATAATGTAAGTACTTTTGAAAATCATATTGTCTCTTTACATCATATTTATGAAATAAAGTCGTTGCACTAATTTTAGAATAAATGCGCGACTTTGAGTTTGTTTTTCGCGGGTAAAAAATTTTAATAAATAAACATCCACAATGAAATTTGTAAGGAAGTAATATTTTTAGAGTTAATGAATTACAACTGAATGGTTCATGTATTAGTATTTGATTGGTACTGGTTCATGCATCAGCACCAAATTAGAGAATGTCTGTGTAACAAAACCAGAATTTTATTAAAATGTTTAATCAAATATAAAGTTTGGACAAAATTTCCAATTGTATCTATAATGTTCGAAAATAAGGTTTGTTAAACATATCTAGTTCTGTTCCAGAAAATTAAAATAAATGATGGAGAATTTTTCTTTCTCTAAAATGTTTGTAGAAAATTTTTTAAAAAAGCACTGTGTGACTAAAATTACATTAAAACAATGCCTCTTGGAATTATAGCTTCAATCCAGCCAACAACGCGTCTTACTAATCAGTACATATAGCACAATATAGTACACAAAATAGTTCTGAACATTTGGCAGATAAAAGTTACTAAAACAAGTTTAGAAAATAAATTCTTGTTCTTGCCTAAAAAAAAAAGCAATATTTGAAGAAAATAATTATAATAATTTGGACTGCTTTTTGTAACCTTAATACAACTCATGTGCTCCTGACTAAAAAAAAATTGAGGTAATTTATTTTCTTGAAAAAAACGCAAAAGTTAAATTAAATCATGTGATGTCCCGGACTTGGCGCTAACGTAACCGTAATTAAATTCCATTATTTTCTTAACTCCGATATGATACGTTAGCGAACCATATCAGTTTATTTCGTTTATTCAACTTAGCAGCGGAAGAGAGTGTCACCAAGCGTAAAAATAGCCTTTGTATAGAACTTTCTCAATTCTGGCGGAACTTGTGCTTCAGCTGCGACTATTATATTAGTCACTGGAACTTAAGCAATGGGGTCAGTTGCACACACGAGATCCTCAAAAATGAATGCAGCATTTATTTGTCTACTATTCAGAAACTATTTGAAATTCAAATTCGGTATTGGTATCCAGAATTATTTGGTTTTTCTTGTAACTGTTTCAGCTGCGTTTGATTTAGAGATTTGTTGTTCTTTTTTTTACATCCCACAGGGTTACTATTGTCCGAACTTTTTGCTTCTTTGTTGCTATTGTTTCAGTAGATTTATGGTTTATGTATAAAAATGTATTAAACGTTGTATAATGTAAGCTATTTTTAATTTATTTGTGATGATTTAAAAAAGCATAAGCACTGCTTTTAATTTTTGCTGTTGAATTATTATTAATTCAACAGTGATAGTTTAGAGCAGGGGTTTCCAACTTGCATGTGGCCGGGGGCCGAAATTAAAAACCCCAGTCAATTGGCGAGCCGCAATTTTATCAAAATTTTATATAGGACTCTTTTATGTTTGAAGGAATATTAAATATCAGATTTTTAGAGAATACTGTTCTAGATTCTGGAGAATACTGTCAGATTTTTAGCTAAGTTTCCGCAAAGCGAGCCACAATTTTATCAAACTTTTATATATGACTCTTTTATGTTTGAAGGAACATTAAATATCAGATTTCTAGAGAATACTGTTTAGAGAATACTATTCTAGATTCTGGAGAATACTGTCAGATTTTTATCAAAGTTTCCGCAAAGCGAGCCGCAATTTTCCCAAAAGCGAGCAGCAATTTTATCAAAATTTTAAATAGAACTCTCTTATGTTTGAAGGAACATTAAATGTCAGATTTCTAGAGAATACTGTTTAGAGAATACTATTCTAGATTCTGGAGAATACTCTCAGATTTTTATCAAAGTTTCTTTTAATATTAAAAAGCAAAATAACAAGCATTACAAATATTGCTTGTTATTTTGCTTTGTCTGAATGTGCAACTCTATAAAGTTTATAGATTTATATTCATAAACATATAAACTTGTTTGCTCCTTTGAAAACAACGCTAAAACCAAAGAAGCATATAAATTTAACGTATCGCGTCATAAACGGAAATGTATTATCGCATTCTTTCTTCCCTACGTTCCAGAGAAGTAGGGACACTTATTAATCATTTGATTAAATTTAAAAAATTCTGGTTCTGATTATATAAATTGCATCAAAACTGTGGCTTCTAGGGAGAAACTAATAATAGGGAGAAACTTCTAGGGAGAGAAAAACTTCTAGGGAGAGGCAGATTAGAAAACAGAGAAGCGTTATTTAAGTTTTGTTTGAAAAAAATCTCATGCTTCAGAAAGAAAATATTTCCTAGAGTAATTTAATCAATAAAACAAATTTTAGCTGCATATGAAAAATAAGATGGGTCTTTTATTTCATTTTAAGTGGGGTAATAAAACAATTTTATATAAATAAAAATAATTGATTATTATTTTAATTAAAATCCCCTCCTTTAAGAAAGTTAATTGGAAAAAGCGATAGGTTCTTATGAAAAGCTTATTTTATCGTAAAATTTTCATTACTAGTTTGTTTTAATATTTTCTTTGTTTGTGTTTAACATTTTAAGTGGGGTATACAAACAATTTTGTGTAAATAAAAATAATCGTTTTATTATTATTATTTCCAGTTTTAATTAAAATACTCTCCATTAAAGTAATTAATAGGAAAAAGTGATGGATAGCTTCTTATGAAAAGTTTATTATTTCGTAAAGTTTTCCTTACCCATTTGTGTTTTAATATTTTCTTCATTTGTTTTAATAGTATGAAATTTGCACTGCATTGATTTCAATCGCTGAGGAAACTAATTAGAACTCTGAAAATAACATACTACAAAGTGCATTTTTTTCCTTTTGAAACCACAGAAAAATTCTTTTTTTAAATAGTATGTTTTAATGACGAATGCTTAAATAAAATTAATACAATAACAATTTCAACATCTATTCCTAAAAACTCGGTTAAAAAAGTTATTCCAAGCATGAAATCAATGATGGTCGACCCAAGCTTTAATGGAGAACGCGTAATGCTCTTTCTGCGGATGAAGTTTTTATTTTCTTTTTAAATTCTGTTTGGGAAGAATCTGGATGATTTTATTTCGAGAAAATTTCCGTTTTGTTTTTAACTCTCAATATTCTTAAATGTGTTTCAAGAATTTTACGAAGATTGTTTAGGTAAAGGAAAGCTAAGTTCATAGTAGATTTTAAAAATGTATTTCATGAATACTTATTTTCCTACGTAATAAACATACTTACCATTATAGAGTATATTTTTTCACCTCGTAAATATAATGTTTTTTCTTAAACATCTTCTGAATGAATAGAAATTTATATAAGTTCATTCGCAAATTTCAAAATCATTTCTGAATTTTTTATTATAAACAATACAGTCTTAGTGTATGATATTCTATAGTTAAGAATATAAATAATAAGTTTTATATCTCTATGTAATATATTGTATTATTCTGGGTGATTTGTAAAAATCCACCCTTTTTGTAGTTTTAGTATATCCGTGCCAAAAATTAAGACCAAAAGTAAACACCTTTCGGGTCTCAATTTAATATTTGAGCGAGAAAAAAAATCGAATTACTATTGAGGAAATTGTGCGTTCATGACACCAAAAGTTGTTTAATTGCCTATATAAAATCTAAGGCATTTCAAATAACCATCTTCTCTAACCTCTCTATTTTCTCCTGTATACGCGACAGACAATGTATGAAACGTTGACCAAGCATATAGGATCCTTGATATATTTAGACAACGTATGAAACGTGAGAGTTATTCTAGTTGTCCCAGGTATTGTGTGTATTACTATAAAGCAAAATATAGAATGGTAACTGCTGTAAAGGCAAGGTATGTAAAAAGGTCATAAGGCTGTTATTTAAAAGACGTTTATTTGTAAAAAACACAAATAATAATTTGAAAATATAATGACCTTTCAGGAGCCGATTATGTATAATACTGATATTATGAAACGCAGGCATTCTATAGAATGCCTAATCATTTAATGGACTGTTTGGTTATTTCATGCTTCGACGATTTATCATTTGGTATTCGATAGAATGTCCGTATTTCCCACTTCATCAATTTGTCATTTGATATTCTAAATAATGTCTTATGTATTTCATACTTCTACACATAATGCCTTGGTATTCTATAGAATACAAAATGAATGTCTGTGCTTCATTCTTGAACACTTTGTCATTTGTTTTTATATAGAATGCCCAATGTCTTTCATGCTTCGATAGTTTTTCAATTGGTAATCGATAGAATGTCTGATGTATTTCATATTTCGACAGTTTGTCCTTTGGAATTTTAATGTTTGTATTTCATACATCGATAGTTTGCTATTTGATATTCTGTAGAATATCTGATGTTCTTCATTCTTCTACACTTTATCATTTGTCTTCTTATAAAATGTTCTATGTATTTCATATTTCAACAGTTTGTAGTTTGGTTTTCTATAGAATGTCTAGGCCAGTACTTCACCAGTCAGTTTCGGCATTCAATAAAGTGCCTAGATGTAGTATAGATGGAATTCTATATAATGTCTAGTACTTCACCAGTCAGTTTTGGCATTCAATAAAGTGCCTAGATGTTCTGTATAGTATATCGGATTTTAATATTGCCAGTAACATATGCGTTTGAAAATTTTAAAATGATACCAGTTATGTATTTTTGAAATTATTTTGTTAATGAATAAAAGTTGTGCTTTTTCATAATACATTAATAAAAAACTGTAATGCATATAATGCATTAAAAGGTAAATTGGAAAAAAATATTACGGTTATTAAAAACTCAATAATAATAAATTAAACCCTTAAGATAAAAGCAAAATAAAATTCAAGTCAAATAAATAATAAGGAAATTAATATCCCCCCCCACAAAATCGAGTACTGTTTTTAAAAGTCAAAATTTTATAAAATATATTTTTTTTAAATGGAATAATATTTCACTATCCGGTTTCCTGCAAGCAATAGTTAATTTATGAACTATTTAAAATGTTTCTTTTAGAATAAATAGTTTTAAAAATGTGTTTATTTCAGGTATAGAATAAAAATTATTAAATACGAGGTCAATAAAAAATATTTAATGAGCTTGGAATTAAATATACCGGATAACGAAGTAATATCCGCAATCAATATTCTGCATTATAAAAAATGGAGAATTTTTTTTTTAATTTTTTTTATTTTAATTTATTTTACCGTATCGATTTTATTATCTCTCAACTTCTATTAAATAATGAGGGAAAATTCTGTAATGTGTTTTTCACTCAAGTTTCAAGAAAATAATTAAAAAAACTAGTTAGATAAATCCGCCTTTTTCTATTTTCTTTCACCGTCTAACTTAATTAAAAAATGTTTATTATCAAAGATGAAAAGAACTCTAAAATACACGTACTTGAATTGCAGAAAATGAGCCGGATTTAAAATTTATATTATGGATATCTAGACAGGATAAAATTTGGTTAAAACATCTGATTATATAATTTTATTTATTTTTTTGTGTTCTTGATCACATTTTTTTAATTTTTGTGTCATATTTTTACAGTTATTGTGTCTCGTATCTTGGTATAGTTTTCTAGAATGTTTAAAAGCATGTAATGCTAAATAAAGGTCAGCAAACAATTATAACATTGTTAGCAATGCGTTCCACCAAATGTCTTATGGAAATTTAACATTGTATTTAATTGAACTTTTAAAAAAATGCAGATTAAAAATTTATAATTAAAAAAAAACGTGAAAAAAGAACGTACAACTAATTATTTCAAGATGAGATGAATATAATAATAGCGCATTGAATATCTGGTATAGTTATCTTGTATCTTTAGAAGCATAATGTTAAATAAAGGTCAGCAAACAATCATAACATTGTTAGCAATGTGAAAATTTAACATTGCTAACAGCTTATGGCGGTGAAACGGCTTGTGAAAATTTAACAATAAATTTCATTGAACTTTAAAATAATTCAAATTAAAACTGTACAATATTAAAAAAAAAACGTGAAAAAAGAATAAACAGTAAATTTTCAAGTTGAGATGAATATAATAATACCGTTTTGAATAAGTTGAGATGAACATAATAATAGGGCATTGAATATCTGATATAGTTTTCTTGTACGCTTAGAATCATGTAATGTTAAATAAAGGTCAGCAAATAATCATAACATTGTTAGCTATGCATTCTAAACCATTTTTTCCTTCATCATTGTTAAGGAAAAACTAGAAAACAAAGGTAATAAGAGCAAGGCCATTGCCTATATGAAAGTCAAGGGCGAAATCAAAACGTCGCGTCACGGAAAAGACCCGAAACTACAGCGGATTTAATATTTTTTATAGCTTTTTTCGAATGTTAAAGGCGGTATAAACCTGTAAATGTTTTATTTTATAGAACAGAGAATAATTTATAAATATATTGAGAAAAACTACGCTAACGACAGAACCTGAAACTACACTGGACGTTATAATGTATTTTAAGCTTTAATTTCTCAAGATTTTCATAAACTACAGGCTGCGAACAATTGGTGCACGTATAATATTTTACTCAAGATCTGGTGTGCTTAAACAATTTTCCCCGATCCTTTTTTGAAGAAAAAAAATCGCATCATAAAGACATTTAGGAACTGAAAATTAATAATATGTTAAGAAATTTTAAGATTTTTATACTGAGACTTAAAATTTTTGATTATAAGAATATAATTTAATACTTTAACTTTAAAAAATTGTTAGGCATCTCTATCTTAATCGGCATATAATGAAATCTATTAAAAAATGTTTTATGGAACATTGGGTGAGTTCTGAGATACGGAGCTTTTAGTGTTATCTCCAAATTCCTTCAATTTTTAAAAAGTAAACTATAAGTTTGACGGTAGACTTTTCGAACGATCCAGTTCAAAAAAGTTGAAATCTTAAAGAATAATAAAACGAATTTTAGAAACTTAGGGAACATTCTTACTAAATCTTGTTTGATCGTTCTGCTTAAAATGCAACAATCAAGTTCTCAATTTCTAAATATATATTTCATACAAATTTTTATTTTTATGGAAAGTTACAATAAAAAATACAGTTGGTGCAGTGCTGGAAAATATTTTGTATTAAAATACTAAGTTTGTTTTCAAATCATTTTATTCCAACACAAAATCGTTATAGTTGCCCCACAGACTTGGTTTTATATGAATGCGATATCCAGCCTTTAAAGCTAAGAAGGAATGAGTTACTGGCTAGGTATTTAAACAAGCTTTACAGTTTTGGTGTTTTTAACCGCACTGCAAATTGGACAAGCAAACAAAGATTGAAAAGAGACAGCCCTTTTTCTCGTTTTCACCTGATGGATTTACTAAATATGAATGTTGAGAGTCACTCCGTGAGAAAAATCTTTAATCCTGGGGTACATTTCCAGCCTGATCTTGGAGCTCATACTAACAAAAAGCAAGACTTGCCTGATTACTTACGCCAACTTGCTCTTGAAATAATTAACCAAATGCCAGCCACAGATATTCTCATCTATACTGATGGCAGCAAAGACGACCGCGGTTCTTGTGGTAGCGGAATTTTCATTAAGGCTCCTGACTTTTCTAGAAAACTTACGATTAAGAATCCAGACTTCTGCTCTGTTTTTAGATCTGAGCTAATTGCCATCGAAGAGGCACTCAACGCTATTGGGTCTATAACATCATCCGCTAATATCTGGATCTTATCCGATAGTCGTAGTGCCATACAGCACTTAAGTAACTGGAATAAGGCTGGCGACAAGACATCTGTCTCTATACTGAATAAAATTAAACAACTTTCATCGGCGTAAAATCTTCATTCAATGGATTCCCTCTCACATAGGCCTCTTTGGTAATGAAAATACTGATCTTTTGGCCAAACGGGGAGCTTCTGATAGCACAATTTCAAGTCGACCTTTGACCTTCCCTGAGATTAGCTCCAAGATCAGAACCACTAATCAACAACTATGGAACATCTCTGCGGCCCACTCTTGGTATAATGGACAGACTCCTGGTGGGGCACTTACCATAGGGGCTGATAGAGCCATACAGTCCACTATAAGTAGGCTCATAAGTGGACACATCAGGTGTCTCTCTTTTGAGCTTGGGCGAAAGACCTAAAGTGCACGAGGTGTAACTCTGCACAGGTTTCTCCCGATCACATTTTACACTGTCTTGGTCTGGAAAAGAAAGACCTCTACTCTGGTCCCTTACTTGTATTTGATTTCCTGAAGACCTTCGAGCTCATTGACTTAGTCTAGCCTGCGGCTGACCAAGAGGAATAAGTCAACAACAACAACAAACAAAATCGTTTGTTTATAACAAAAAAAGAAGGATGGAATATCCCCGCTCTTAACATTAATTTGAAACATTTTAAGTATCGGTACGGAGAATATCAGAAAAAACCTACTCTCAAAACTTATATTTTTAGAACCTTTTACTGTGTGCCATTTAAATCTCACAATTTAGTACTAATATAAATTTTGAAAGCATGAAAAAAACGCGTGGGATAACATAATTTATGCATTGTAGACAATAAAACTTTGGTTAAAGACAATAGTAGACAATAAAACAAATAGTTATTGTCGCAATTCTTGATATTATTTTCGTATAAATAAATAAAAAACGCTTATTATAGAAAAGATTTTTAAAAAAATATCATAAATCGTTGTTCATAGCTAAAAAATTTGTTTCTCTACCCTTGTATAATTTTTATTATTTGTAAATTAATAAATCATTTAATTCGATTTTTGAAAGAATACTTGTAGAAAAAAAATTGAATATATCCATATCTGTTTAACAGAATGTTAAAATTATATTCATTAACTGGTTATTATTGTTATTTCTATTGTAATTGTGTTTAAAACTTTTTTTTGTTTCTTTAAAAAAAGTTTGGCTAGAAAGGAGACAAAAATTTTGGCTCGCATCGGAGACAGTTATTTTAGCTATAGAAGGAAATAAAGATAAACATATTTTTTATAAATGTTTTGAGTGAAGAACGAAAATTAAACTCATTGATTTTCTTAGAATAAATTTTCAGAAGCATGAAATAATGCCTCTGGGAAAGAAAATCGATTTTGGTTTAGTCGAAATAAAATAGTAAAAGAAAAAGAATCCCAGCTTTGGTTAAACGTAATGCCCTCAGCGACTCCCAAATCGCTTCAATAGAAAAGCAATTAAGCTTTTACTTTCCTTTTAAAGTACGAAACATTCTCCCCAGATAAAAATAAATAATAGAAGCCCAATAAAATTGAAAGTTCTGAATTCAATCCCGTTTTTATTGGCTTTGTTACTTCAGTTTTCTTTTTCTAAATCTCTAATGCGATTTGGGCTATTAAATGATGATCGGGAGGAAGTTGTCTTACAAGCTTTTTAAAAATCGATTATGTTAGTCCCCCTTTACGAATCATTAACGTCTGTAAGTTAGTTTTACATTTGTAGAACATCTTGTTTAATGCAAATAGAAAAAAAAAGGACAAAATGCGTGTTGCATATAAAGTACAAAACTAAACCTTAAACTCCAGAAAAGGTAATCAAAATCTGAGAAATTTTATATTGGATTTGCTATGCTCCCATCTGTTTTATACATCATCATAAATTATATCTGATACAGAAAATGTCGTCTGCTTTTTTTTTCTAATTTTGTCGAAAAGGGAAAAACGATAGTAAAAATTTCTATTTCAGAACACGTACCAGGGGACACGAATAAATAATTGAATAATAGTGTAATGTTTTTCGAGCGGTCTCCTTTTGTAGTGAAAGTGTTTTGAAGTTATTCGACCGTTTCCAACTTTTATTATGATTTTTTTGGCAACAGTAGGAAATGTAGCGGTGTGATCGGTCTCAATGGGGACGAGTTTGGTTCCGCTTCCCGAAAATAGTTTAGAATTTCGGAAAAGAATTTCTTATATACAAATACTTTGTCACGTGTTTGACACTTATTTTAGAAAAAAATAGTAACACTTTTGAGTAAAAAACGAAAAAAAACTTGACAATTATTAAAGAATAGATTATATTCTAAATTGCATGTTAAAATGTAATAAAATAAAATTATTATAAGGAAATTTTAATACTTAAATCATATGTTCATATATTTTGAATGCATTCATTTGTCAGTTTTAGTAAAGTCACGTTTGATTACTACGTGTTTAAAATTTTTACTGATTAACCGATTTAAATTTAGGAAACCAGGTCACCATCGCGGAAAATTTTTTACTACTGCTAAGAAAGAAAAAAAATTCCGTCTTTTCACTGAAAGTTTGTCTTTTTTGAATTAGCGAGAAAAAAAAAAGATGAATTTTTGATCCTTTTCTTACCAATGGAAACGCGAATTAAAGTTACATTCGCATGATTTAAAATCACACATCGTGATTCCTATTTCCTCGATTTAAGATCGCGCATCGTATTTCGTATTTTAACGATTTTATATCCAATATCGCGCTTCATTTTCACACGATTCAAAAGCCACTATTATGATTCATGTTCAAGTAACTTAAAAATTATACATCGGAATTCATATTCACGTGATTTTAAAATCAAACATCTTGATTCCAAATTTTAAGATCCTATTCTATATTGTTTGCAACTTCATCATATGCCATACTACTACCCAGTAAATAAGATGGTTTTCAACTGAAATCTTTTTTGAAAACAACTCCTGATTATTCTATACATTCTAAAGCACGTTTTTCAAATTAGCTAAAATTACATGTAACATATTCCACCAAGCTCATCAACTGTTGATGATACTTTCGATGCCATTTTATTATATATTGAATTCTAAGGGATAAAAAATTAGACAAAACTGAGATTTCATTGTTTGAAACTCTATTTTGCATTGCTAGCTACTTTAAACGCCAGCGCTCATCTCAGCTGATAAATCGGTTCTAACAGAAAAAAATGTTTAAAATATCTTTCTGATGGCTATCAAACAAAAACATGATTTCATTGCCTGAAACTCCATTTTCCATTTCTTGCACCAACATTAAACATCACAGCAAATCTTAACCCTAATGAGACAGAATTTTTATTAAACGTATTTTTCATACTTTTTTCCCCTTATTTTGTATTAATTTAGGCCAAAATAAATGAACAAGATTATATTTAGCATTTTACTAATCTATGGTTATGAAATACAGCATGAAACACCTGTGCCTTTTTCTGCATTAAAGGTAACAACTGTCAAAAACTTCCAAACAAAAATTTTTAAAATTTGCACTTATTTAGATCTAAAAAGAACAGTTATTCATCATTGACATTTCTTTAATTTACAAAATCAATTATTGATACATTTTAGAATAAGAATGAAAAAAAAAAAATTTAAAACTACTCTTTTGGATTTTATATTTAATACAAATATAATTCCAATAATCTATCATATTTTTTTAATAACTTGATTTTCTTTACATTCTAAACCACATTTTTTTCAAGCTTCCTTAAGTGCCATTTAGCATGTTTTTCAACTAAAATCTTCAATGATTGACAATTTTTTAGACACTCGTATTGCAATATAGCTGAATGGTCATCAAACAAAATCGCGATTTCATTGCCTGAAACTCCATTTCTCATGACTTGCGACTTCATTAAATGCTGCGACATATCTCTGGCATATTTATGGAGGGACAGATCATTCTATTGCAGTAATAAATACATATTTTCTCATGTCTTTGCCATTGATCTTTCATATAGGCGAACGGAAATGACTTTCTACTAATGGAAATGACCTTCAAGCGTGTCACTCACGTGACCTTATAAGAGAAAGCATTCACCTGGAACATATAATGGAATAATATTTAATATCATTTGGTAAGACTAAAACGATATTTTGTCGACCATTTATTACCTGGAACTGCAAACGATATTTTGGTAAAAAGAATTCCTAAATTATTACCTGGTGCTGCAAACGATATTTTGGTTAAAAGAATTCCTAAATTATTTTCTCGCAAAAAAGAACTTATCTTTGTTCCATCTGTAACGTCAATAAATCTTCGTAATGAAAACTGTCGATACGCTACGTTTGTCGCTAAATTTATTTTTTAATACCTTAATCTTTTTCTTTATTTTGAGAATAAGTGTGATATATATTAAAGTAACCGTGTTTTGACGACATAACGGATTTCGTTAGTTTTAAAATAAAACGTATGATGATACAGCTTCTCTACGATCTGATTCACGCTATGGATTTTTAAAAACTAAACCACGCATAAAATAGAACACTAAATAATCCTTGTTCGTCTGAAACTGTAAAAACAATTATATTCCAGTTATTCCTTTAATTTCATTAAATTAAACGAATAAATATTTCTTTTAGTTAAAAAAGATTTAACACTAGATTAATTAGGGCACCTGCACGTAATTGAGTAAGGAATGAGGCTATCTGCTAGATAAATATTATTCCAATTAAAAATATTTAAATTTAGATATATCTGAAAGTATTTTGATATTGCGGTCTATGTTTAAACAATAGTTAAGAGTGTGGTTTTTTCCAAAAATAAAAAGATTGGTATAATTTTAAAGGTTGAATAAGAATATCTTCTTTAAATACCTCTAAAGATTAAGCTGGTTTTGTAAAATATTATTAAAAGGATCTAGTTGTTTTTATAATATTTTCAAAAACTGATCGATGCTGTACTGAAATGGGATCTCGTTGGTTTTGTAAAAGTTTTGAAAAGGGATTTAAACTAGTTTTGTAAAATTTCAGAAATGGGATAGACTGGATTCGTAAAATTTCTGAAAACAGATGGAGTTGGTTAGGTAAATTTCCTAAAAAACACATGTAACACTTTTTTGATACTTAACACTCTAAGGCAAATATTAAGTTGATGAATAAAAACGCACAATCGTCTTCTTGTAAATAGAAAATATGAACTCATATTTTATAAACTTTAATCTAACTTTTCGTAGATTTTACGAAACTTTAATCATGAAGCCAAAATGAGTGATATTCAATATTCAAAACTAAAGCAACAAAAATAAATAAATAAAAGTTAATAAAGCACACATGCTAGCACAGAAATTGACATACTATAGTTTCGTCTCTATAAACAAGAACCTTTCTCAGTGTCAAAACATCAAATAATGGCAACGAAGAAAAGAGACAAACACGTGCAAAGTTGTTTAACCAATAGAGACAGAGTTACGAGTTTGAGCAATGAAATAAAAAGGAGATAAAAAAAAAACAAGTGTAATAATTATTAGGATAAGGATTAGTTCCTGATTTTTCCACTATCCCACTGTTTTGCCAATATGTGGATGTGTATTCGAATTTAATCTGTTGCTCCTTGGGGTTCCCGCCAGATCCCCTCACACCTGTTTCTTATCTCCTTTTTTTATCATCTATTAGTTAAACCATTTAACAGGTGTTTGTCTCATTATTTCTCTACCATTTGGTATTAAGAGACTAAGGAAGATTCTTGTTTATAGAACCGAAACTATAGAATGTCCTCTTCTCGAATAAAACAATATAGAGACTAAAATTGTAAGACTAAAATTTTATATTGTGCAATTGTCTTCTTTTAAATAAATTATACAAGTCAACAGTTATAAATAAGCTACCAAAGATTGATTCTCTTGAAGATTTATATTATTCTTCCGATCTCTGAATAAACCTTAATTTCCCGAAAGAAACTTTGGAGAAATTATAATTCTTTATATCGTAAATTGAAAAAAAAAACATTTTTTTTTTGTTGTCCTAAGTTGTTCTTTTTTGCTCCATTCAGTTACAGTTAAACATCACAAAATATTATAAAAAGAAACAAATTAGACAAAAGAAAACGTAACAGTTCTTACGAAATAAAACTCTTTGAATGGTGGAAGCAGAAATTTATTATAAAATACTTATTAAATAATAGTATCATATCGTACGTCTTCATCTCAAATTGTACTTATATGATATTTTGAGCCACGGTTTTAATTAGCTCAGACATAAAAACGAAAATTAATCAACTTCATACTCCATGTTCATTTCATGCCAATTTAAATGCGTTATAAAAAAAAATGACAACACAATGGATTTCGGAAAAATATGTCCAACAGCAATGATTTTACGGACTTAGATTATTGTGCCCTCCTGAAGGAAAACAAAGAACAGAACCCTCTCTTCCGTTAGACATGAAATTTCTAGACTATATCCGCAAACTGGAAAACACACAAACTCATTCCAGATGCTGACATATTATTTCTGAGACTCTAATAGAAAAAAAAGAAGGTATATCAGTAACAATGCTTTTTGCCAAGGGCTTGTGCACGAGTTCAAATGACCGTGAATATTATGCTTTTTTTATTATTGTGAATTGGGTTAGACTTCCTGCTGTCATTCGGTACGTCTTCAAAGTTTTCGAACAAATAAAACAGTAATATGTTTTGCCACCATACTTGCATTATTTGTATACACTGTTATAAATTTCTCATCTTAGAGTTTTGACAGAATTATATTCCAAAGATTCCTATTTTTGCATTTACTATTTGTACAACCATATGTACAACCTTTTGATGAGACGTTTGAAAAGCCATATACATGTATTTTGAATTCAAAGTACTAGAAGTACAAAGAATACTTTAATGTGAAGATATAAAGTTAGTTATGAATTATTTACACAATAAGTTCAAGTGTAAATGTCTGTCCCAAAATATTTATCTGATACAAAATTGGCAATCAAAAGTAAGATTTATTTAATTCTGTTATCACACACCGTTAGAAATTTCCCGGAGAAAATGGTTAAATAACAATTTATTTAATTGCTATTTTACCATAGTCTAATAAAACAGTCAAATAACCGTAAATAAGATGGTATTCAAAGTGCTAACTGCGAGAAATGCCGTTTATTAACTACTTTTCCCTAATATGGTTAAACAACAAGAATTTTATCTCATCAACTAGGTCCACCTAAGAAAGTCACTTAATTTCCTGCTGATGGGTACAAATTATATGCTGAGTACATACTATATGGCTATAAGGTGCATATTACATATTAAACTCCATTCTCTTCAACCCATGAAGAGCTTCCAGTGTCCTCCACTCCCCAATTGGTGACTCTGGACTGTTAGAATATGATTCTCGCATTCACGGCAGCACTATAAAGCTGCTAAACTGTCTCCAATATCAAGTTAAATTTCTTTTTTTACGATTTTGAAATCAGACTAGATGTTAATGGTTAAAAACCGTATGGTTTTGTATCCATGATTTCTTAACCATACTAGTTGTAAACGGCTTCAAAACTGTGAAAGTTTAAAAAAATTTTTATTTACTGTAAACTTTACGGTTAATTGGATGGACAGGCTACTGCTGGGTATTTTACCATAATTTTAGAATGAAAATTCAAACATTGCAGAGTAACGTTACTTCGTGCTTTATTCTGAACTTTAGTGGATATCATTTTCAGAAATTTGTCGGAAATTACGTACATAACCATTTAATTAAAAATAATAAAATGTACAGACTTTCAATAAAGAAAATTTTCCAAAATATTAGTCAGCAATAATTAAACGGTTCATGCAAGAAATGCCGACTGAATATCTTACTGAAATGTTCCAGAGTTTACATTAAAACAATGGCATAAACATGCAATGAGTGAAAATTGACTTAGGAACATACTAACATTTTAACTCAGACTATGCAAGAGTTCAAAATTAAAAAAAAAGTAATCACAGAAACAAAATTAAATGAAAGCACTTCACGATTCATATCTTCACTAATTCATCACTATATCTTCACTATTTCATATCACAAGTTGTATGTCAATATGGTAGTTGTTAGTCGTGGTGGCTCAGAGGATAGAGCTCTCGCTTCCCATTGACGGGACCCGGGTTCGAATCCAACTGATGGCTGGTCTATATCACCACAGTACTGACGTAAAATATCAATTGTAGAGGAATCGTGGGTTAGACTCCCCATGTTGCCAGGCTAACCATGGGAGGTTTTCCTTTCCATGTAAAACAATTGCGGATTAGTTCCATCGTTCAAAAATCCTCGACGAAGGTAAATTTTTTTCAATGCTTTATCCAGGAGTTTCCTTGTCTTCTGAATTGGGTTCAAAATTACGAGGCTACGCAGTTGAACACTGATAGGCGTAAACTCAAAAAATGGGTTGGCTATACCAGTGGCGTAGCGAGGGGGGAGCAAAGGGGGGCATCATGCCCCGGGCGCTACTCACAAAGGGGCGCCAAATGGTCAGCAAAACAAAAAAAAAATTTGAATAATTTTTATTTTTATTATAATTTATTTCTGGAAAATATATTTTAAATTTAGTGCCAGTGAAATATAATAAATGTTAATTCGTAAATAAAAAGGAACACTAATCAAACTGTAATAATATATTCATAATAGAAATGACACGTCTTTTCTACTTTCAGACCTGTGTCTGTTAGCACTTCCTTAGGGCATCTAAGCTGTGTGGTTACATAAATTATCTCCTAATATGTTATAATAAATATCTGCAGTGTACAAAGTACAAACATTCTTTCTTTCAGAACACTATTTATTTTTATTTGTATAAACGCAATGTAGCTTACGCTTGTTATTTTAAAACGATAACAATAACACTCTAATGTACAGTCACGGAAAAAAAGTGCCGGAAAATAACAACTAAAGGATCGTCTATTTTTTAATATAGATACTTCTCAAACACACAACAAATACAGCGTTTTGTCGTTTCTAGGAAGGGACACAAACAACGCCGTATTTGCTGTGTGCCTGAGAATTATCTGTTTTTTTAAAAAAAGATTATTTGTTACTTTCCGGATATTTTTTCCGTGACTGTACATATCCGTGACATTTGCGACAGGTTGCGGAAGTCAGCAACAAATTAGTGAAATACCCGAAATAGTAACTTTTAAGTTATTTTGGGTGTGTATTTTTCAGTTTTGCGTCCTTGTCATTGCGCTCTGCTTAGAATAAAAATGAAATGTTATTAAATATTAAAATATCAGCATAAATTATATTGTATATTTCACTATGTTACTACCTTTCAAGTTCAAGGCATTCTTGGTAACTTAACTAATAAATCAAATAAGATTACTTACTACATCTACTCGATGATTCTATTATTAAGTGAATAGAGTATGAAAAAATTTGTTAACAGAAAAATTTGTTGTTCTCATATTTGTCACCACAGATTCAAAATGAATTCATTCATCTTCTGGCATCTACAGTTCGAAATCAACTAATAAACGATATCGAAAGAAATAAATACTATGGGTTTTCGTTTGATTCAACTCCTGATATCTCTCATCGAGAACAAATGTCCCAAGTCGTTAGGTATGTAGATGCTGATTTTATCAATAAAAAAGTTTCCACCAAAGAATCTTTTTNGGGTTAACTTAAATTAAGACTGCTTATACCTTATAAACGATAAAGAAGTGCAAATATTTCATTCTGTATCTACACACATTTTTTCAATAAATATTTTAAGTAAGATTTGTACATCTTAGTCAATTTATTTAATATCTTTCTTTAGCAAAACATATATATTTTCAAATTTATAAATTGATTTAAATCAATATGCGTATGAAGTCTTGATAGAAATCTGACTTTCTGTGCCTTAAAGTAAATGAATCTTTTTTGAAAATTTAAGCGATACATCGCTATATCGCGATGCAAAACTGACGATATATCACGATATATAATTTCTAATATCGCCCAGTCCTATCCAGGAGTTCTCTTGTCTTCTCGATTGGGTTCAAAATTACAAGGCTACGGAGTTAAACATTGGTAGGGATAAAGTCAAAAAATGGGTTGGTAACAACGACGGTTATAAAACAAAATAAAATATTCTACATCAAAACTTTAAACATATTGACGCTTTCTAAAACTCATTTTACTAAAAAAATTCTATTTTTAATATGAGTGACTTAATGACATATTTCGAAAGCAATTTTAAGGTTCACGCAGATTAAAATGGACAAAATAGTGTGACTTCTATGGTCACATTCAACTCTTCTTCTTTCTAAATATAGAATGAAAAAAAAAAGTAAAAGTGATTTGTGCCGCTACAATTGCTCCTCTGGGTCATTAACTCTGAAAAAAAAAGTGAAGGTTCGTAGATTAAAGAAGATTAAAAGAGAAGATAAAAACACTTTTCTGGGAACTTAGAGTAGAAATTATATGGTTTCCTTGCGTGACATAGGCTTGCGTTTTTGCTTTTTATCAGATAATACAAATGATTTGCCTATAAAATTATAAAGAAGAATGGAAGATAACCCCCTTTACGAACTCATTCACAATATCCCGTCTCTTAATATGGTATTGAAAAAAAAAATTTATAAGAAATACAGGGAATTTTTTTGATGAAAGTATCACAAATAACTAGATAGTAAGCGTTAAAAACAAAATAAATCCTAACGTTTGGTCTTGTTTGGAAAGATTACATGGTGATAGAAATTAAGAAAAAACTTCTAAAATGGAAACCTTTAAAATCAAAACCAAGAGGAAGACTGAAAAACAGATATTTGAGCGATACCACCAAAGATCTAATCACCTTAAAGGCGAAAAATTGAAAGTTAAAAAGAAAAAAGCAAGAAGGTTTGGAACGATATCGTTCAGCAGACCAAAGCTCACAGCGGGCTGTAGTACTGTATAAGTAAGTATATAAGTTAAAAATAAAAATGAAATAACTTATAATTATTTAAAAAGGAAAAACGATGTTTTGCTTTCTTTTAGATTTTAGGCTAAAAATAAATGCTTTGCTTATAAATTATATAGATAATCTAAAAAAAAAAATTGATTTTCAAATAATTAAATGTCTAAATCAAATATATATATATATATATATATACACACAAAAACGAGCGTGTAAATTTTATTTTAATTTGTTTTCGAACAGTACGAGACTGGCGTTTGTTTGGAAGAAAATGAAAATTGTTTTTGGATGTAGTTAATGTAGTTTAATACATTAATGTATTTTTTTAATGGGATAACTGCAAGTGACGTAGAGTGGGTATTTTGATCCTGATTGGTTGTTGAAACGAGGTATTTGTTTACGTTAGCAACTGTTCTTTCCATTATATTTCGAATAAGAAAATTAAGTGACAAATTCTATATTTCTTACACAAAGATTTCAATTCTTTCACTATATATTTCTTTCTTAACACAAAGACAAGCACGAAGCCACATAGAACATTAATTATGCATCGAAGTTGCCAGGTGCACAAAACAAAAATATTTTATGATTACAATAAAATATATAAACAAATAACAAATTTAAGTTAAGTATAAAGATGTAGACGTTATAGAATTATATTTCAATAAATTCGATGTGCGATACAGCGTTGTATTTAATTAACTTCAAGCTAATTAGTATTCTAACTTATGTGGAGAAACTAAGCTCAACTTTAACTTGCCATTTTGCCTATAAACGATCAGCTGACTCTGCTGTCATAGGTCCAATATGTGGGTATACGTGATCTTCTTCTTGAAGTGAAAGTACCTAATTGTCTCTCGATTACCAATTGCACAAAATCAATTTCACTTAAATTATTGGTGATTCTGCTAGCCTAGATCCAGACCGTTCAGCCAATTTCCTGACAAAAACTTGAGTAAAAATTTGATTTGTTCCAATTAGAAATAGAAACAATTAAAAAATATATTTATTTATAAAACTACATTAAGTGCATCCAAAAACAATTTTCAAACTCTTCCTAACAAGAGTCAGTCTCTTTCAGTTCTAAAACAAATAAAACTTGCTCGCGACGTTTTTTTTTTTTTTTTATATTGTCGTTGCATGCTTTCCTAATTTCATTATTTTTCTTGGTTTTGTCAATCTCGCTAGATTTAATTCTTAAAAGTCAAAAATGTTAATTAAATGTTGAAACTAAAAACATACATGATTATCCAACTTAATACTATTTTTGCTATAGAATATTAACCTTTGTAATTTGTAGCCATTACATTTTAAAATTGGGCAGACGAAATTTTATAAAATTGTACCAAATTTGTTATTTTAAAAAATTATAAATTATGGCATTGAAAAACGGCTGGAATTTCAAAATGTGACAACTTTCATGATTGGCATTTCATTACCATCCTTGTGCTCCAAATTTGTAACAATAAGCACACATCGAGTGAAGAGATTAAGGTTCTTTTTATCGCTGTCACTTTTACAAAAAGCATGCTATTTCCTTGTTACCATCTTTAAAAAAAGAAACTAATATAAAAAATATTAAATAAGCAGAGCTCATTTCAGTTTTAACAATCAAATCATGAACGAGGAAATAGAAATCTTGGCTTGGGCAATATAAAGATTTTTTTTTTATTGTGATGTCATAGTAAAACCAATTTATGTTATGAAACGTGATGATTGCGTTCAAGAATATGACATGCAATTTATAAATTAAAGATGTTGAGAGATATTTTAAGTCAGAAGTACTTAATTTTATGCTTATTTTCATGGTTAATGGTAGAAAAAGCAGTTTCATTAAAATTGTTTCTATTTTTTTGTTCATCATTTAAAAAAACTGTTGAAACAGGCGTTTTTAATTTGGTTTTTTTATAAAAATTTTGAAGACTAAACTAATCGTCCTGTTGCAAAATTTGTTTAGCCTGTTACGCCTTTACTGCGTCCTGTTGCGAATTTTAACTTGAAGTTAAAATAACTTTGATTACATTCAAGCATATTACAATCTTATATAAACTTGGTATTAAGTTAATATTTGCTTTCTCTCGTTGCATTTAACAGTTTAAAAAATTTTCTGGTAACTGTTTCAATGTCCTGGCCTTTATAAGCCAGGAAAATGACAGCCAGGATAATGACAATTTTCCATTATATAGCATTTAACTTTACTTTAATTTAACATTTCGGCCTAAGATGTTTACCTATGTAGTTTATGTTATTAATGATTTCAAGAAGACAGGAAAATAACAACATAAAAATCTACTCAATTTGAAAAAATTTTTGAAATAGGTTTTGAACCAGAAAGTTGGAAAGTACTTTATTCATGCAATAAGACATGTTCAGATAGGATGGTGATCTAATCAATCTATTAACATAAGATATTGATTGCTGGAGCCATCTATTTTGGTTATAAATCACTAAATAAAAGTAGCCAGGAAAATGACAGGTTTTCCTGTGACAAACAAATTATTGACAAAAAAAAATTATTTTCAACAAAGTTTTTGTAAATACAGTCGAACTCGTTTATAACGAGCACAAAGGGACCGTAACATGTACTCGTTAAATCCGAGTGCTCGTAATAAACGGGTCCTTATGGCAGGCGTGCAGCCAGAAGAGGGGGGGAGGGAGGTCAAATTATTGAGTTTACATAAAATTTAATTAATACTTACTTACTTTAATTAATTTAATTAAATACNCAGGAAAATGACATTTTGAAATTCAATTAAATTTTTTAAAAATACAAAACAGCCGATGCTAATACGAGGTCATTTCAAAATACTAACAGTAATGCTATTAAAATTTTTTAAAAAAGTTCTTGAGTAGTATAGTATTAGATCTAGGATCAAGAGACTGTAAATTGTCATATTTCGTGAGAATCACCCATATATGTTGTGTGAGTAAGATAATTTTGAAAGGTGGTCAAGTTGGTCACTATCGATAGCTAGTGGGCGCTATATATTGTCTAATTCAAGTAACTACCTAAATGCTTCGCTCCTCGATTAATCTTAATACAGTACAGAACCCGTTATCCGGAAACCAAACCAAAAAACCGGTTAACCAAAAAACCGGAACGAAATTCGATAAATTTTCCCGCCATTTAAAAAAAAAAAATTTTTTTTTTTCCTCTTAAGATTTTAGGATTTTTCGTTCTTTTTTGAAAGATGTTTACCTTACCATCATTTTGGAAATAACCATTAGTGTATTACTCCATCGTTTTTTCTTCTTTTTAAGATTATTTCCAAAAAAAAAATTTTTTTTAGTTGGGTTTAACATTAAAAAAACGGCTTTTTGTAGCTATTCAGAAAACCGGAAAAATCAGTTATCCGGAATAGCGATGGTCCCGATCGTTCCGGATAATCGGTTCCCTACTGTATATGTATTTTCATGAATTCTCAATTTAGACTTAGACAGAATGACCCCACTACTTCATCTGTAGATATACCCTTGAGTGACAGGGGTACTGTGGTTTGTATGATTTACAATAAGTTAAGCTGGTTTAAAATAACCTAAAAAATTTAAAATTATAGTGGTAGTTTACATTTGGAGACTAATTTATAATTCTGTTTTATTATACTTCCGCTATACAATTCTTATTCCAAGTTAAAAGTAAAGTGAATTAACTCGTAAAAATAATTTTATGGTATTAACTTTTTATGAGTAAGATAAATTCAAATCCAAAATAACACTTTATCGTTTATCTTATTATTGAAACTAAGTTTTTCAAACAAAAGCAAGATACGTTTTTATTATTGACCTGAAATATACATTTATGATTCTAAAAAGTGTCAAAATATTTGATGTAAACACCTTCAAAAAGATATTACAGATCATAAAAATGCAAAAGGAAAATAAAAACACCCAAAGAAGTCTTTGTTCTGTCAAAACATTAATCGATATTCTTGGAAAGATTTATTTTTATTCTAGTCTTTTGAATCTTATTTTTAACATTATTTTTATGGGTTTATGGTTTTTATTGCCTAAGTGATCATTGTAAAAGCAGGAAGTTTAAACAAAAAATTGAGGTAAGTTATTCGTAAACCAACTGATAAAAATTGTTTAATGTGAAAATATTTCACATTTGCTTTCACTTTTTTTTTTAAATTATACCTGGTGAAAAATACGTGTAAATTTAAATCGTGAATGCAATCAAAGTCGCAAGTAAAAGCGGAACAATCAGTTGTAGAGATCAGAGATTAAAAAGCAAAATTGTAATTAAAATAAAAAAATTTAAACTAATTATAAATTAATTTAGAGATAGTTTAACAAAAATTTGATTTTTGACATGAAATTCTTGTTTACATTTAAAATTTATTGTATTTAAATTACCAGCATTTATTTTCAACAAATCTAATAACTTTTTTAAAATATGTATCCTTATATAATATGCATGAATTCTAGCATTCATAATTAGGATAGATTATTTTTGAATTGTTAGATTATTATGAACTAAAATTAGGTCTTTTAAACATCAATGTGCTTAAATTATTTTAATACCGTGGTAGTTAAAATCGCTTTTATTAAATAATTAAGTAAATATTTAAGTATGCATTTTACTCCCACTAAAAAAAAAGTCTTCCACTCAAAACAGAAAGGTCACTATATATAAAGGTCATCTTAGATGTTGCATTTCTCTTCCGCCAACTTAATGACAATTTTTAGAAGGTTTTCAATGCAAGAACATTGTTTTTTTTTAATTATCATGATAATATAGTAGAATGTGGCATGGTACATTAAGGATATTGTATAATTTATTCGCGAATTAAAAAAATTCTCGTCAGTGAAATTTTTGACTATATGATTACATTAATTAAAACAAGCATATGCTTTTAGCAGAAATTTTAAAAATACAAAAAATAGACTAAGACCTTTTTGCTTTAAATATTCGTGTTTTAATTTTGTTTAATTGAATTGTTGATTTTATAATAACGTAAATTTCATTTCATCTGAAATTATGAGTTTAAACTTCCAAATATGATGATTTTTTTACCATCTTTATTTATTTTATACAAACATTTCTTACACTTACAAAAATGTATTTTTAAGTAGCCCTCATACAATGAGTTAATAATATTTTATTGTAATAGTTTGTGAGATTAGCAAAAAATAGAAGTTACTTAAACCTTTTTTTTATTTGAAAAAGATCGTGAAAATGATAATACCTTAATTAACCTTTAAAACTCCGTTGACCTTTTTGAAAAACTATCGTGAATCTCCACTCTGAATTTTTTTACATCTTAATCCTTAATAACCATTTTATTATATGATCATTGGTTCTTATTTGGAAAGATTCTATTCAGTAATTTAAATGTTTCAGTGCTGAAATTAATGACAAGTATTAACTGTGGATATTTTCGTTGAGAAATAAAAAAAACATTACAAAAGAGCTTAATAAAATTTAAAAAAATGCATGAATAACTCCTTATATCAAAGCATCGAAACAAAGATAAAAATGTAAAAGCGATTTAAAAATATTAGTGCTTTGAGAACATTTTTTTTAACTACCCATCCTTCAAAAAGAACAGAAAATACACACTTTAAAGTCCGATCCATGAAGAAAATTGTAATTAGGAGACAGGAAATAATCTGATTTAATGGTAGATTTTTAAATAAACTAGCAAAACTCGTTAACCAGACGGAGAAGAGATATTTATAATTGCAACTTCTGACACTTATCATTAGAAGATATGATAACGACTTTGCGAATGAATAAAAACTCTTAAAAGTATACACTAGTCAAATAAAGAAAAATAAAGTGTGACTGATTTAATGAGCCATTATATGTATTACGGGGGAAATGATTTGAATGTTTAATTTAAATAATTTCCAAAGTTAAAAGGAAGGAAATAAGTTTTCGTATCATTACTAACGTTAAACAGGATCCACACTTTCTCATTATAATCAATACATATTATTGTTAAACCTTATCATTATAGATATAGAATGAATATGTTCGTTATATTTAATGGCGTTTTTTTCTCTGTTATGTATTTTTAGTAATAATAAATAATATGTAGTGATATAATGCGTAATGATAATAATTAATATGTAGTGATAATACATAATACAGAAATAATAAATTTTAAAATAATAAATTCACTTAAAAACGGGAAAAAATGCGATACATTTTTAAATTTATAATAATAAATAATAGTAAATGAAGGAAAAATAATATTGAACCTAATCACACAAAGAAGAAATATTCTAGTAAAATTACCGTGCTGTATAATATTGATATTTCTGTTTGTTTGTTTTTTTCTTTAAATCCGTCATAAAAACCAAACTATATAGGATTTAAAAAATTAATTAGGCATTATTCATTATTTTTTGGATAATATTTCCTTTCATATGGTGACTCTTTACTAGAAATTCTGGTTTTCAAAATTGCAGTTCTTATTACCGCGCATTTAGCAAAAAACACAAAATTTAACCGAATAAATTATTTTTATCCCATGCCCTATCATGCTAAAATACCAAATTTTACCACATTTACCAAAATTTAGCACATATTTAAAAAAAAATATTTCATTGTTAATTTCAGTAAAATCCTTACTGAAGCGTTTCGGAAAAATTACCCAGTTAATAAAAAATTACATTTTATCATATCCTGTTTTCGTCCATATTTTTTTTTCTCAGTGCAGAATTGATTAAGTCAAAAAAAAAAGAACTAGCGTAATAAATTCTGAATTTGAAAAAAATGTATGAATATAATTTTTCTTTTTCAAAGTAAATATTATCTATTCAATTATATCGGAATAGAAGCACTGTGGCAAGTTAAAATATTCGTATCGAATCGATAATATTAAAATATTATCTATTCAATTATTTCGGAATAGAAACACTATGGCAAGTTAAAATATTCGTGTATTCAATTATATCGGAATAGAGACACTGTGGCAAGTTAAAATATTTGTATCGAATAGAGAATATTAAAAATATTATCTATTTAATTATATCGGAATAGAAACACTGTCGCAAGTTGAAATTATTATTAAAAATAGATAGATATTAAAATACTGTCTGTAATAATTTTTTCGACTCGTACCGTGGTATGAAAGTTGATGGTAGATTTATATTTTTTCTCTGAAGAATAATAGATTTAATTAGAATTTTCTTAACGTCTGTTCTAAGACGAAAATGAAAAGAAGAAAGGATGAGAACAATAAGAAAAAAAGAATTGTGCATTCTGGCGTTCTGCATAAATTATGAAAGAGTTTTCATTTTCTTTCGAATGTCCCTCAAGGCTATAAAACGTTCCCACTCAAAAGAAGCTTTAGATATTAATTTCATCAGAAATGAAATAGGTAACCCATAATCAATAAAAATGATGCGATAATAAGGGCCATTCAGTGATTCTTTGATGTGAGTTTTATGAATCATGTGACCAATATTTTCTCTTTCATTTTGACTTTATTGCTTCTTATTTTCCGAATGAAAGCATGTGAAGTCAATGGAGATATGGATTGTTTGGAGTCAGAAACTTTGTGTGATTTCAACAGAAAGCTGTTATTTAGGTTATATTTCGTAAATTTCTTTTAATGAAATAAGAGAAAAAAAGAATAACGCTTGGCAAGTTGATAAATCAACTTGATCATAAATTATATTGTCTTAAAAATTCTAAAATTCATACAAAAGAAAAAGCTAGTATTTTTCATAATGTCTTGAAAAAATTTGCAGTAAGAAATATATGTTTAAGAGAGAGATTAAATCAACACGAAAGATTGAAATAATTCTTCACCGAAGTTACATTTTATTTTACTCAGTTGTTTCTAAGTGGTTACTAAGTAAAAGTGGCAACGTTTACTAAGTTTAATTTTTACATTTACTATTTTTATGTACGAAATATTCTCATGTATAAAAGCCTATCGTTTTTTTTGTTGAAAAATAGCTGAATTTTTCAAAAAAAAAAAAAAGAATTCAAGGGTATCAAGATGAGCTGATGTAACTAGGGTTATTTCCTGAAATTACTTATTCAATCACTAAAACTAGTTTTGATTTGACTGATGAAACTTAGAGTTATTTATAACAATATTATTGCATTTTCTCTATGCCTTTCCTAAAATCAAACAAATTTTGATGTTTTCAGGCCTGGTTTCCTCAGTAGTGCTTTTGTTCCATTTAATATTAATTTCCGGTTTCTATTGAGTAGACTTTTTAACTTCATTCCTGACAAGGATTCTTAAAATATAAACTGAAGAGAAAACTTTGTATTAGCAATGTTCTCAAGGACTTTTAAAATTTAACGAAAAGGTTTACAATAATTAGAACATCCATTATTATACCCTCCATCCATATATTTGTGTGATCACCCCTACAAATTATTTTTACAATCAAATATATATTTCTTGATCTTTAATATGTTAAATTGATATATTAAAGTTTCTATTGGCTTTTCGAAATTTATTGTCACTCTTAGATTTTATACCTACCAACTTCCAAGGATGATTTTCTCCAATGATAGTTAAATAAAAATTTAATTAAAATTACAAGCAGAAATATGTTCCTTAATTCGTGAAAAGTTTAAATATACTATCATATAATTACCATGCACTAAACTAAATATTAATTTATATGTAGTGGAAGTCAAAATCATTATAAATTAAATTAATAAATTTAAAAAAATAAGAATAAAGCATAAATGTTGCTACCACTCATAAATAAATTTGGCAATTCTGAGTATTTTAAAGGCCGTCGGGATTCACGTATTTACTTACAGGGTTCGTACGCACTTGGATAATAATGATAACAGGTATCAATTTTGTTTTGAGAAAGCTGAAAATTTTTTAATATTAGCTTCCACTATCGAATTATAATTTCATTAACGGCAACCTCGGACCAACATATATTTACTTAAAGAAAAGAAAATATTCTGGTACCTGCAAACATAATAATATAAACACATTTTTGTTATTATTATCACTACCACTTTTTCCAGGTGCTTATGAAACCTTACTTAGTTTTCTTGTTAAATAGTTTGTGTATTAATTGTTAACAAAAATTATGTTTTAATATATTTTTTATTCCACGAAAAAATCAAGCGAAATTAAGAGTGTAACTTTAAAAAAAAATTTATGCTCATTTAAAAGAATAACCTGGAAGTCTTTAACCTAGTACTTTTGCTTTAAAAGAATATAGAAGCTCATTTAAGAAAATTGCCAATTATATGAAAGACAGAAGATCGTAAGAGGCCAAAATCGTGACAAGCTGTTACCCTAAGTTATCTGATTTCAATTGTTGTAGAAGAGGTTGCATGAATGTTTATTTTTTTCAACTGGTATCATGACATGATAGTTGAATTTCTATCGGAAGTGAAATAGTTATCTTCCTTATCAAAGTTAGTCGTTCGTAAACGGAATATCAATAAATGTAATTAATTACTCCGTTCGGATAATCAATGTTAGCTTAACTTTACAGTAAAAAAATTTATGCATCTACAGAAGCTATTTTCAATGCACGTAGTCATTCACAAATAACATATCAATCAATAAAATGATAATAATCAATCAATACACCACATCAATCAGTGCCAATAGCTCATAAATCAATACATTGAAAGATGGTAATTAATTATTCAGTTTGGTTTATAAATATTTGTCCTATTTTAAGGTTGAAAGATGTATGCATTGATAAAATCTATTTTATTTGTATTTGTTTCAGCAGTAAATGTGATTAAAATCTGTTTTATAAGATTAAGCTGAAATTCAAATAAATGTTTACGACATTTAGAAATGGTTTGAGGAATACAGTGTTACGTAATATCTACCCTTGATTTTTTTAATTATCTAGGATAGATAGATTAACTTTTCAAAAATTAAGTAAAAAAGGGTGACAAATAAAATCAAGGAAGAAAAAAAATGTCTTTGTGTCTGTAGAATCACTATTGAGAAAACGAGGTGAAAATATCAAAACCATTTTAATTGCCTCATGAAACTTCTGTGTGCTCCCAGTAACCACCTTTCATCTTTTCTGCTTCGACCGGCAATCAAACAAGTTTGAAGTTTTGGATGTATCTAGTTCTGCCTTCAGTAGTGATTTGTTACATTTACATAACCTTTTTGTTCTTTCTTGACTGAAAATTAAAATTTGTTACGTCTAATGTGTATCTTTGTTTTGATTAGTATTCTAAAAATATACATTATGAGAGGTGACTACGAAATACCACATACAATGTAAAATTTCGATCCCAAAGCCTTTAGAATTTTTGGTAATTTTGCCAACACTACATAAAAGCTAAAACGAAGTAGATTTACATATTAACTTCTAAATCATTTATATATAGTATTGGGGAAAATAAGTTTAAATTAATAAAAAAAAAATACATTTAAACCCAAACCACTATTATAAATTTTTACAAAAAACTTTGAACTCCGGTAGAAGCTGGATTTTAAAGTTCATATTTATAATCAATTGATTTCTTAAACCCATTCTTTGTTGCAAAAATGTTTCCTCAGGTACATAAAAATCCTCTTTCGAAATTGCTGAACGGCATGTCATCATCATGGACTATTGCGCAAACTATTTACACAAATGAACTACCAAAAAAACTTTAAACAAAATAGAAATCTCAACAACTCACCGTTTAAAGATCAAAATTTCGGGAGAAAGTAAGGCTAATGTATCGATCAAAAATCCATCATTGATGGTCCTTTCACCAGGTAATGGCTACTTAAATTGAAGCACTTCCTACCATCATGCATTTATTAGTTTTTTTTCTCAAAATTTTCCCACAGTGAGTGGCAACAAAAGAGAACCATTATGTCTTCCGGTATACCCTAATCTTTACATTTAGAACAGAAATGCTAACAAATTGACTGGAGGTTTGATTATTGTCTGTGCTTTTTTTCCAAAGGGAAGTCATTGTTGAAGTAAAGTTCCAGCGTTAAAAATATTTTTAATCCCAACTATTATGTTTATTGTCATGCGTGTTTGGATTCTAAGTTAGATTCTCACTAACCTTTATATGAGATGTTCGTTTTATAAAATAGGTCAGAGTTGTTTGTTTTGGTTGAAATCGCGTTTTTAGGAAAGAAGAAAAAGTTAATCGCAAAATGTCTCTTACGTAGAAAAATTTAGTTGAAGAGTTAAATAGGGGGGAATTAGGATCTAAGTGCAAGAATGGAACATGGGCAAAAAAAGTGAAACAACACAAATTAGGAATTGATTTCATTAATATTCAATCTGAACAATACAATTGTAATTGTAACCATGTATTGCTATTATGAAGGATATACAAAGGTTGGACAAAAATATGGAAATGCTTGGATACTAACTCTCTGCAAGCAATCTTTCTTTTAGAAGTAAATGTTTAGGAAGATTTTACTCGGTAAAAGTGTTAGCACAGTCTCAAACATCATGTTCGAAGCTTTTAGAAATGTCATTTTTAACCATGCAAAATTCGAAATGGCCAAAATGAGAAGAGGAAATTACTAAGGAGAGAATTTTCTGATTTAATTACCAGTAAATTTTGAAAGCATGCAATAGAATTACGATGTCTATATAAGAATGCTTTTAAAACTATAGTGATAGCTAAAAAACGGAGAACAAAATCTTTCAACCTTCTAAGCCCATTTTAGTCTATGTTAATTTTGCATGGTTAAAATAGAGCATTATTTCTAAATGCTTCAAGCATGATATTTCAAATTCAGCCAACAATTTTACAGAGTAAAATTTTTCAAAAGCATTTGCTGCTGAAAGAAGTTTCAGTTTCTTTTTTCATTAGACCGGTCTTGCTGTAAGCCAAAATTTTTAAATTTAATGTAAATACTGGGGTTTTAAGACTGCAAAAAGGCAATTGTATTAAACAAAAATTAAAATAATAGTTGAGGTAATGTATTTCAATTTTGTTATTTAATGTTACTTGACTAAAACTTTAGAAAGGTAATCAACGCAAAATAATTTAAGAAATCACGCTAATCTTTTAACCCACTTGAAAATCACGAAATTCATAATATTAAATTAATTGACTTTTTTTTAATGAATTGGAGAATATACTCCAGTGGAGATTGAATTTGACGTTGTATATAGTAAAATATAATATGTTATTAAAATACCAACTGGTGATAAGAAAATACTATTACGAAATCTTTAAACAATGTCCGATAATTATTGACACTTATGAAAAAATACCGAAACCAAAAGTAAGTAAGCAAATTATATAAGGACTTTTAGGCTTTTTTTATGCCGTAAAAATACGTTTCATCAGTCTTGTTTTTTTAGAAGTCACTCACTTTTTCATAGTAAAAAAATGGAAAATTAAAATTTTTGTGTGTACAGTCACAGGTGAAGATGAATTGAGACCAACCAAAAAGTAATGGCTAAATTCTTAATTTAAAGCAATATTTAGCGAGTTTAAAGATAAGTGGCTTTCTATCAAAATGTGATTTTAAAATGCTTATAAAACATGGATTTGATCGAATTCTTGTATTTACTGTTGATGGAAAAGTTCATTTAAATCTCAAGAAATAAAATAAAAGAACGCATTTCCTTTTTTTTCCAACTAAACGTCACAATATGTTATAAATTCGTTACCAATAAATTTTAAGTTTATTTTTATCCGCTTATTAATATGAAACTTAAGAATCACATATTTTGATTCTATAGTTATAATTTTTTTCCGGATGAAAATTAAAGATCTTAACACAATTATAACAACAATTCAGCTCAACTATATTTCCGTTTTGACTATGCTTCCCACGATGTGAAAAATGTTTTTGTTATATTTTTTTGAGACTGTGAAAATTTAGAAATACCTATTCCTCGCTGAGAAAAAAGTTAAAGTATAGTTACTAAGAAAATAAAAGAAAAGTTATTTTATTTTTCATGGAAACTAAAGGTATGCCAAATTTTAAAATCTATATTTATATCTGTATGCAGCTGTTAATGTTCTTTAATATCATATCTATTTAGTTTTAAATTATGNAAAGTTGGCAGGTATGCTATTATAATAACAATTCAGCACAACTATATTTCCCTTTTAACTATGCTTCGCACGATGTGAAAAATGTTTTTGTTATATTTTTTTGAGACTGTGAAAATTTAGAAATACCTATTCCTCGCTGAGAAAAAAGTTAAAGTATAGTTACTAAGAAAATAAAAGAAAAAGAAAGTTATTTTATTTTTCATGGAAACTAAAGGTATGCCAAATTTTAAAATTTATATTTATATATGTACGCAGCTGTTAATGTTCTTTAATATCATATCTATTTAGTTTTAAATTATGTTTTAAAAAATAACATTAACTTATTTTTAAACTGATATTAAAAATAAATAAATATAATACCCTTTTTTTATATCTAAGCCGTAAAATTCTAACTAACAAAATGTTAATGCTTTATTTGCATATAAGCATATTCTCCTTCTTTGTAAACGTATTGCCAATTTTTAATTAAAGAGCTCTTTCCCAATATTATTTAACAAAAATTCAATGAGTTAAACTATATGTACTATATTGATGTTTATACACAATGAGTTTTCGAAGAAAGCGTTACGGTATAAAAAATATTAATTTGTCTCTTTTAAAAATTAAAAAATAATAATAATGTTCCAAGAATAATTCAAGTGGGAAATGATTTTCCTTTATAGAACTATGTAAGCATTTAAATTGGGTATTAATTTAAGCTAATATGACACATTTTAAAATAACTATAATATAAACGTAATAAAAAAAATTTAACTACCACAATTGTTTTCAAAAAAATTATATATATATTTTATAAAATCTTTTTCAAGAAATAACTTCATATGTTCACAATTATAAAGTTTTATAATTATTGCCAATTATAGAATTCCATAAAATAAATAAAATTCCAAGTAAACATGAAAACAAATATTGTCCTTACCTTTATCGCCCGACATCACTCTGTCGCTAAAATTCTCGTTATTCCAACACAGTCCTCTCGAATCCTCGTTCACTCACTCTTTGAATACGAAACACCTGCTTCACGTAAAAACAGAACCTTTGTCTTTATTTAGCGCCATCTATGGAGAGCGCGTAATTTAGATGTCGGACGTGAAGAAACCTTGAATGAAATTCTTTGTTTGGATAAGAGATGAGAAAGTGATCTCTGTAATATTTACTCAAGGATATATAACCCTATTTTTTATATACATATACACATTTATTTATTTTTATAACGAGAGTAAATACATCGTCTCTGCATTTTAAGTGCTATGCAGTTTATTTATGTTAGAAAATAATTGTTATACCAGTTTTATTTAAAAATTTATTTTATGACTATTACAATCAATTAACCAGATTATATATTATTCCTTTGTGGGATTGGTCAGGGCGAGACTAATCTTGAAATTTCAGTGTAGGGAGCAAGACGGTACAAGTGGTAATTGCTTAATCAGAGGTACACTAGCTTGCACAATTTAAATTTTAATTTAACTTTCACTATTAACACTACCTATTTGCTATTTTATTGTTTGATCACTTATGATTTATTATTTTGCAAATATTTTGATTTAACTCATGTTTATGATCAACTTGCTTTCTCAACTCGTAATATTTTGTAAACAATTTCTATTCCTTTGTTGTATATAATTATAACTGTATTTTCAAGTCGTTATCTAATTAATACCATGGCAAAGTGCCATTTTCTCTTTTCTTCTTTATTTAGTGCCGTTTGTGCTTCCAGCCATGTAAACTGTTTTTAATATTTTATGATCGCAAATTTAAGATGAATGGGAAAAGGGCCATTTTAGCCTCAGGCCCTAGGATTTCGTGGGAAGGTCTTTAGTTCTGTAATTCAGAACTTTTCGTTTTTAACCAGTAATGATTTTTGATGCCTGAAACAGGTTTGTATCCAACCATTAATCAATTATTTATTTTATAATTAGGTTATTATTATGAAATTATTTAATTAAAATGCAAATAAAAAATAAATAGCAAATTTTAAAATATATATTTATATATTTTTTTCTAATAGTTTTCTAATAGTTTTCTTCCCTATTAAATATATAAAATAAATTACTAAAAGGATATGCATCTACAAATGTCACTATTTCTCATCAAATTTTAAAATTCAAAGTAAAATATCCAAATTCTAGAATTACAATTTATTTTTCTCCGATATTTATCCTCACATTTTATAATAGATCTTTCGCAAAAATCAAATTATTTTTTCGCATTTTATTAAATTTAATTTAATATTTCAATTATTAAAAATCAATTTAATTTTATGCATATGCCAGAAACTAATAGACTAAAAGTCGTCACAGGCTTGCGAATTCTTCTGCCTAACATAAATCGCAATTTCAAAACCGTAATTGATGAAACAGTGAAAAAATTTCATTCTTCACATTAAATGTTTATATAATTTATTTGAAGTCTTTTTTTTATACCCTATTAAACTATATTAACATCGACCTACAAAATTAACTTCTTTATAAAAGTCAGGGTTCCACCAAAAGATCGATCGTTTCTGGTTCCATAGCTGAAAAAAAATGGGAACCGCTGAACTAGACTGTAAATACATACAATAGTTACAGCATACACGTTACGAGCATTAGTGGCTCAGGGGATAGAGTGCTCACCTCCCAATGAGGTGACCCGGGTTCGAATCCCAGCAATGGCTGATCGATACGAGTTCCACAGGATATCCCGATATCAGAATTTGCCGAGTCAATCTGCAGAACTATCTTCAAAAAATTTAAATTTGTCTGTGACTTCAACGCCGTCGGACAAAGATTATTATATTATTGTAAAAATTAAACTTTTTCTAACATATATTTAGCAATAAAAGCAAATATTAAATATAATAAATATATAGACAAAAGCTTTATGAAGTTTAATTTGTATATCTTATGAGGATCAGTTTTTAAGTAAGAACAATTTTGTAATGGAGTAAGAGAAACTTTATATATAAAAGTAAATTGCATCATAAACTAATTTGTTTACTTTTCAACATTGTAACCATAAAAATTGAAACATCAGTCAAGTCAGGACACCAGCTTTCCGATCATCAAAACCTCACCGTCCAACCAGTTGGTGACAATTACCTACCACATGCCATCATTTTCCAAGAGCTTTCTACCAAGAAATTCGTTAAGTCTTAGAAAGAGATGAAAGTCAAATGGTGCTAAGCCAGGGCTGTATGGTGGAAGATCAAATACTTCTTATTCATGACAATAGGTCACCCAGATCATTCTTCATCATGAACATTTATTTTTCCTTCATTAAAAAACTTGCGCCGTTTACGCATATTACCATCATTCATTGCATCTTCACCATAATCTTTAATAAGCTAACAGTGAATTTCAGCAAGATGAACTTTTTTAGCATTTAAAAACCGAATAACTGAGAGCACTTCACGGTTAGCGAGGGATTACTGATTTACACGGTGACAAACGAGTATGTATAATCATACAACCAACAATGGCCGAGACTTCATAATCTGTTCTTACTTTAAAAATGACCCTTGTACAATTATTCGTTAGCTTTGATTAAATGATAAAAAAATTGTTTTTTTTTAAAACAGATGCTTATAAAAAAAGATTTATCTTGCAGATGATGATATTAAAATAAAATCTTTTCATTTTAAAGAAAGAAATTAATCGAATTGTAAATTATGGTGTCCTGATTTGTGCATGTTTAACATGTTGAATGCCACGCTAATTTTACATGGCTTGCCCGTCTGGCCAAAATTTTTTTCTCAGTATGTATTGCATTAATTTCTTCAAACCATTTTAGTAACGATAATAATATAAAAATTTTAAAATTTTACTCGAATTATGTGTTTATAATAATCTTGGCTTCGCCGGTCAGCGATGACCCCCTGGCGCTACGAGCAAACTCAGTGCCGGTCACCGTTGACCCCCATGGCATTCAACATGTTAAAGTTCCTTCAAATTAAATTCCTTCTCATACCATTTAAGGTATATTGCAGGCAAAAAAGAAGAAAAAAAACACTAGTTAGAAAAATGAACATAACATTTTTTTTTCCGTATAAATTTGAAAAGAAGAGGAAAACTATACCTCATTTTTCACAATTAAAGGCAGAAAAATCTTTTCTTTCATTTCCGTTTATTTTTACTTATGCTCTTTTTTTTTTAAAATAACAATTTTTTCTCCTTCTGTTGTTGTTTCTAATGACACTTGGACAAGCCAAGCTCGTCAGCCCTTGATCTTTTGTTAATTAAGTTAAGAAGGTGCGCCTTTCGTTTGACAAGAGAACAACATAAGGGGGGAAATAAATCTTAGCGCAGAAATCCACTGATGGATGGCATCAACAGTCATTCGTGAGGCCACTTCCTCAATTTTGACAAAGATCTGAAGGGGAAGGCAATTTTCTACAGATCTCTGTACCCATGGTACTTCTCAGTGGTCGACCACAGGACTTTCGATTGCACAGATTTTACGAACAAGTATATCGTATGTATTGGGTGGGCTTTAGTAGAGTCGAGGATCGAACCACGGTTCCTGCGGACCGAAGTCCACTGGTCTGCCGCAGAGCCCATTGCCGTGCTGGGGGGTTTCTAATACCGAGGTTACGAATAACTTTAAGCATTTATCACTCTCTCTTATGTCTACCAATTTAAAAATTTTTGCAGATTATAGTATTGCTATGGTTCAAGTTGCAACAAAACATTGTTTAAGTTAACTCCTTATCATGGCTTCAGCTAACGGCTCTATGTTAAGTAGATTTTTCTGATGAGGCAATGTTCATATGCAAAAGGACAAACTTTGTGTTGTATATAAATTAAATCATTCAATGCGGAGAAAAAAAACGCAAATGTCACTTCAATTCGAAATGAAGTACCTTCTTCAGAATAGAAATTCAGAAGGAATGTCCAAACATTCTATGTCCCACTGAAGAAGATGCTTCTTAAATAAATGAAAATTATCGCATGTTTTTTTATGGGATATTGTTAGTACTTTTTTTTCACCTTTTTACTTCATATACAATATTGTTATCAATAAAAGTGCATTGCACAGTTACATACAATATTGTGATAAATAAAAATAATTTCAGTTATTGTTAACTCCTTAATGTGGCTAGAGCAAACAGTTCAATGTTAAACATACTTTTTTGAGAAACGATGTTCAATTGTAAAAGATCAAACTTTGTGCTGCATATAAATAAAAGTGGAAAGTGGAAACAGCAAAGTGGAAACAGCACAAATAATATCACACGTGATCGCTTCGATTCTTTAACAAGCCCCTTCTTCAGTATAGAAATTCCGAAAGAGTGTCGAGACATTCTAAGACTTTGAAGTAGGTGCTTCCTAAATATTCGAAAATTATCGTATGTTTTTATGGGATATTATTTACGCTCTTTTTCACTATTTCACTTTAAATACAACATTAATATCAAGTGCATAGCACAGTTGCATACTATATTGTAATAGAAAAAAAAACTTATGAATCAGTTACTTTTAACTCCTAACGTAGTTAACGGTTTAATGTAAAACAGATTTATATGAGAAGGTAATGATCATATGTAATAGGTTAAACTTTGTGTTGTACATAAATCATACAATGTAAAAAAAATAGCCCAAACAATGTCTCAATGTGATCGTTTCAATTTTAAACAAAGCACCTTCCTCAATATCGAAAGTGAGATTTAATGACGAAACATTCTATGTATCAATATCGAAAAAGGTGCTTCCTTAATAAACGAAATTGTCGTATGTTTTTAATAGGATATTATTTGTGCTTTTTCAGGATTATAACGTTAAATTCATTATTGTTATCAATAAAAGCCCATTGCACTGTTTCATACATTGTTGTTATTAAAAAACATATCAATTAGTTATTGTTAATATTACTTTATAATGTTTAAGTCCTTTTCTATAATCATGTACATGTAAGTGTCGTATCGATCTCGAACACGCCAACTTTTCCTGTGTTTAATCAGTGAATATTTCCTCAAATATTTTAAGACTAGCAATATTTAAACATTTGGCTGAAAATGGTTTAATTTCCCACGATATTTATATAATTCTAAAATATACATATGAGACCTGACATTCATAATGTGATGTTTGTAGAATCAGGTAAAAATTTAAATACATTTGCTTTCTGAATCGTTATTTCACAACCAGTTCAAATATTTTAGCTTGAGCTTCTGGGTTAGCGTCAGAGGTATTTAAAATAAAACACTACAATGATTCTAATTTATAGTATTAAGTTTCAGAAGTTTTTTTTTTTAATATTTGTAAGGACTTGTTCATAGCTGATAAATCTTCCGGATTTTTCTGAAGATTTTATTTTCATATTTAAAGTGGTAGCGAAATTCATGTGCTTCCATTAATTTTTTTAAATTATAATAATAATTATAAATGAGCTTAACCACCACTACATATAAATAATTACAATAAATATATAAAAGTATAATTTCGTTACAGAAAGTATAGGTTAATATTAACAAACGCTCACTTCAATTGTAGGATATACTCATGTAAATTATTGTTCTGTTAGATCACCATGTCATTTCTTGTATCTTTACACTTAGACCATGTGATTTTAATATTTCTAATTACATTTTATGCTTATCATTACGTGTATTACTTATCCACTATATTCACACTTGACAATGGAGATATTCACCAACAGTTTTCTTATCAATTTAATACTATTAACTTTTATTATGCCTAACCAACTCGTGGCTACCCAGTATTTGCACCATGGCTAGTATGGCTACCATTTATTGCAAATAAAATATCAACCTCGCCCGAATAAAAAAAATTTTTTTTGAGTAAGATTGTTTTTCGGTGATTGTTTTACTACCACTTGGAATATCCATTATCGAAAAGAGTGAAAATTGGCAGATATGTAAGTTATACTTAACTCTAAAAATTATGCCTTTCCTAACTAAAATAATAAATTGCAAACATTAATTGATAACTATAAAGTTTCGGAACAATTGTGGTTGCTACAAATGCAAGATAAATAGTGTACTTCTCTAACATGCCTGTTTTTTTTCCTCTAGTAATTTAACTCGTTATAAAGTGGTAAAATATTTACATTTAAACTAAGTGCATAATTTCTTTTGAAAGATGACATTTCAAATAAAAAAAAAAACGTTAGACTAATTAAATCTATATTAAACTTTTCCATATAAATTGTGGGAAAGGAAATTTTTTTGTTTATAACAAAGCTAAATGTAAATTAGGAAATCATGTGATTATCAATGAAAACCTTATTTAAAAAAAGTAGCTTATCCACCAAAATAAAGACCACGGTACTTGACAAGTTAAATATATCTAGTTTTAAAAGATAAAAATGTTTTTACTATCTGAAATATATTATGCCGCTAAATTACTTTTTCCAATGAAATGGACATTGTGTAAAATAAAAATTAAATCAGCAGAATAACTTCTGATCTAATGACTACATTTTCACTCACTAAGTTGCAAATGTGCTAAAATCGATGTCAATATGTTAAAATTGTGCGGACGATATTTTAAGTCACAATCAGACACAAAAACGTGCTTTTTCCGAATAACCGTGCAGTTTGTTTTTCGACTGATTTGTATTCTTTCCCCTAAAAGTATATTAGGTTGCGGCAATCTAGAAAATGTGGTCCCAAAAGCTTAAAGAGAAATGCAGTCGAAAGCTTAAGCCCCATAAAGCGAATTTCACTTTTTGCGTATTTTGCCTTATCTCCGAAATAATTTAATCGATTCAAAGACTTTCTGCACATAACTAAACACGCTCAGACGATAATTAATGCAGTTCACCCTGTAAAGCTCTTGCTCTAATGATCGAATTTTCGCATATATAGTTTAAGAGGTTCACCCCAAACCTTAAATTAATGTCGTTAAGAATCGAACAATGAAACGTATTGTTTTCGAAAAATAAAACTTTACCTTTTTTCGGGGGATTTAGATGTTTCGCCGTAAAAACATGCATCGCAATCTGGAAAATATGGACCCAATAGTTAAGAGAGTGATTGAAAATTTGGTTATTTGAAAGTTAATTTCTTATTTTACGTATTGCGCAGTGTCTCGAAAGATTGAGCTAATTGTCCACACAATTAAAAAATGTGTTTATCTCCATCTAAAAATTAATTTGTTACAATAACTATTATTTTATTTAATAATCGTCGAAAATGTTTATAATTGTAAGGAGTTCAAATGCTTACATTATTTGAAATTATTTTAGTTTTGAAAGACAAAATGCAAAATTTGTACGCATCGGTCAAATAGTTCGTGAGAAAAGGAAATTTTAAAACCCAGAATCTGTTTGACCTATTCATTCAAATTTTCTGTTTTGCTATTAGAAATTACGTAGTTTGAAATTATATAAGCATTTTTGTATCTTACAAATAAAATAGTTTCGATCAAAATCTTAAAAAAAATTAATTATGAAAAATTACTTTTTTGCAATTGAATTACCTTTAAAAAAAAACGAATGTTATAGTTGCGTATAAAAGTTTTTAAATTTGCTTAGAAAGCTCCCGAAATATGGTGACAAACAATGAAATTCACATTCCTAAACCTTTATCAAAGGTTTTAGAGCCTAAAACCTTTCATCTCTCCTAACTGAACTGTTAGGGCAATATTTTCCGGACAATTGTTATTCTCCCCCCATCTCTAATTCTAAAGTGAAGAATCCAAATTTCTCTAAGAAAATTCGAGAAAAACCATTTTTTGTGCTTGATTCTGAAATTCAATTAAAAATTGAAAATAATTTTTTAGCGTCAACGTTTGAAACGATTAAGATTGATAAAAATCCACTTATTGGAACAAGGGTGATGTTTTTATCTTTTTTCTAATATGCTTTACATATATATAAACGTTTTAATTGTAAAAAACAAATCCTAAGAATAAAAATATACCAATATTTACCCTTTTTGTAGAAACGATATTATCCCAAAATAGAAACATTTGACGCCTAGTGGGTTAATCTTTTCAAAAACAGTAGCATAATAACTGTTTCACTTATTTTTAGTGTCTTTTTAAGATTAAAAATTTGGTTCAAATTTTTCTATGACGCTATGGTTTAATATAGATTTCCATAGCAAATTAAAACGTGTGGGAGCAAATAAGACAAGTTAATAGATACCAACTTCATTTAGTTCTTGGTCAAAGCCCCAGATATAAATATCAAGCTAAGAGTAATAATATTGCATCTTATCCCAGAGCAGCTCGCAGCCGCACGGGTTATTGAAAAAAGTGTGATTTTGATTCGAGAATTAGAACTATTATCTAAAAAATATTAATAACTATTATCTTTTTAAAGTACTGGTAGATAATTTAAAATTAAGTTTTAATTTTAATTGTGAGAAGTATTTTTCTAAAGAAAGTGATTACATATTTAAAACAAACTTGATAAATTTTTTCAAGTGTTCGATTTTCAATATAAATACTTTTAATTTGATTATGTAGTAGTTAAACCACTTATTGGAACTATTCAGTCTTCCTCGCTCATTAAGCTGAATTTGTGATGAACTAAAAAACTAGTAGTATAATTTATACACAAATCTGTGAAAACTTTCTGCTTATATCCTTTCCAATATAATATTCCAAAAATAGAAAACATTCGCAGAAATTTCCTAAATTTTTTTTAAAGGTATCGAGAGATTTTGCTAAAAGTTCTTTAGTTTTAGGAGGATGCTGTTTAACGTACTTATTTGTTTCTGCAGAATTTGAGTCTTAAATGAAAAAAAAAAATCGGAAAAAATGGGTTTCTAATTATGAAATTAAGATTTCAAAATTTCGTTACTAGTTGTAATAGAGTTTTCGATAATAAGAAATGTAATAAATTTTTTAAAATACTGTGAAACCTCTCGTGAGCAACCACACTCTTTTCCACAGCAAATTAGTCTTTAATGGGGGTTGGTTATTCTTAGGGGTACCCCTATTGACTTTAAACTGTTATCGAAGGTAGATGAATTTTCGCAAACGATTTTAATTTTACTCAGTGTCATTTCCTTGGTGCGGAAATGCCACTAGTGTTGACGTCATAAAAAATCGAATCGATGAATAAACTTTAGCGTCAATAAAAATGATCCCTACTGATATAATTATGAGTAAAAACAAATTTACAAATTATGAACTATAGAACTATTTTAAGTAAATTAACAATTATATTTTTTTGTTTAAGTTTGCATGTACACCATAAAAAATATCTAGCTTTTAAGCTTGCTTGTTTGAGATGCTCAGTTTTTTCTAAAATATCTTTTTTTAAAATTAAACAGTAAAAATAAATCATTGTCTTTAGTGCACTCAGACTGTAACATGAGATTGTAGAGATCTTAAAAAGGAACTTTCCAAGTAAGAGCTTCACACAAATATTCTGAATATAATTTAATCTACTTATTTGTTTCGTTAACAATTTTTGTTTTTTTCTCGTGTTTCCTTAAATTAACATTTTCCGCATTTGGAGACGATGGTTTGGGTCGCAGGGAGAGGTTTTGATCATCTCTCTTAAGCTTTTCTTCAGCAAAAAGTTTATGGGAAAAATTCCCTGCCTTCCAAAACTACTCGTAAATAGAGGAGGTCGTTGCAGAGAAGTAGTCTTTCCTGGTTGTTTCACTGTGCATTTATAGTCTATTACCATAATATTTTGTTTTTGAAACAGTCACAAATAGCTTTATAAGAAGTATAAAAAAATTTATTAAAATAAGTATATAAGTGATTTTAAATATTTTAAAAAGTAATTCTTAATTTCTAAATTTTTTTAAAAATTTTTTATTCACCACCTTTAGTATATATTTTTTAAAATGCTTTCAAAGTTGAAGTGAAAAAAGTGTAATGAAGATTTCCTAATTAATACTAGGAAAAATCAAAAGTGTTGTTGAAAGTCAACCTACATAGACAGGCAGCTGTAAATGTCACGCTTGCTTGCTTTCGTATGCCTGTTTAGGCAGAGGGGTGCGATTGTTCTAGTTTTCCTGTGGCGCCATCTATGGCCAAGATTTCGACTTCTGCTACACCATACGTCTCACCTGCTTATAGGGCGGACCCAGTCATACATTCATTCATCCACAGATCGTAGTTTTGACCTGAATCAGAGAACGATCGATATCCAATCCAGTACCCCCAGAGGTTATACCTAGAGGTTCCATATATTTGTTATGGGAACATGGAGGGCTTTGCGACTCGACAGATTTAGCGTGCATGAGTCACCATTTACTACACGGGGAGTCGTCGGTCGTGGGGTGGGGTTCGAACCCACGAACTCTCGGAGATGGGGCCAGCACCCTACCGGCCAGGCTATCCCGGCAGTCTGTAAAAATCATAATTTGTTTTATTGCTGGAGGATACATAAATGAACTTATAGGTAATTATTAGAAACTCATCAAAGTTTCATCAGGCAAAAAAACTGTTTTTGATTTTTTTCAAACAGCTTTACTTACGAGTGATTTGACAGTTATCTATAGCAATTTAGTTTTGCCTTCCCTAAAATATGAAACTGTGATTCGTAATGTGCATACCTTTGGTGAGAATTCTGCAAACATATATTAAGGGGATGATTAGAAATACCTTTTATATTCTTCTTGTGAATGTCAGTAGTTTTGTTTTACACTACTCAATTGGCACATTAATTTTTTTTTACATTTATCTAGCTATACCCTGCGTGGATTGCAACGCCTCTGGTCTAAATTGTACTTAAAGATAACTAATAATAATAATTTGCATCATTTTAATGTGACTTTCTGAGCAAATGTCAGGGAAAAAAAACTATCACAAATTCACGTCTTCGATTACGGTGAACTTGGTTGGTTACCAGTCTTTTTTTTTCTTCTCCCGTTGCTCGGATGTTTCTAAAAAATGGGTCGATCTTTCTTTTTTTTTCTTTCTTTCTTGAGGTATTGATCGACTATTAGCTGATTCAAATAAAAAAAAATGTTTTACTAAATGAGCATCCAGCCATTAAATCAGTTAGTTATAAAATATTAGGTAAAAAACTCAAATATATAATTCATATTGAAGTATTTATATCAAATCAAGAATCTATAAAAAGCGAAAATCACCACTGAATTATAGTTACTGCGTCAAATTCGATTTAAATCGCAAAACTTTTTTATTAAATAAGCATCCAGCTTTGAATAAAAAAAATTTATATAATATAAAATATCATATAGAAAATGCAATTTTAATTCATGTTCAAGATCTTTTAAGACCATATCAAGGATTTGTAGATGAGAAATCAAGCGAATTGATGAATTATAGTTATTGTAACAAATTTGATTCCAATCAAAAAACTGTTTTACTAAATGAGCATCAAGCATTGGATCTGTACTCTATAAAATATAAAGCGGATTCTAATTCATATACAAGGACTTCTAAGACCATATCAAGGATCTGTAAAAGAGAAACAAAGCGATAAATTGTAGTTGACAAGTTACTTTATTAGACTGAGACCATCCCGAAACAGGTGGATTGTGTGCTTTTGCAGCACTGTGCAAGCATTGACCTGTCTTCTATTGTGATGATAATAAAAAAGAGTTTTATTCGAGTTCTTTTATTTGAGAAATATTGACAGAGGCACGCGAAGGAGAAAATTTTATTGTCAAGATTCCGGAAGAGTTCGAATAATTCTGACTATGTTCCTCTGACACGCTTCACTTAAAAACAAATCTTTAAAAGGAAAAGTTTAGATCTCTCTCTCCCACATAGACATAGATGCATTATAATACATCATGTCTCTAAAAATTTAAAAAATTTTTTTTTACAAGTTTAAGATAAAAGGAAAAAACTTGCAGATATAAAATAAAACAAAATGTGTTTAAAATAGATTTACTAATCTATCAATTAACAAAAGTTACTAAGAAGATAAAATATAATAAATGTGCTTTCAGCTTTATCGTATAAAATAATTAGTAAGAAACATGTATAGCAAATTGCATATCAGTTCTGCCATCTGTGAACAAAACACTTCAATAAGAATAATAGTTTGAAAATTTAAGTAACAAATCCCATAATAAGAAAAGATATTTATAAAAAAAATTCAAAATAAAAAGTTATATTTTTAAAAACCACGTTTTAGTAGTGGAGAATAATAATTAAGAAAAAAATTAAAAACGAAAAACGTGGGGCTCATGAAATACATAACAGTAATGTTATATTAGTATGTGTATGTGTGCTCTTGAGAATATGTGTATGTATATCAGTAATTGTAATTGTATCTGAATGTGGATCTGGAATATGCTTTTGTATATGCATATGTATGTGGATGTATATGTGGCTGTGCATGTGTATGAGTAAGAAAATGTGTATATGTATGTGTACATGTACTGTTATGTATTTCATGCGCCCCACGTTTTTCGTTTTTCAATTTTTTTCTTAATTATTATTCTCTACTACTAAAACGTGGTTTTTAAAAATATTACTTTTTATTTTGAATTTTTT